>NC_135718.1:49465385-49797307 GCF_964656455.1 Halichoerus grypus
ATTTTAGTTTAGGATCTTGGAAGCTCAACCTCAAAGAAGAGTCACAGAAATGAAGTGAATATCTTTGGAGTAAAGTTGGTTAAGGAACTATGCAGTTTAAGTTTTGAGGTATGGGATTGCCTAGTGAGGCAAAGGGCTTGAACTCTCTATCAAACTTGGCTCTTTGACTTGCTAGTTGTGTAACCTTGGGCAAATTATTCAACACATGGAAGCCTTGATTTCTTCATCTGTAAAATGGGGATAATAATACTTGTTAGAAAATTGCATGAACAAGGCAGTGGTCAATAACGTCAGTCTTCAAGAAAGGTCCAACAGGATAAGAATTGGTCAGTAAAATGATTATTGGTGATGAGTATTTAACAGAATGGTGAGGGCAGGAGAAAAATACCAAACGGCTGCAAAAGAAAGTAGAGACTCTTTCAAGAAGCTTGGTGAAGAGAAAGAGATATTTTAAGGTAAATTTAGGAAAAGGCATGGTCTATGGAATATTTATAGGACTCTTGTGATGATTAAATTAAATAGTCAATACAAAGCATTTAACCCAGTAGACACACAGTACTCACTAAAACCAACCTATCATTATTATTATTATTACTACTGCTATTATCAATACCATAGTTTTGTGGATGATAATCACTGGTTTGGGGAAATTAGAATATCAGATGCTTTATGCGTTTGGTGATTGTGTAGACTAGATGAAAAAAGTATGACATGTAGCCTGAAGTGGTGAAGTGGTGAAATCATGATGGGTGAGGGATGTCTATAAGTAACAACTCTACTAGACAATATTCTGCTATTCTGTAGTCATGTTTACTACTATAATGGGGTTACATGATGTCTACTTGTAACTGTATCTAAAACTTGGAGCCATTCTAAAATTGGCTTGATGAAAGCTGCCTTTATAGTTGTATCATGTTTCTGTGCAACTCATCAGTTTATATAACTGAACTACTCAATCAAATAGAAGAAAATACTGCCAGGAATGGGGAGAATGAGAGCAAGAGTGAGAAAATCTATCCCAAAAAAGTCTAATAAGAGAAAGCACTAAAGAAAATCAGAAATAATAGCTTTCATTACTGGTCCTGAGCCCTGCTGGGCACACATCTATATCCTATAACTAGATAATGCACTCTAGCATCCAGAAAAAGAAACCACTGCCATAGATGGTGCACTGTTTGGAAGGTCAGGATTCTAGAAAAGATCCAGAGTAGGCATTTCTTAAAGGAGTCTGGTACACTTAGTAAACAGGGGGAAACATCCTTATCCTATGATCTATCCTAGGGAGAATCATGCAGAAGGCTACTTATTTCTGCAAATAGAGCAGAACCAACCACCCAAACAATGAAGGCTCCACAGTCTTGAAAGAAAGGCTTAATGGAGCACTTGGTTTCAAATAACAACCCCAGTGAGCCAGATCTATTTTGGAGGCCCTTGGATCACCGAGGAGTAAAATTATTATTGTGACTTTTAGTTGGCAAGACTGGATCCAGTGAATGGAGGTTGAAAGGAGGAAGATGTCAGTTTAACATAAGAAAAAAATAAGCTGCTTAGGAAATAATGATTATTTTCATTTGCCATTGGAGATCCACAAAATGAAAAAAATGAAATGAATAATCAATTGCTGGGATCTTTTGGAGCAGTTTAGTCATCCAATGGAAGATTAGACCCTTCTGAAATTCCCTTCTGAATCTGACATATTACTTTTGATGTTTTAAAAATATGAGAGCCATGTTTCATACTCACATGCTAGGTTGAACTTAACTCTTCCCTGGAGCAAGTCAAGATTGGGTTGGTCAAAGCTCTTTCTGATTGGACAGGCAGCAAGATATTGTAGAACTCTGGAAAAAAGGTTGTAAAGAGAATATTTTTGGGAAGAGAGGCTTCCATTTATATCTATTGAGACGTATTATATTTGAGACTTTAAAAAGTTGTCTCATTTAGTTTACACTGAAGAACCAAGGGGTAAGTACTATAATCTTCATTTGGTGAATGTGGATATGGATGGTTTAGAGCAGTTAAATAAATTGTGGATGATCACATAGCTAGAAAACCAGTACTTAAGACCGGATTTATTTTATCCTACAGTTTGGGCTCTTATCACTACAGTCTATTGTTCTCAGCTTCTGTCAGTTGCCAGCTGCATGATTTGGGGTATACTGCTCAAACTGCCTCAAAATTTTTGTCTTTGATAATAAAATTGTAGTGTTGTTTTACAATATTACATGGGGAGCTTCTGGGTAGTTGAAAATAGTAGCTGCTACCTAGGTCTACACAAGCCATATAACCTGTAAAAATAATACAGAACAACAAGAAGAACAAATAAAACTACACAAAACTCACAATCTCAGAATAACTAGCGCACAGAGAATTACTAAACTTCAAAATAATTACAGAAGTAAAAATTACCAAATCCCAGGGAACTCTCACTCAGACTCTCACCAAAATCTGCTTATGATAAGGAAGGGTAGTTTGAGAAAAACTATAAGAAAAAAAAAAGATGAGAGCTAAAGCTGGACATAAATTTTTCTACAAGCACAGCCAGAAAGATAAAGTTCACCTTATATGTGAAAATACTAAAAATATTTATTGATAGATTTGATTATTGATGCCCCAAAAAAGGTGCTTAAAAGTGCATATGAGTTGAAGTGGTAGTTTTTGAAAAGCATGACTTCAGGGAGAAGATGCAAAAAGGAAGGAGAGGACCCCCTTGACAATTGAATAGTGAAGGAGAAAAGAAGCCAAATGGAAAATTTTAAGGTTGTTCCAGACAACAAACAAGCAAAAACCCAGTAAATAGTGGACACAGAATATCTCCCCACATCATGTGTGTACACACACATACACACACACACACACACTCATACATGCAAAACACAGTGATGATAGAGAATATTCCTTCTAAAATACTCATGGGTTGTCACAAAATTTAGCTTAATAAGTCACAAAGAAATCAGCAATAATTTTCATAAAGTAGAAATGTAAATAAAACTGACTGATAACTATGCAAAACCAAACACTTAGATATCACTAAGAAAATTAAAAACCCCAAAAGTCCTTCTATGTGGAATTGAAAAACAAGCTTGCATAAGGGAAATACACATTGAAAATATAGAATTTTAAAAAAAATTAATAATAATGAACACACTGGTTATCAGAACCTATGGATACATATAGAGTAATGATTGCAGGGAACTGCATAGCAATAAGTAATCTTTTATTTTTTAAGATTTATTTTGTTTTTATTTTAAAGAGAGAACACAAGTGGGGGGAGGGACAGAGAGAAGGAGAGAGAACCTCAAGCAGACTCCCCACTGAGTGTGGAGCCCAACACGGGGCTTGATTTCGTGACCCTGAGATCATGACCCAAGTCAAAACCAAGAATTGGACACTCAACTAACTAGTCCCGCAGGCATCACATGCATAACCATAAGTAATCTTATACCTAAAAATGAAACAATGAAAGTAAGGAAATGAAATATTCAGCTTGACAAAAGTATAAAAACGGTACAAGAAAATAAATTAAAAGCACAATGTAGGGCGCCTGGGTGGCTCAGTCGTTAAGCGTCTGCCTTCGGCTCAGGTCATGATCCCAGCGTCCTGGGATCGAGTCCCACATCGGGCTCCCTGCTCCGCGGGAAGCCTGCTTCTCCCTCTCCCACTCCCCCTGCTTGTGTTCCTGCTCTCACTATGTCTCTCTCTGTCAAATAAATAAATAAAATTTAAAAAAAAAAAAAAGCACAATGTAGAAAATAAAAAAAGATAAAAACAGAAGTTACTGAAGTAGAGAATGGGGAAGAGCATGGAGAGAAACCACTCTGTCGCACGGATTCATGGGGAAGGATGACAGTTGAGAATGGAGTAGGAGCACCAAGAAGCACTATTCCATGTCAGAGCCCCCAGCCTAAACACAGGTAATGCTAAGGAATTTAAAGCTGGAGTGCATTATAAGTAACACTAAAAACAGTAAAACCCAAATCCAGCCCCAAGTCCTAACTAGATTGACTAAACCCCTACACTAATGGCTCAACAGAAGAAATTTGCCTATTGCCAGGCATGAACACTATTTACCTCAGCTGCTTCTGGTCTCCACACAGTCTCTGCCACTCAGTCAAAAACAGTAAGATATTAGAAAGCAAGAAAATGCATACCTTGGCAAGAGACAAAGTAATCGGCAGAATCAGACTCAAAAATGAACCGGATGTTGGAAACATCAGACAGGGAATTAAACATAACTATGGTTAATATGTTAAAGGATCCAGGAAAAATAGTGGACAACATTCATAAACAATAAACAGGTGGGCAATTTTTGAAGAAAGAAACTATAAGAAAAATCCATATGGAAATCTTAGAAATAAAAATACATGAGAGCAGATATAAAAGTTCTCTTGAGGGGCTTATCAGTAGACTAGACATGGTTGGGGAAAGAATCAGTGAATTTGAAGATAGGTCAATAGAAATTTCCCAAGCTGAAACACAATGGGAAAAGTGAAGGGGGGTGGGGGGAATGGAACATGGCATCGTGGGGCCATGAAACAATGCCAAATGATTTAATGTTGAGAATAGGAAAAAAAGAGATCTAATTAATATATCAAAATCCTGTTTTTGAAAAGAAAATCAAATACACATGTCACTAGCAACAATAAAAACAGGGACATGTTAGAAAGACACAGAAGCCAAGAGGAGGAGGCTCCTAATGGCCAAATGGGAATTTTGAGGAACAAAATAAATGGCAGTAATCAATTATAACCCACAGATTAAAATAAGAATTCATAGGTTTACACTGATAGTTATATACTGGTACTGCTATAAATGTATATTTACACATTTATATACTGACATCAATGAATGAAGGAGTGAATGAAACAGCTTTGCCTTAAAGTATAATTCCAGCTAACACAGGTAGAAGGAACAGTGGAAATGAAAAATCACCATGTGAGAAACATCACAGTAATAATCATTTCAGGCAAGAATCATCCATGGATGCTAAAATTAGTGAGTGGAAGTATGATAGGAAACAGGATATTTATATGGTTTCAAAATATCTCCACACAATATACTTGTTAATTGCAAATTAAAAAATTATAACCAGGGTGACAACACCTAGCATATATTCTCCTAACAAAGTGATGTTAGTATCAGCAGAATGGCACAAACCATGTACTTCCTGAAATGTACTTAGAGAAGGACATACATCAATTTTTCAGTATTTCTGGCAAAAATTTAAATCAGAATGTAGTCATGTGGAGACATCACGTGTCTCCAGTGCTCTCCAAAAGTGCTGAAGTCATGAAAAACAAAGAGAGACTGAGGAACTATCCCAGATTGGAGGAGATACTAACTAGAGAAATAATAACTAAATGCAGCATGGTATCCTGTATTGAATCCTGAACCAAAGAAAGGGGCATTAGTGGGACAATTAGTGATGCTCAAATAAGATACATAGATAAAATAATAGTAGCATACCAATAATACTCTATCAATTGTGATTAGATGTAACTGCTGTGGATTCTGGGTGAAGGATATTTGAAAAGTCTTCCTGCACTTTTTTTTTTTTAAGTCCGAAATTATTTTAAAATGACAAGTTGTTAAAATATTTAAAGTTAAAAAAATAAAGTGGTTAGAATAGCAGCCTGCTGCCTATGGTCATACTTTTTATCAATGGACTCTCTAATGCACAGAGCTAACCATTTCTCTCCCTTGCTCAAAACCTTCTAAGCCTCTGGCCTTCCTTACCTGGTCCCTGCCAGCAGCATCAGACTCACCTCTTGTGGATTCCAGCACTTATCCTAGATTCCAGCCACTGTGAGCTCTGTGAATGCATCAGCCTTTCTCAAGCCTCTGGGTGTGGGGGGCCTCCTTCTCTTGAGCCCACAGCACCAGTGCTGGATCCACACGGGATGGTTTCTTCAACACCTCTCTCTTCTACATGATGAAATTCTTTTCAGTTGAAATCACATAATAATTAATAGTAATCATTATTTTCCTGATTTGTTTGCTAGCTTAAAATAAACGATGAACAATTTTAAAAGTGTCAATTTAAGAGATATTTACAAAATCTGTAAAACATTTCATGTATGAATTAGAATCTTTCCTTACCTATAAAAACACTGTTACAACCGAGGGTTTATATAAGAAAGCTAGTCCTGTCATCTTTCCATTCATTGTGCTATCATTGCTTATTGTGAATCTCCTGTTCAGATTCAGGAAGATGTGGTGTTACAGAGGTTGGAGACAGGCTGCCTCTGAAGTGAGCTTGTCTGGACCATTATGGACTTAATTCTGGAAATGGATGAGTGTTGTCAATCTGCATTGGGGTGGGGAGCTGACTGTATAATCGAGATTTCTCTGAATTAATTTCCACGCAGAACAGAATGTTTCTTAAAGGACAGGTGACAAAAATGTGCTGATTTCATATATATATATATATATATATATATATATATATATATTTCATATATATATATATATTTCATATATATATATATATATATTATTTAAACTCAACAGCAACTCCAGCAATCATTTAGAACTTAGACCAAGAAATGATCCGGGGAAGAAGGAGAATTTTATCACTGACATTGTTTAGAATTTATTGTCATATGGTGATAATAAAAAGAAGTCTAGCTTTTAGTTGAATCTATTCATTATTATTATTATTTTAAAGATTTATTTTAGAGAGAGATAGAGCAAGAGTGCAAGCAGTGGGGAGGAGCAGAGGGAGAGGGAGAATCTCAAGCTGACTCCCTGCTGAGCGCAGAGCCCCCAGTGGGGCTCGATCTCCCAACTCTGAGATCATGATCTGAGCCGAAACCAAGAGTCGGGCACTTAACTGACTGAGCCACCCAGGTGCCTCAAGTCTATTTTTATTTTTAATTTCATCCCTTCATTGCCTGCTCCTGGCTTTTCCCAGCACCCCACCTTTGGAATAGTGCTGCATAGAATCCTGTGTTTCCTTCTATCATTATACCTGCCTTGCTGCTTTGTGATAGTTGACTGAAATATCTATATAGCACAGGATATCGTGAGCTATTGAAGGCAGAGTCCATGCTTTATTTATTCAGTTCTATATCCCCAACACCTGATACATAATAGATTCTCCATAACTGTTTGCTGGAAGAAAAATGACTCCGTGAATATATGTGAACAAGAAGTGGGCCAGGATCCTTACTGATATACCCCGGGCAAAGGTAACAAACCTCTAACTTGAGCACTGCCCAAAGTCATAAGACTTACCAAATGGAGTCTGTGTGGACTCCTGACAAAGTGGAAGAGGTGGTCCTAACCAAAGGGCCAAGCTCGATTGTCTGCACAGCAAATACTGTAGGAGTGCACGGTGGTGAAGAATTTGAAGTTGGTATCAGACAATGATGGATTTATGCCCCACCTATGCTACTCAGTGACAGACTTGAGATGTTTGGACAATTGCTGGACCTCGCTAAGCCTCAGTTTCATCGTCAGTACCAGTGGGCATAATCCCTACATGACATCCCTACATAATCCCCACATTCGTGTGGTAATTGAATTAAAGTCCTTGGTTGTTATATCTCTGGTAAATGATGGTTGCCATCCCATCATCCTCTTTCTTTCTCCTGCCAGATGCTCAGACACACTCCAAATCCCTCTCCACTACATTTATAAAACCTGAAGGACGTCTTCTATGTAGCACGACGTTTCCCTTAAGATAGGAAACCGATGGTGCAATCTGGGAATGTGGCAGGTGTAAATATTTGTCATCAGGTACAGGAAGATTCAGTCCAGGTTTCCTGTCATGCTCTCAGGTTTCCTGTCATGCTCTCAGGGCCATCCAGGGTGCACGACGGGTCGCTGACAGAAGCAATTGGAGAATTGTTTCCTAAAACCCTGCTGGAGCTCTGCATAATACAAGTCGAGGGCCATGGAGCTCCAAAGCCAGAATTAACCAGCATATTCTTCTCTCCTTTCAGGAAATACTTAATTGGTATCTGTTTAATCAACATGACTGGCTTCCAATAATCACAACTTATTTTCCAACTTGACAAGACATGCTTAGAGGAAGAGAAAAATAGAGCACACAGGGGGTTAGGTGGAGCAATGGATAGATAATCAACATTTTTAATTGAATTTCAGGTTTGAGCTTAAGCCTCTCATTGGAGATTCTATATTGGCTCTATCATTAGCAGAATAATTCTACTCTCATTTTCTCATTATTTTAAATTGAACAGCAACAGAAAAGTGTGATGTCTGAGCACATGTTTCTTGGGAAAATTAACTGAAATGATGGAAGTGATAGTTTAATCCAGCACTACCTAATAGAACTTTCTGCAATGCTGAAAATATTCTATTCTGTGCTTTATCATATGGTAGCTATTAGTCACATGTGGTTATTGAGCACTTGAGATGTGGATAGTGCAAGTGAGAACTGAATTTTTAATTTTATTTAATTTTAATTAATTTTAATTTATGTAGCCATGTATGGCTAGTGATGACTGTAATGGACAGCACAGAGAAGAGACCGCAGTAAAAGCAAAGTCCACTGCTCTCAGAGTATTGGGGTTCAGTTTGCATTGCTATAAGGCTGCCTGACTCCATGCTACAAAGTCTCGTTTGTGCTCCTGTCCAGCTTGTGCTCCTCCCAGTTATCTCTGAATTGCTTCCACTGAACTCTAGCTATTGTTTACTGATGTCTACTTCATAAGCTGCCCTCTACCCAGTTTTCTAAGGCCTCCCCAGTTGGTTTCCCTTAGAGTTTCCTGCCCTGCACCCATTTCCTTTTACATAATGGCTTCCTATTTTTATTTGGAGAACCATCTCTTCTCTCTCCTGACACACAATTCAAGTGGTTTGGGCACAACAGGCTCCATCCTGGGACTCTAAGAGTGCACACTGAGAGCAAGCCAAGCAAAGCACTGCATCCCTCTGGCTGCAGTAACCAGTAAAGAGACTGACACATGGCACAAGTCTACGTGTCACGGAGACACTCATGGGATCATTTGCTGGGGTCATTACAAAAGAGAAGCTCCCTTTCCATTGTGACTGCTGAGTTTATAAAATGGAAACGTGGAGTGCTGGTAACCATTTGCCACCATGTAGAGATGAGTTTAATATAGAGGAGAATACAGTTAAAATTGCAGAAGGGTATTTCTGATGACATTACCTTTGAACACCAGGATCCAGGCATCTGAAGATACAGACATTAATAAGTTACTTTCTTGTCTCCCTCCCTCCTTTCTTCCCTCCCTTACTCCCTTCCTTCCTTTTTCTGTTTCCTTTTCCTTTTTTTTTGTTTTTTGCTTAAGCAAATTTGAGTTGGGGTTCAGATAAAAAAGATTCTGACTAATATATAGCTTCTGTAAGAAGCCCTCTACAAATTTGACCCCTCCCTGCATCTCTTTTTATTTCCCAGGGCTACTATATATGTACCCTCTATTGGATTCCCTATTGCACTCCTCTTCTCTGTGTCTTTACTTTTTGGTGTCTTTCCATGCCAAATGTAACATACTTTCTTTGTTGCTTTCCCAGTCCTTTTCTGGGTTTCTAACCCAGGTCCAGGACCGGCTCCCCCTGCCTGTTCTAGCTCTTCTCTGCTCCTTGTCCTCCGAGCTCTTGCACAACACTTCAATCACATTCACTCTCCTGTAGTCACTGTGCTCTTGAGCTTGTCTTTACTCACCAACAAGACTTGGAGCCTTGCCGAGGGCAGACAATGCATTCAATCTAGTTTCATCGCTTGCATATGGCCTCTCTCAGCGCCTAGTACAGCAGGGCTCAACAATTCTGATGGACTGGTGGATTTACTGATAGAAAGCACATATTTTCTTTTCTCTTCTCTTCTTTTATTTTTTAAAAGATTTTGTTTATTTACTTGACAGAAAGAGAGAGAGCACAAACATGGGGAGTGGCAGGCAGAGGGAGAGGGAGAAGCAGGCTCCCTGCTGAGCAGAGAGCCCAGTGTGGGACTCGATCCCAGGACCCTGGGATCACGGCCTGAGCTGAGGGCAGATGTTTAATCGACTGAGCTGCCTAGGTGCCCAGAAAGCACATACTTTAGAAACACTGCTTTCTGGATGTCTAAGAAGGCAGACGGTGTGAGAGGCAGCCTTGAAATAAAACAACTAAAACTTACAAAAAAAAAATGTAAGTTTATTTATTTTTACATTTTGTTTATTTTTACATTTTCTGGATGTTTCATTCACACTTTCAAGCTAGGGTAGTATTTCTTTGTTCAGAATTGGCTTATGTCTTTTTCCAGGCCTAAAATTAGTAAAGAGAAAATGTAGATAATTACATATAGCTGAGATTCAAGAAGTCAAACATCAAGGGCTGAGGCAATAAAAGTTTAAGACAATCTACAGTCCATTTGTCTCCTAAGATACTATCATCCAACCAGAATGTGTTTACAAAAAAGACCACTCAGTGCCCCCAAATAAAGGCAACAGGGAATAGAAGGAAAGATAAAGGCATTGTCTCTGCACTCAGGGCATCCCAACCTCCTTAGATGGAAAAGTTAACATTTCTGAGATAACAGTGAACAAGATAAGGCAATATATAATGAACTCTGTGGGATAGATCAGTGGTGTAGAATTTAAGAGATGTGGGAGATCACTGGGGGCTGTAGGAGTCCCTGAAATTGTCCTGGAGAAGGCAGGACTTAGGCAGTGTTTTGAAGAATAGATAAAAATTGAATGAACAGAGGGAAGATTTACATGGGCATAAAAAATAAAATTTAAAGAAATAAAATGTTAGCTTTTACACCTAATAAGAGAGGTTCAGATATCTGCTGTTTTATGGTTCTGAGAATCACTTGTAAATGCTTTAAGATATTAGTGACAGGGCCTCTCAGTTTGAATGTACAGGTTTTGCGTTCATGTCTAAGAGGGCTCCGTTCACAGTGTAAGATCACAGGTGTGTATGTATTACAAGATTTCCTTGCAGATGGTAGTAAAGTAACTTGCTCTCACAAAATCACCATGCTAGTGTATGAGAGATAGAACTTAAGTTCCTAGGGAAGGAATGCCTGCCTTTTTCTTATTCTTACAAAGTCACCTTATGGGTGACTGGAAGCTTGAAATTCGGAGGAAGAGAGGACATGCCCTTCATAGTCAGCATCTATGGAATTTCTTGTCTCTAACATCATTCTGCAAGGCCTCAGGAGACTCTCAGGGAGAAAGAAATGATATCAACTCCCAGGTTGTTTTAGTTCTCCCAAGGGTTTTTCCATGGTCTCTTGAAAAAGTTCAGATCCTCAAATGATCAGAAAAAGGTCAAAGCAAAATAAAAGTTTGGGTCAGGTGGATGGTGTAGGGAAGAAGTCTCACAGAAGTGTGTCGCCAAGAGACTCCACTGTGCATTAGTGGAAGAACATTTGAGGTGGGCCTCGATTGAGCAGTAAGATTTTCATGGTTAATTAGAGATGGGGAGGGAATTTCTAGTAGAATAAAAGTTAATCCATATAGACAGCAAATAAAGTGTGGGAAGTGTCAGTGTTATATATTTTTTCCTCCAAAGCATATGAAATTGTGTTCTGGTTTCGAGTCTGGCATGGTAGAACTTGGAAGTTGTCACTCCCATGCTCACAGCAAGAAAAAAACCCACTAAGGTGAAAATCAGCAGTTCTCCTTGGGTCATCAAAGAATTGTGGTTATAGGCTAAACCACTGCTCTGAAAGCTGGAGAAAGAGGTAGTTACAGAGAATCATAGTTTACTGAGAGCAGAAGCCCAAGAGCAAAGGCCGCCACTAGAGCTAGTGCTAGTAGGAGTACTTAAACTATAATTTAAAAATTTCCAGAGGCTCAGCATAGACTAGTTTGAAAGACAAAGTCTTAGGGTGAGGGTGGGGGACCATGCACTTTTGTGAGCTTTACTTCCAGGAGTCCTACAGGCTTCTCAGGATATACATTGGAGAAAAATGTCCTTGGGTTTCTGGTAGTGGCAAGGAGAGTGAGGAAGAAACCATTTTGAAATATCCCCAGAATATTCCATTCTCCTTAAAGACCTTCCCTAAAAATAAAATATTTCAATGTCTATCATTATATGTTAAAAAAAAAAAAAAAAAGAAGATAGTAGGAAGGGAAGAATGAAGGAGGGGGGAAATCGGAGGGGGAGACACACCATGAGAGACTATGGACTCTGAGAAACAAACAGAGGGTTCTAGAGGGGAGGGGGGTGGGGGATGGGTTAGCCTGGTGATAGGTATTAAAGAGGGCATGTACTGAATGGAGCACTGGGTGTTATACGCAAACAATGAATCATGGAACACTACATCAAAAACTAATGATGTAATGTATGGTGATTAATATAACATATTAAAATAAAAAATAATAAAAATCTCTGACAGTTTTCATTAGAAAAGTTATTCATGTTCATTGTGGGATATTTTGAAAGCACAGAAATATATAAAGAAAAACATTTAAGTGAACCATATTTACAATACCCAAAGATAAGCATGATTAATATTTTGGTATATTTCCTCCCAGATAGATAAATATGGATCACCCAGTTTTATATCTTGTTTTTTTTCTTTTCTTTTAACGCTTAGTATTTTATCCAGAGCATTTAATCATGTCATATTATTGAGTATCATGATTTGCAATGCCTCCATAGGAATTCCTGAGACTCTAACCTATAGATATTCCAGCACCTGTTTAACCATTATTTACCTATTGTGAGGCATTTCACTTTAAAAAAAATTTTGTTTTAACAATAATTAACCCTGTGATAAACATTATTGCACATAATCTTTGAACAAGAAGCAATTTATGATCTTGAGGCAAACTTACTGGGTTTTAACAAATAGGCATAACTTCCAGCCAGATAAACATAAAAATTCACCCTAAAGGCCTATTTACCTCAGTTTCTCTAACCCAATATATCACATCTGACTTTCAACAAAAAAAATGATAAGCCATGCTAACAGGCAAAACACAGTTTTAAGAGACAATCAAGCATTGGAACCAGACTCACTATGGCTGAGATTTAGAATTACCAGACAGGGAACTTAAAATAACTTTAATACTCTATGGTTCTTATGGAAAAGGTATACTAGAGAACAGCTGGGTAATGTAAGCAGAAATATGGAAACCATAAGAAAGAATCAAAAGGAAATGTGAGAATTCAAAAACACTGTAACACAAATTAAGAGTGCCTTTGAAGGAGTCATCTGTAGACTGGAGACAGCTGAGGAAAGAATTGGTAAAATTGAAGATACATTCATGAGAACTTCACAAAGAGAAAATGACTTAAAATAAAAAGGAACAGAACATCCAAAAACTGTGGGACAATTACCAAAGATGTAACATGTGCATAATGGGAATACCAGAGGAGAAGTGAGTGAAAAAAGAGCAGAAGAAATATTTGAAATAATAATGGCTGAAAAGTTTCTAAAATTAGTGATAGATAATAAAACCTCAGATCCAGAAAGCTTAGATAATACCAAAAGAGTAAATACTAAAAAAGCTACAACTAGGCATATCATATTCAAATGGCAGAAATTAAAAAAAAAAAAAAAAGGAAAATCCTGAAAGAAGCAAGAAGATGGGGATATTTTACATATAGAGGAACAAGGTTAAAAATTACAGAATCCATGCAAGAAAGAAAAGAGTGGAGTGAAATATTTAAGGTGTTGAAAGGAAAAAAAACAAAAAACAAAAAACAAAACCACCAACCTAGAATTCTGTAGCCTGAAAAATTTTCCTTCAAAAGTAAAGAGTAACTTAAGACATTCTCAGACCAAAAAAAAAAAAAAAAAAAAAAAAAAAAAAAAAAAAGAAGGAACATCTCCAGTAGACCTGCCTTGAAAGAAAAGTTAAGACAGTTCTTTAGAGGTGCCTGGGTGGCTCAGTTTGTTGGGCGGCTGCCTTCGGCTCGGGTCATGATCCCGGAGTCCCGAGATCAAGTCCCGCATCAGGCTCCCTGCTCGGTGGGGAGTCTGCTTCTCCCTCTGACCCTACCCCCTCTTGTGCTCTCTCTTTCACTCTCTCTCTCTCTCTCAAATAAAATAAAAAATTTAAAAAAGACAGTTCTTTAGAGAAAAGGAAAATGATATAGGGGAGGAACTCAGATCTGCCTAATAAAAGAAAAAGTGCCAGAAAATAAATAAATGAAGCAAAATTAAATTTTTATTTTTTCTTATTTTTAATTAATCTAACAGGTGTCAGTTTGTTCACAACAATAGCAACAGTGTATTCAGTCTTATGGATAAGTGAGATGTTGGCAACAACGTTATAAGAGATGGGAGGGAGGAAAAGGGAAGACTCTCTTACAAAGTACCTATATTAGCTATGAAGTAGTAAAGTGTTATTTGAAAGTGGACTTGGATTAGTTGTAAATTTATAGTGAAAACTCTAGTGAAATCACTAAAAAATTTAAAATTTGTAATTCATGTGCTAAGATGACAGAAAATGGAATCATATAAGATGTTCAATGAAAATCAGAGAAGAAAGAAAGAGTGGAAGATGAGAAAAGAAATAACAAGAACAATAGATTGAAACTAGTTGCCAATATGGTAGATATTAAGCCAACTATATCAATGGTCACTTTAAATGTGAACGATCTAAAAATGCCAATTAAAAGATGGTGAGAGTGGATTTTGAAAAAAAATAAGTACCAACTATATGTTGTCTACAAGTAACCAACTTTAAATATAAAGATAGTGTTATATTAAAACTAAAGAGATGGAGAAAGGTGTACTATGCTAAATCTAATCAAAGTTGGAATAGCTATATTAATTTCACACAAAGCAAACTTCAGAGCAAAGAAAATTATCTGGGATAAATAGAGGCATTATCATTATAAAGGGGTCAATTCTCCAAGAAAACATAACAGTCCTTAACATGTATGTGTCTAACAACAGAGTTAAAATACATGTGACAAAACCTGATAGACTTACGAGAAATAGAAAAATTCATTATTATGAATTTCTGAATCATAATTATGAATGACACATGGAGATTTCAACACTCCTCTAACAATAATTGACAGATCTGGGGGTCAACCATATACAAATATAGTTAAACAGAACAGCATCTTCAGTCAACTGAATCTAGCTGACATTTATAAAATATTTCATCCGATAACAGTAGAATACATATTTTTCTCAAGCATACATGGAACATTTACCAAGATAAACCACATTCTGGGCCATAAAACATACTGTCACATATTTAAGAGAATAGAAATAATAAAAAGTAGTCTCTCAGACCACAATGGAATTAAATTGGAAATCAATAACAGAAAGATAGCCAGAAAAACAATAAAGGACTTGGAAATTAAACAATACACTTCTAAATAACACATGGTTCAGAGAAGTGTCAAGAGAAATTTTAAAATATCTTGAACCAAATGAAAATGAAAATACAACTTATCAAAATGTGTGGGAGGCAGCAAAAACAGGTGGTTGAAGGGAAATTTATAGCATTGAATGCACATACTAGAAAAGAAGAAAGATCAAAGTCAATAGCCAAAGCTTCCACCTTAGGAAACTAGCAAAAGAAGAGCAAATTTGATCTAAAGTAAGAAGAGAAGGAAAAAAAAAAAAAAAAAAACTAGAGCATAAACCAATGAAATTAAAATAAGGAAATCAGTGGGAAAATCAATGAAAACAAAAACTGATTCTTTGGAAATATCAATGGAATTGATAAACATCTAGCCAGACTAACTAAGGCAAAAAAAAAAAAAAAAAAAAAAAGAGAGAGAGAGAGAGAAGATTCAAATGATTCATACCAGAAATGGAAGAGGGGCCAACACTACTGATTCCATGGACATGAAGAGGGTAATGAAATTCTATTATTAAGAACTCTATGCCCACAAATGTGATAACTGAGATGAAATGGGCCAATTATTTGAATGATACAAATCCACCAAAACTCACACAAGGAAAAATAGATCATCTGAATAGGCATACATCTATTAAAGAACTTGAATCAGTAATGAACAATGGGAAATACAGAGAAATGCAAATAAAAAACACAATGAGATATCATCTCAGACCTGTTAGAATGGCCAGTATCAAACACAAAAATGAAAACAAGAAATAACAAGTGTTTGCAAGGATGTGGAGAAAAGGAAACACTTGTGCACTGTTGGTGGGAATGTAAACTGGTGCAGCCACTGTGGAAGACAGTATGGAGGTGCCCCACAAAATTAAAGATAGAACTACCATATGATCCATTAATTCCACTTATGGGTAATTATCTGAAGGAAATGAAATCACTGTCTCAAAATGAAATCACTGCTCCTCCATGTTTATTACTGCATTATTTATAATAGCAAAGACATGGAAACACCTAAGTGTTCATTGATAGATGAATGAATGGATAAAGAAAATGGGCTATATATATTTGTGTGTGATAATATAAATATGTGTATATATGTATATATAAAACTATATAAAAGAAGGAAATCCTGATGCTTGCAAAAACGTGGAGGGACGTTGAGGGCATTATGCTAAGTGAAATAAGTCAGACAGAGAAAGACAAATACTGTATGATCTCACTTATATGTGGAATCTAACAAAACAAAACAAAACCCACACGCATAAATACAGAGAACAGATTGGTAGTTGCCAGAGGTGGGCAGGGTGGGTAGTTAAATGGGTGATGATGGTAAAAACCAAAACCAAAAACAACAACAAAAAAACAGAATGAAAGAAATGAATAACCTTCCAAAACAGAAAGCACCAAATGGTTTCTTTGGTGAATTCTACCAAACACTTAAGGAAGAAATTATGCTATTTTTAACAATCTTGTCCAGAAAAATAGAATTAACAGGAACATGTCTTATCACTTTTCATGAGGTCAGCATTACCCTAATACCAAAACCAGGCAAAGACAGTATAAGAAGCAAAACTATAGACAAATATCATGAACATAGATGCAAAAATTCTCAACATGATATTAGCAAATTGAATCTAACATTGTCTAAAAAGCATTACAGAGCATGACCAAGAGCATGAGAATTATCCCAGGTATGCAAGGCTAGTTTAACATACAAAACTCAAATCATGTAATACATAACATCAACAGACTATAAAGAAGAAACAGGTGATCATAACAATGGATGCAGAAAAAGTACTGGACAACATCCAACACCTATTCATGATAAAATCTCTCAGTAAAATAAGAATGGAGGGAAACTTCCATGACTTGGTGCACATCTATAGAAAACCTACAGCTAACATGATACTTAATACTTACAAGTTTTTTCCTGTAATATCAGAAACAAGGCAAGGATGTCCCCTATAACCAAACTTATTTAACCCTATTTAATATTGTACTAGAAGTTCTAGCTAATGCAATGAGACAAGGAAAGGAAATAAGAGGTATGCAATTGGGAAGGAAGAAATAAGACTGTCTTTGTTTGAAACTGGTATTATGGTTTATATAGAAAATCCCAAAGAATCCATGAAAAAAACTCTTGGAACTAAGAAATACTTATAGCAAGTACAAGTTAATGTAAAAAAGTCAATCACTTTCCTATATACCATCAATGAACAATTGGAATTTTAATTTATAAGCTCAATGTCATTTATATTGGCACTAGAAACAGAGAAATAACTATTTCAAATCTAACAACTATATATATGTATTATATATATTATAAATATGTAAATAATATATATACAAAAATATATGACGAAAACTACAAAATGCTCATGAAAAAAATCATAGAAGATCTAAATAAATAGATATTCCATGTTTATGGATAAGAAAACTCAATATTGTGAGCTGTCAGTTTTTCCCAACTTGATCTTAGATTCAATGCAATCCCAATCAAAATCTTCAGAACTTATTTTGTGGGTACACACTGATTCTAAAATTTATAAGGAAAAACAATAGAGAGAATAGCCCACACAATATTAAAGAAGAACAAATCTGAAAGACTCTCACTACCCTGTCTCAAGACTTGCTATAAAGCAGTCCTGTAAATCAAACAGTGTGGTATTGGCATAAGAATAGACAAATAGATCAATAGAACAGTGTAGGGACCCCAGAAACAGATCCACACAAATATAGTCAACTAATCTTTGACAAAGGTGCAGATATAATTAAATGCAAAAACTATAGTTTTTCCAACAAATGGTGCTGGACATTTACAGGCAAAAAAAAAAAAAGAATCTAGACGTAGACATTACACCTTTCACAGAAATTAACTAAAAATGGAAAAAATGGAAAAAAAATGGATCACAGCTCTAAATATAAAATGCAAAATATGTCTCCTAAAAATAATACAGGAGAAAGTCTAGGTGACTTTGGGTTTACCAATGACTTTTTGGATATAACCCCAAAGGCACAATCCATGAAAGAAAAATAATAAGTTGGAATTGATTTAAAATTAAAAAGGTTTTCTCTGTGAAAGTCATCTTAACAAAAAAGTAAGCCACAGACTAGAAGAAAAGATTTTCAAAATATACCAAGAACTCTTAAAACTCAATAAGAAAATAGCCCAATTCAAAAATGGTTAAAGATCTGAACAGACTTCAAGAAAGAAGATATACAAATGCCAAATAAGAATAAGAAAAGATGCTCAACATCATATGTCATTAGGAAATTGCAAATTAAAACAATTAGATGCTACTACACAACTATTAGAAGAGCTAAAATCTAAAACACTGACAATATCAAATCCTGGCGAGAATGTGGAGGTACAGGAACTTTTATTTATTGCTGCTGAAAATGCAAAATGATACAACCACTTTGGAAGATAGTCTGGTGGCACTTCCTTTCAAGACTAAACATACTTTTCATGTATGATCCAGCAATTGCACTTCTAGGCATTTACCCAAATGAATTAAAAATTTACATCCACAGGGAAACCTGCGTGTGAATGTTTATAGCAGCTATATTCATAATTGACAAAATCTGGAAGTGCCAAGATTTTTTCAAAAGGTGAATGGGTCAATCAACTGTGGTACATCCATACAATGGAATAATATTCAGTAAAAAAAAAAAAAAAGAACTCCCAAGCCATGAAAGACTTGAAGGAATCTTAAATTTATATTGCGAAGTGAAAGAAGTCAATCTGCGAAGGTTACATACTGCATGACTCCAAGTAAATAACATTTTGAAAAAGATGGTTGCCAAGGGTTGGGGGCTAGGGAGTGAAGGATTAATAACTGGAGCACAATATTTGAAACTGCTCCGTGTGATACTGCAATAGTGGATATGGGACATTTTACATTTGTCAAAATCCATCGAACTGTACAGCACAAAAGGTGAACTCTAATATAAACTATGGACTTCAGTTAATAAGACAATTTCAATATTGGTTCATCAGTTGTAACAAGCATACCACAGCAATGCAAGATGTTAATAGTAGGGAAAACTGTTTATGGTGGTGAGGAGAAGGGGAAATGGGAACCGTTAATATTTTCTGCTCATCTTCTTTATAAACCTAAATCTTCTTTAAAAAATAAATTCTATTAATTTTTAAAAGCACATAAAATTTGGAATATAATTTAAGAACATCTTAAACAACTGGAAATCCAAAGTATTGGTTTCCCAGGGTCAAGAAGGAACCACCAGACATAACCCTATGATTCACACTCCCCCCATATGCCATTCATTGTAGGCTTAAGGACATAATGTAAGTGGGAGAAGCTGGTGTCATTAGAAGGACTCAGGGATATGATTGTCACATGAAAAGGCACAAACATCTTTCCATCAAAGATTCTCTACTCCAAACATGCTATAAAACCATTTTATAAGCAGTGCCATTCCTTTTCCTTGAAGTAACCCGCATGGTCCATTGACACTTCCCTCAATATTTATCGAGTCAGTATAATATGGTGGATCAGAACAAAAGCTCTGGAGTCAGATGGCCTGGGTTTAATTTCTGATTTCATTATCTGTTTGCTGAGTGACTCTGGGCAAGAAATGCCATATCTTTGTGCCTCGACTTTCCCATTTGTGAAAAGAAGGTAATAATACTACCTACTTCATGGAATTGTGAGGATTAAAATAAGTTAATTCATGTGAAGTGTTTAGAACATTGTCTTTTTGGAACATCTCCCTTTTGCAGATGTGCAAAAGTAATTAATGTATTAAAGGCTCTGATAAGTCCTGTAATAAAAAAAGTTTTTAACTATAGGTTTTCTAAATTCATCTGACTAAACAATCTCTTTTTCAGTTAAGAACTGTTAATATTCTGCAGAATTGATGTTAATTGGAAAATACTTTGAGCAATGTTGGACTCAAGCATCTACCTTCTTTGACCATCATTTACCTCCTTGCCCTCTTCTCTTATCATTGCCCACGTCATCTGAATAAGAATCACAATCTCTTTTCCAATGACCTCTGTATTATTAGGCTGAATTTTCTCTTAAAGAGGGAGATATTTGGAAGAGAGTGATCCATCTGTATCATCCTTCTGGTGGATAAGATTTCTTCCTGCTGTTTGTGCTCCATCAGAAACTCACAGCAAGAGAATTGTAAATTGCTGGATAGATGCTCAGTCCTGTGTAGGTCTGTTATGTGTCATGTATTGAGTGCTGGCATCCTGTAAATATTTAACAGTGATAGGTACCAGACAACAGGTGAAACCACAGAGAAGTCTCCTGATAAGAATATATAGGAGCAACAAGTACCAGGACATTTAACTGAGAAATGAAGAACATTGAGAGGAAGCCAACCTTTCTGGAGCTGCTACTTCCCTTTCTGCTTAGAATAACCAGTCACAGAATGGCCAAGTTCCAAGCAAAGTATAAGTAAAGAAACTCAACAAATGAGTATTAGCAAAGCAATGCTATTAGTGGAGAAAAGTGAATATCTACCATTTGTTTTTTGGCTCATGGGGTTGCCTTTAAAAGGAAGTCCTGGTTTGAAGGATTGGGTCCAATTTCCAGAGCTAGAAAATATATCCCAGACACAGCACACTCGTGAGTCTGTCATAAAGAATTAGAGCCCCTCTAAATTGGGACAAGGCACTTCTCTTGGTGGCAGGAAGACTTATCTTGCTAGTGACATGTCAAAGTTCCCACATACCATAGAGTATTTTACATTCTACAGATGAAAGATATTATCCCACCCAGGAAGATAGCAGTTATTCCCCAAAATGAATCAGAGGATGTCATACTCATATGGACACCATTTGTGGAGTGTTTATATGAGAACTATGAAATTGAATAGGCTGGAGAAAATAATAAAAAAAAAAAAACTTTAAAAAAAAGGGCAAGTAGGAACAAAAATACTAAAGGTTTATGTTTGCCTCCAAGATCTGTCTTAGGAATACCATTATTTCTCAAACTGTGCTCCTAGAATGGAAAAGAGGGTTTTAGAAAAAAATGTTCTGTGATCCAATTACTTCACAGTAGTCTGTTCTTTACAGTCCCTGGTGGTGAATGCCACATTAAGGACTTTGTAAGTCCTAGACTAAAATTAAAAAATATGTTGTTTCATTTTGGTTAATCCAGACTTTCCCAACTGTCTATGAGCATTTGGCCATTTTATTGAGAATTTCTATTAAACTCATTATAGTCTACTACTTAGTAATGTTAATTACTTTCTTCCTCTAGCTATCAAGCTCTGTTAATCTTTAAACTGAGTCCAGTGACTCAAAGTTGACAATATCTGCCCCTCATGATTGGACAGGCCAAGAAATTTCATGGGTATGAATATGTTTTGCGAGAATTAGAATGTTTGGCAAATACATCTCAGGTACTATGTGGCTGAAGGCTTGCAGAAGTGAGCCTGACCTGCTGGGCAAGGCTAATTAGATGCATGAAACTATTTGGACACCACTGTTTGTTAGGCTTTCCGACGACATGAGACTTAGCTTCCCTACCTGCCCCCCAACAAAATGCAGAGCGGATTTTCAACAATTAACTTGTCGATCCAACAAATGTTTATCAACTTTGTATAGGTTAGGATTCTTTCTGTGATGAGTGATGCAAAGTCTAACCCAGACTGACTTTATCAGAAAGGCCTTCTGATTTAGGGTGAGATGAGTTCACAGAAATCAAGGGTTACTAGTGGGGAGAGATTGCTTGAATATTAAGCAACTGAAGACGGGTCCATTTAAAAAAAGAAATTTAGAACAAATGTCAACTATAAGCTCTAAATAAAAAATAAAAGTGAATATTTATTGAGTGCTTAATCTGCCCAAAGCAGAGTCCTAAGAGCTTTACGTGCATTAATTCATTAAAACCCTGACAAGTACTATGTGATAGATACCCTTAGTATCACCATATTACAAAATAAGGAAACAAAGAATGAAGTTAGAAATAGACCAAGTCCACCTGGTTAGCCAATAGGTAGCCTGGCTCCAGAGCATTTCAGTCACTGTGCTATAGTGACTGGCAATAATTTTAGTATATGCTAGGGACGTGGAAATGAACAAATGGAATGTCTAATTAGAAAAACCTTTTTACCAGTGGAGGACAAAAAATGTAAATACATGATTGCAACTCAGTGTGTCCATTTCTTTAAGAAAAGCAAAATGGGTAAAGTGCTCTGAGGGCCGGGAAGGGGGAGTAATCCCTACACCTGGGGTGGAAATGATGCAAAATGGGGACAAGGAAGTGAGCGTGTGCAGGCCCTTGAGATGCACATGGCACTCTGCCTTGGGAAGGGGTAGAAATGGTGGAATATGCCAGGCAGCATATGTGAGGAAAGATGATGCATTTTTCTAAAAACTATCCAGAATTATTCATCATTTCAAAATGTCTTTCTTGAGCATCTACTAAGTATCAGGCACCCTTGTAAGGACCTAGGGCACATCAGTAAACGAAACGGATCCCCATCCTCATAGAGTGCACCGCGGAGGCTACCTATTATGCTTCAGCAAGAAGATGCAACAGCCCATCTCTTCATGTCCTTTCAGGCAGGCAGGAATGGCCACCTTATCCAGGATAGCTAGCTCTGCCGTGTTCTGTATTTTGCTAGATTCCCCAAAGAAGAGAAAGGGTAACTTTGATTTCTGCTGTTGCTACCAGCAGGTTGTAAAACAAAACAAAACAAAACAAAACAAAACAAAACAAAACAAACAAAAACCCCCAAACAACAACAAGAACAATGAAAACAACCCAGAGGCCCCGTAAGAGGCAGAGAAGCCAAATTCCCTCTCCCTCAGCTGAGCATGTTGGCCCAGGCTGATAGAAGCATGGAGCAGATTGGCATGGGAGTGAATGTGTGTGGTGTGTGCTTGCACACATGTGCATTGTGTGTGTCTGGTTGCACATGTGTTGTGTGTTGCTTTTCCCAGGGGAAAGGAAGGCAGTGGGGCTCCATTCCTCACTGGTGGCTCAGAGTCCAAAACTTGCAGAGGGGAGCTGGGCATTAATCTTGCAGGGGAGAGGACAGCATTTTAGTTTTCAGTTAATGACAGACTTTATTAGAGAAAAAGAAAGAAGCAGACACATCTTGTTCTTTCCCATAGTTCCTCACGAAGCAGGCAGAGTTCAGTGAAAGGCTGGAGGAGGGAAGAACAGACAGCCCTTTTCCCAGGGATAATTGAAGTGCTCTGTATTGTTTTATTGGAAAAATAATCTTCCCTCCCAATTGGCATTCCCAAACTTATGTACCAAAAATTTCCAAAGAAAAGTCACACTACCCAATGTGAATTTTAAAGATAATTATTTTTGTTGTCTCTTCTGGAATCTGAGTTCTGGGATTTGATTCAAAACTTGAGTCTCAAAAAAAGAAAGCTCTGTCAATTGGCTTTTTCTCTCCGAACCCTGAATAGTTACACTTAGTGCTCTTTCTTTTAAAACAATCCCCACACATCACACATTAATCTCTTCATTCATTCATTCATTCATTCAGTTTGTTTTTTAGCCCTTGCTGTTGCCAGGCACTGGGCTGGGCAATGAAGCTATAAGATAATGGGGTAGACTTTGTCCTTGTGCTTGTGGAGTTTAGTCTAGCTCATGACTTGGATCTGTGATGGGGATGAGGGAAGTGTACTTGAGAGAAGAGGGAAGAGCCCCAGCGTACTTCAAATCCAGAGTTTTCCATAGGACTGCCACATGGCAGAGACTAGCACTAACTTCCTCTCTCAAGCTTGCAATCTGGTGTGTATTATTTCTCCAACAAGCTAGGAAAATAGTCATTTTAATGTTATTTTACCAGAACACACCATGTAGGGGTTGGTACTCATAAGCACCCATAAGAGCAGATGGCCCAGACCCTAATTCTCCATTAAGATGGCTCTGCAGCCTTGTTAGCAATCTTAAGATGCAGATTGTGTGATTTCAAGC
This sequence comes from Halichoerus grypus, assembly GCF_964656455.1. Classification (NCBI taxonomy): domain Eukaryota; kingdom Metazoa; phylum Chordata; class Mammalia; order Carnivora; family Phocidae; genus Halichoerus; species Halichoerus grypus. Next base: position 49,489,552 of record NC_135718.1, read on the forward strand.
TATGGCTTCATCATTGGTTAACCATGTGGTCTTGGCCAAGTTATTTAACTTATAACTCGTGACAGTAAATATGATTCCTAATATTTTGTCCATTTTACAGATCAGGAAACTGAGGCATAGAGAGGTTACTTCGTGTGAGGTGTTTCCAGTGATACCTAGCATATAGTAAGCCCTTCGTTTTGGAAAATAACCTCTAGACACCGGGAATCATTCTCTTCACAAATATTTACTGAATGCCTACTCTGCCTTGCACTGCGGATGTAAATCAATACAAGGCAGGGGTGATCCTGTTCTCATGGAGCTCACATTATTCTAGTGGAAATACAAAATTACATAAAGTGCAAAAGTCACTATTTTTTGGAATGGGCTTATTTCCTGGGTTTGGGATGTCTTCCGATTGATGTTTCTTTCCTGTTCTGATAAGGGCTGCCCTGACCACCTGGGCTCCGCTGCCAATGGAGGCTCCAGTCTGAGTCTAACTGGAGAATGGGAGTGACTCTCAAGTGGTTAAGGCAGAGATGACGCATGGACAGAGGGGGGTGTTGCCATGGCAATGCAGGGTCAGCAACCGGAGGGCTTCCCTCTTTCTGCCACGGAGAAGCTCCTTTCTCCCAACTCTTGCTGTGAGTATAGGGGTCTCTATAGTGAAGGAGATGTAAATGTGTTGTTGTTTGGACTGAGACTCCCTCTAGAGGGAGACAAAGGGAGCCTATGCGGTCCCCAGGGGGCAGGTCTTCAGACACACTCCCTCCCTGAATGATGTACTTCCCATATAATTGAAAAATGTCAAATCTCACCTCTGGAGCCCTCAGGTCATAGAATCTGTGAACTGCCCTCAATCTCAGCTCCATAAAGGACACAGGGCTGGAGGCAGAGTGTCTACTGTCTGTCAGCTTAACTGATAGAGCAGGTGCTCGGTAAGTGTGGACCAAATGAAGGATACATTTCCATCTCTGAGCACAAGATGATTTAAGGAAACATAGGAAGCATGGAATGCTTGATATCAGGAAATAGGATTAGATAAAGAGTGGGACATCTTTAAATATAGCTTTCTGGCTCTGAATCCTGCCAGCTATACCCCCCGCGTCTAGTATGGATGAACATTATAATGAGCAGCTATCAGATCTTGAGAATTTGTCATGAGCCAGGCATGCCTCATACTTCATCTAATTTAATATAAATTAATATTTTGTCTAATATAAGTCTCACCTTTCCGTGAACACAAAGTTACTATTATGCCCATTTTTACAGATGAAGAAACTGAGACTGAAAGTAGTTTGATAACTTGCCTGAGGTCTCTGAGCCAAACTATGGGACTTAAAATCCAGATGAACTTGATTTTTTTTTTTTTTTTTTTTGAGAAAGAGAAAGAGCACAGAGGGAGAGGGAGAAGCAGGCTCCCTGCTGAGCAGAAAGTCCAGCGTGGGGCTCAATCCCAGGACCCTGAGATCATGACCTGAGCTGAAAGCAGACACCTAACCAACTGAGCCACCCAGGCACCCCCAGGTGAACTTGATTCTAAAGTCCAAGCTCTTAGCCACTATCTGATACTGCCCATCCAACAGAAACAAAGTGAAGGTGGATGACAAGCTTGTGGGAAAGCAGTCACAAAAAGGGAGACCAGGTCTGTGATGGTGGCAAGGACTGAGCTGTAAGGGAAGCCACACACCTGAAATGAGGAACTGTCTTGAGTAGCCTAAGCTGGGGTAGAATAGGGAATAAATGGGGAAGGCACTATTGTAGAGACTCCAGGCAACCTTCTTACCAGAGACAAGGTCTGGCTTAGCATCTCCGTGAGCCCAGGGCTGTGCTGGGCCCTGCAGAGAAGGTACTATCCAGAGCCTGCCCTCACAAACCTGTACCCCTTACAAAACATTTGGGTAAAGGGCTCAGAGCAGGAGCCAGAAGACCTGAGTTCTGAGTTCTAGTGTTACCTCTATCTCTCACTCACTGTACAATCTGAAGGAGGAATTCTCCTCTTTGTGCCTTGATTTCCTTACGAACCAAAGGAAGGGACTTGACATCCTGTAACATTGTGATTCTATCACTTATATGAGTGGAAGATCAATCAATCAATCAATCAATGTATTGCTTGGAGAACCCAGTACCTAAATTGGATGATCTTCCCCAGCCTTTTCCCTGTCTCCCTCAACAGCTTCCAAAATGTACAAACATAGTACAAATACCCAATACTAGCTGGCACAAAATAGAAGATCTTTGTTGGTTCTTTTCCTTTTTCCTATGCTCTCTTGATCCTGTAATAAACACTTAGGTCAAATGTGGAGGCAAAAAGGAGCTACAGGTGACAAGCCTGAGGTGACCGGACTTCCCACTGGAAGGGGAGGCCATCAAGTTAGAAGTCAAGGGCTTACCCAGATGCCCCATCTTACTGCATTGAACACTAAAGGGGATTCTTTAAGTAGGAACAGAGAGGAAAGGTAAGAAAATGTAACACTGAAATTAACATGGGCTAGAATCTGAGTTTAAGAAAGATACAAAAGTGGAAGAACAGATTTTATACCTCTCTAACAAGGAAGGACAGTGAAAACCTTTATTTTGTTTTGTTCTACAGTTGAGAGACAATTCTAAATGAGCAGGTTATAAATGAAAAGGCTGAGGTAGGGTAATAGGTTATTATAGGTAAAATGTTTTGGGGGCACTAGACATAGGGACAAAAAAAAAAAGAACTTTCATGCTAGAAGGAAATCAAATCACTTTGTCTTCCAATTCTTAGCTAAGAAAATACACATGTACTATTCTATCATTCAACAAAACTTTATGAAACACCTATTGTGTATGAAGACCACTGGCAGGTACTCTATTCAAATAAAACATCGAATTTCACAAGAATAAAAGAACACAGAACAGTCCAATCAGAGACAATCAGCATACAACTGAGAGAGCTAGAGAACAGTATACAGGAGGTGAGATATTAGAAATCTTAAATATTCACTCTGCATTTGTCTTATGGCCCGTGTTGCCCTATAGTGGCAGCTGCTTCCAGAACAGAAAAGAAACGGGTTCATAGCAATTTCCACTGAGCTTGTTTCAAAGTCACATTCTTACTGGTTCCTTAATGCTCTGAGCTGTGGAAATTCAAATGCATTTTCTGCTGAAATGGAAGCCTCGTGACTGGTAAGTTGGTGAGGGCTTGCCTCTGATTTCAGTGGATGTCAAAATCTGTCCGTTTCAAGTTCTGGTGGGCTCAGGCCGGCTCACTCTAGAGAAACAGTAGGTTCGGTGCTAGGGATCTACGATGGCTGTGGCCATAAACCAAGGTGCTTCACGCAGGGAGTTACAACTGGGAACAGATGGTGAGTATTTCACCAAGTAGGGTGCAGCCCCTACTACAATCATTCTCTCCTCTCATCTCTGGCAGTGAAAAGCTGGACAGGACTCTAATGGCTGCCTAATGAGCATGATTAAAACTTGGTAATGACTCATCCTGGGACTAAATGTTCAACCCTGCAGAATACATTCTGTTTTATTATCTGTGAACGTCTCACTGATGGGGACTGGAGATGGACGGACTTCCATTGCATGGAGGGTGTGAGGTTTGCAGGAAATGGAAGATGCTCAGGGCTGTGAGGCTCTTCTGAGGACAGGAGCATCCCTACCAGGCCACCTTTGTTTCTCCCCGGAAGGACCCAGCCTCTGATCTGGCAGGAGGAGCAACTGTTGAGTCTAAACAGAAATGCATTGTTTTCTGCATAGATTTGATTAACACCGTGCTGTCTAGTCTTTACCGTCAGGCCAGATTATATTATGGTCATGACAAGTAGGTAATGAATTTACATTGACTAATCTATACAATGCTAAAGATTTCTCTGTCAGGATTAATATCCAAAATGTGCAGGACACTGTCTGATGTATGGCTTTGCTCCTTGCACCAATGTGACCTGTAGCTGGTGTTTAACGTCCCATGATCAGAGCTAAGTGACAGACGGGAGCTGGACACTGAGATTCAGGACTGTTTGGAGAATTCTGTAAAGAAATGGCCAAGGATTATCTTATTCCTCTCTGGTTAGGCATCCTATATCTTGCTTTCTTTTCCTCTAGGAGTTGAAGTACCTTCAAGAACCCCCACAGGACGCCTGACACCTCTAGAAATGGCAGGATAGTTTGATTGCTCCTGTCTAGCCACCTACCTTCTTACTGCTGCTTGCTCCGGCCCTTCGTTTCCTCTGTGGTGTCTTCTCAGCATGATTCTGACCTCTTGTCTGGTTCTGGCCTTAGGTATCTGCTATCCCCTCCACACCAAACATAATGCACTCCAGACTACTCTCTTTTTTTTTTCCCTAGAACCCTGGCTCTATTCTACCCATGACTTCACCAGCCCCTCTTGCCTACCTCTGTTCTAGCCACCGTGTCTTTCCATAACTACAAAGCATATTGATGGTCATCCTTTCATGCCAGTGGAAGGCCCCTGTTCTTCCTGTGTGGATGGCAAATACCAAACTATAGTGAACATCAAAATCAACTGGAGAACGTGTCAAGCACCTCAATTCACCACCCTACCCATTAGGTCTGCACTGAGTCTTATGAATCTGTTTTGTTTTGTTTTTTAATCAAGTAGCACAAACGACTCATCATGCTTGATAAAGGGGTGTTCCTTGTCCACCCGTCAAGAATTAAGGATGCTCCTGGTCAGGTCGTCTCCAGCAGGTCCCTGTTCCTTGGCAGCTGTGTCTGCCCTAACAAATTTATTGACAGGGTGATGTGGGCTGATAACAGCCATTGTGGGATCAACTTTCTGAGCATAGACTCTCTCCCCACACCATCAAAGTTCTGGTCTTTCCCATAGCTTGATCTAGGCCTATAAACATCAAAACCTTTGGCATACACTGGTTCTCTTTACTCTCAAATTCTGGAGATTAGAGGTGATAAAAATGTATTATAGTGAGTAGATGAAAGCTCCTTCTAGAGGGAATATCTGGGGGAGTTGCCAGTGGGAAATTGGCAGGGGAGAGAAAGAGGGAGTAGGTTAATTTTCCTAGTGGCCGCAGCCTCCACATGGTCATTTGTAACTCAGCCATAAGTCCAAGGCTTACAGGAAACTTAGACAAATCCAGGAAGTTTGGTTTATACTCTGCACAAGGGGAAGTTGGGGTAGGAAGTAAGAGAAATAGCACTAAGATAGGGGATCATGACAGGGAGCTTGAATTAGGCCAATCAAGAGTCATAATTCTGATGTATTAGAAGGGGTGCCAACCTGTACTGTGGGCCTGCTAGGTGCTGGGGCTTCACAAGCATCACTGTTTACTCCTTATAACAACCCTGTGCGGTGAGTAAAATCGTCACCATTTCCCAGTTGAGGAAATGCAGGTCCAGCGAATGTGGTAGCTCGCTCCACATGCCACATATCACATTAGTAGAATGAGGATTTGAACTCAGGTCAGCCTGACTATCTCACTGGAAAACATGGTGTTCTGAAGATATTGAAGATGTTGGAATTGTTCCAAAGCTGTGGAACTTTTCTGTCTGAAAGTCAGTGTCACCACCCTTAACTCTTGCATATGTGTCTTCCCTACCAGGGGATAATCTAGCATTTATCATGCCTTAGTTGGCTCTTCATGAGTGACTAACACAAGACTATTGAGATATATCAGATAAGCCAGATGTCATGATGTTAAGTGATTATCAAATATCAAGGTCTTAAGTGTACGAAGGTTTTCTTTCAGGTAAATATCAGCATTGTAACTACATAATCATGTGTATATTTATTCTTAGAGTCTCTGAAGGTTGGGGGGTGGATATGGGCTGTTTATTTCCCTCTCACATGATATGATTTGCATCTCAGTTCAAACACCTCCTACTCCGTGAAGCCTTCTTGATTTTTAGAATTGAATTTTGCACCCTTTCCCCTGTGTTCCCCATTGGCCTTCACGGGTTCATCATCACGTTCTGCCACTGCGATTGCTTGGGCCTATACCCATGGTCCTTTTCCAGACTGTACATGCTTAAAGGAAAAGGACTGGGTTTTACTCATGTTTGTTAAAAGCCAATGCTAAATAAGTGAAGATTATGGGAATAAACCATATATAGCTAAGTCATTTCTTTGCCCAAGGCCTCATGCTTAATATGGACCACAAAACCCTGGTCTTCCAGATTCTGAGAACTCAAATAATCACAAATATGCCTTGCAAGGGGTTTATTGAGAGCCCATTGTTGGCAGAAATGCCAATGAATTAGTCAGCATCTTGGCCCCAGGGCAGCCTAAGTCTTACATAGCCCAGAGCCAAAAGGGCAGATCTGGGCAGCTGGGAAGTTGAATTCCCCTCATTTCTCTCCACCACAAGAGGCCCACTGTTGTGCTATGAAACCAGTCGACAGGTACTTTTTCTCTTATTTCATGCCAAATCAGTGACCACATGCTTGTCCTTCCTCTGAAGGGGTCTGGCCCACTGCAGCATCCCACTCTGTCTTCTTGAACTGTTCTCATCTCTCTCAGTGGCATTTTCCACTTTCCAGGGGCTGAGCCATGGCCTGGAAGAGCATCCAGGTTCATGTCAGAGGCTCATCTCAGCTTGTGAATCCCAGCCGGGGGCTGGAGCACCACCGGACTTCCAGGAAGGCTCACAAAGGGGCCAATTGTAACATTCACACTCCTTTGGAAGACATTCCTGCGTCCCAGTTGGTTTTGGCTGAGGGGGTGGTTGGCCAGGAACAAGGAGGCCAGATACATTTCCAAAATCAGCCCATGTGATCAAGGCCCTGCAGGGAACTTGGTGGGAGACCTCCCTTAAAGGCCTCCCCAAGGCGACCTTCTTAAGCTCCTTGGCGCTCTTGGCACAGTCACCTTTTAGTGTCATTTTATTTGGATGTTTTGTGATGTTTGCTTGCATGCTTGGGGCTGTTTATCCCTGGTTCAAAAACCTTTTTGGAAGCAGGTTTTAGATTCTTTTTAGAGGGAAGAAATTTCTGTCCTTCTTCAAGTGGAGGTGTTGAAAGGTCTTGCTTGTCCAGTGAGTACCTCTACAAGAGAAGGAAAACATACCAAAACATGAGTTTTTCTTTAGGCTTGGGCTGGTTGGGGAAAATGCTAATTCTGGGTCTAACTTTGGAGTCAGCCTTTCAACATTTACTTATTTGACTTGAAGTTATTAAACACAAACCCTTACATCTGGCATTGTACTAAGTACCGACTGATTGGTTAGAAAGGAAAATGAGGTTCCTACTCCCGGGGAGATTCCAGACAAGTTACAGCAACAAAATTTCCCCCCTAGAAACAGCAGGAGCATAAGGGCAGAGAAATTAGGGCAGCTCTATGCATGGGCTCTTTATGTAGAATCCAGGAATTCCAGGGTCCATGAACAGGATTCTGTATGTGCATGTGTATGTGAGATACCTTCATGTACAGATATATATATAAATATATATATATATATATATACACCTTTTTTTTCTGGGGAAAAGAATCCATAGTTTGCTGAGATCCTCAAAGGGTCTCCAAAATAAACTCCACTGTGTTAGAAGTAACTACCCTCTTGTAATTGGGACTCTGCTCCCAATTCTGGCTCTCCAGGCTAACACATACCAAAGTGAACAAATTCATCCTGTCTCTCTTCTCATTTTTTATCCACCACCTTAGATTCTGACCAGAAGGTGGTATGTGCCAGACTGCACTTGCTTCAGTCTTATCAGTTATATATTTATGTTTATAAATATATAAAGGCATATATTAAAGGTGAAAAGACAAACTCTCTCTCTCTTCATGAATAGCATTTTGTTAATAAGCATTTTTTGCTCCAAACAAACTGCAGTATCAAACTCTCTTTCCTGCCTTGGTCAGATTAGGAAGATATTTTATTTCAAGTGAGATAATCCATAATGCACTACCTGTGTAACTGGGATAGCATTCAATCATAGGTAGCCATGTGCTATGTCTGAACTGAGTCCTCTCCCTAGAAAGAACATAAGTTCCCAGAAGGAGGGAAAGAGCTATGTCTTAGAATGCTCTAGCACCCAAAAGTTCTGGATTGAAGACAACCAACATTCCATCTACTCATCACAACTTCTTGGTCTCCCAGCCTCGCCTGGGCCATCTCTGATGACAAGGCATGCAGTGACTTTGAAGACCTCCATGCAGGTCCAGAATGCTGCAGCATATAACCACAGTATCAATGGCACTTCCCAGAATGATGCAATACAGTGGCCCTGATAAGGCTGTGAGAAAGTCCTTCCTTACACCACCTCCCTGTGTCCTCGTATGCTGGACCTGGGTTCTACCATCTAAGACCACTTAGATCAGGTTGGATCTGTCTTATGAGGGGATTCCTTCCAGCAGTAAAAGCTTCAGTTTGGAGTGTGGCACCAAGGAGAATTGAGTGAACAAACCAGTAAGAGAATGAAGGAGTTTCTAGTTGATCCTGTGCTAGAAATAGAGACCATGGAGAATGACCACAATCAGAGTGACACACAGACCTTGTTAGCAAAGATCATGGCTGCTGGGAAACCACTCTCCATTCACTTCCTTTTACCTCTGGTCTCTAGTGACTAGTTCTGTGGCTGGTTGCTTGGTGGTTAGAGTACAGGGTCTCAGATGAAATCCCTCCTCAGATGCACCTGTTGTCAATTTTTTCCTGGCCACAGGCTGCACTCCTTTCTACTAACAGACAGATTTCTTCCTCCCTCTTTAATACAGAGACACACACTTACTACTCTCAAAAGCTTCTAAAAGAGTATAGAGTTGCTGAAGATAGAGGCCTAGGACCTATAATTTTAAGGAAAACCTAAAAATCATTCAGTCCCCTTTCTGATCTGACCCCCCAGGTCCATCTATAATGCCTTTGACGTGTATTTGCCCAGTCTGATGGTAACAATAGTTCCTCTTACTGCTGTTATGATTATGACAGACTGAACTTTTACCTTGCATGCATTCTCATTTAACCTTCACACCAATACCGTGTGGTTGGTACAACCAACGTACACATTTTATAGATAAAGAAGCTGTAGCCAAGAAGGGTTAGTAACATTCCCAGGGTCACATGGCAATTTTTAACCCAAATCTAGCTGACTCCAGATAATCCAGCTGTTAGTCACTGTTCTCTTGTTTCTCATACAAATTTATTGTCTCATTTATTCATTCCTCCATCCAACAAACATATGTTGGGTTTTCTGTTCCAAGTACTGGACTGTATGTTTCCATATTCACAGGGCTCCCAGATCTGCTGCCTGTGGTCATGTAGCAACTCTATTTCCTATTCTATTCTATTCTATTCTATTCTATTCTATTCTATTCTATTCTATTATTCTATTCTATTCAAGATTTATTTATTTGAGAGAGAGCACAAATGGGAGGGGCAGAGGGATAGGGAGACAGAAACTCAAGCAGATTCTGTGCTGAGAGTGGAGCCTGACACAGAGCCTGATGCAGGGCTTGATCTCAGGACCCTGAGATCACAATCTGAACTGAAACCAAGAGTTGGACGCTCAACTGACTGTGCCACCCAGGCACCACTAATTCCTTTAGATATCTGGAGACAGCAAGGATGAACCTGCTAAGTTTGTTCTTCAATCAAAACATCCCCAGTTCCTTCCAAGGAATGTACTGCATGTTCTCAGCATCCAGCAGACCAATTTAAAACCTGCTGTGATGTGTGTACTACAGGACCAGCTTCTTAAAGAAAGCACTCCAATGACAGAAGCCTCTGGTGCATCATGTCCTGGCAATTTCCTAGTTTTGTGACAAAGAATAACAAATAAAAATAACTACCGTTGATTGAGAATTTACTATATACTGGCTACTGTTTAAAGTGCCTTCACATGAATTAACTCATTTCATTTCATACCAACCCTCTAGGGGCACATAGATTGTTATTCCCAGTTTACAGATGTGGAAATTGAGTTTCCGAGAGGTGGAGGAACTTGCCCAAAGTCATCCCGATGACAGACCCCCAATCATCTTATTCCAGAGGCCACACATCACCTCTCAGAATGTTTGTATTAGCTCGGGAAAGGAGGAAGGTAGCTCTGAGGACTGTTTTCCAACAACCAAGGCCAGTCCCTCCTCAGCACAGTCCCTTCTGAGACCTTCCCTTTCCTTCCTGGGTCCACAGAGCAGGCTGCCTGGGCTCATGACAGACACTCCCCAGCTCAGCAACCCTGGGCCCTGATTCTCAGTGTTTCACACACAGAACCCTCAAAAAGCCCATCTCTGCATCCCAAATCCGGGTCTTTCTTTTGCTTCTGAAGGCACAGTGCTTCTTAGCTGAAAGGATGTCTCTATTCTCCTCCTCCATTCTCCCCGAAATCCTCCATTACGGAGGAAAAATGCAAATATACTTCTCCTTTAGCAAACCCACTGCACTAGGGGCACTGGGCATACTTATCAACCATTAAGCTCCCAAAAATATGTATTCCTTAAAACAGCAGATATTTTTTTAAAAAATTAAACCATACTCATTTTTTGCTATCTGCCACAAGTCCTCCTTATAAACTATTAGTTAACATTTACTAGTCCAGTCATTCTTTATAGAAAAATGTTTTTTGAAACTTCTATTACATATGAGCAGAAATTTCTCCCCAAAGAGAACAAACTATGCAAACTTAACAGCTCCTTTATTTGTAATTTAAAGATGAGTCTTTTTTCTGAACATGTATAATTTATGTTTGTGCATTAATTCTGTAATTAATGGTTATAAAATACATCAAATATGTAAAGTGCTGCATAAGTGCTTAATTAAAATAAAAACAAAAAAGTGATAATAATTAATTGTTCATCCCAAAGGCAAGACAGTATTATGGTTCATAGTGACTATCAATTAATATTCCTATTGTTAATAATAAGTCCAACTTTTTATGTAAAATAGAACACGTTAAAATTTCCTGATTAAACACTGAGTCAAAAGAAAAAAAAGTTCCTAAAAAATATTTTCATCATATAAAGCCTCTGTGGGAAAATAGCTTTCAAATTTTGCATTTCAAATCCTTCTTTGAATTCAGCTTCATTATACATTTTTTGACTCAAAATTATACTATTATAATACCACAGTTTTCAAGTTCCTTATCTTCCCCAAGGAATTCTGAAAATACAGCAAAGCCCAAGGAGAGTGATCTTAGTTATAAATATAGGTTCATTAGTGTTGAAATATCTAATATGCAATAAGATGCCTACTGCATGGAAGGAACTATTCCAAGAGCTTTAGAAAGTATTCTTTTTGTTCATTTGACAAATGTGAGTACCCACTGTGTGCTAGACAAGGTGGTATGTTCTAGAAACACAACAAGGAATAAAAGCAGGTACAGGTGCCATCCTCCACAATGCTCATGATCCAGGGGCGGACGCAGACATAAAAGAATCGCAAATGTGATGACTGCCATAAGGAGCAAAGCAGTCCTACCTTGTGTGCTGGCTTTCTAGATAAGGCAGTTTCCCGTGTAGGACTGTAAACAACAGAATGTTGTCACTTAGGCTTTCCTACTTTATTTTCCTAAATCTGTTTGTTGAGGTTCCCTGCTTTTTAAAATGACATCTTCATAAATAATCCATCTGTTTTGACTTAATTAACCAAGAAAAGATGAATAAGTCAAATGGATATTATTTTACTTACTGCACTCGGAAGGTCAATTCACTGAAAATAGACAAACGAATGTGCATTTATGGGGAGCTATTCATTCACCAGGGATTCGTACAAACTCATTGGAATAACTCAAGCTTCCTTTGTCAATTGCACATGGCAGTGTTATTGGCAGTTGGGTAGGGCCTGCACACATTTTCCTTGCTTGGTGGGGGTTTGAGGTGGAGGGAATCTCTGTCTATAGGAGTGATGTTTCTTAAAACCCAGCTCTGCAGACTCAACTGCCTCTCCCTGCTTATGTCCTCTCCAGAAGCAGTAGGCCATTAAAAAGAGACAATCTTATTTTGAAAAGTGAAATATAACTTCCTGTCACTATGCTAATGAAGCAATAAAGTTGGAATTCATAAAGTATCGTATTTAATGAAAATATTGTCAAGAGAGGATTTCAGTGTGGTGCATTCTAGACCAGCAACCCACACAGAGCTCTTTCTTCTAAACACACTTGGGCACTGGATCTTATACTTGTTAATCTCAAGCCTTTTAATCCTATGATAGAAAAATCTCTGCTCTTAGGCCAGAAAGGACTGGCATGATATATTCAGAGCACTAAATGAGAAAAATATGCAGCCAAGAATACTATATCCAGCTAGGCTGTCATTGAAAATAGAAGGGGAGATAAAAATCTTCCAGGACAAACAAAAACTAAAGGAATCTGCAAACATGAAACCAGCCCTACAAGAAATATTGAAAGGGGTCCTCTAAGCAAAGAGAGAGCCTAAAAGTAACATAGACCAGAAAGGAACACAGACAATATACAGTAACAGTAACCTTATAGGCAATATAATGGCACTAAATTCATATCTTCCAATAGTTACCCTGAATGTAAATGGGCTAAATGCTCCAGTTAAAAGACAAAAGGTATCAGATTGGATAAAAAAACAAGACCCATCAATATGCTGTCTGTAAGAGACTTATTTTAGACCCAAAGACACCTCCAGATTGAAAGTGAGGGGGTGGAAAACCATTTACCATGCTAATGGGCACCAAAAGAAAGCTGGGGTGGCAATCCTTATATCAGACAAATTAGATTTTAAACCAAAGACTATTATAAGAGATGAGGAAGGACACTATATCCTACTTAAAGGGTCTATCCAACAAGATCTAACAATTGTAAATATCTATGCCCCAACATGGGAGCAGCTAATTATATAAGCCAATTAATAACAAAATCAAAGAAACGCATCGACAACAATACAATAATAGTGGGGGACTTTAACACCCCCCTCACTGAAATGGACAGATCATCTAAGCAAAAGATCAACAAGGAAATAAAGACTTTAAATGACACACTGGACCAAATGGACTTCACAGATATATTCAGAACATTCCATCCCAAAGCAACAGAATACACATTCTTCTCTAGTGCCCATGGAACATTCTCCAGAATAGATCACATCCTAGGTCACAAATCAGGTCTCAACTGGTACCAGAAGATTGTGATCATTCCTTGCATGTTTTCAGACCACAGTGCTTTGAAACTAGAACTCAATCACAAGAGGAAAGTCGGAAAGAATTCAAATACATGGAGGCTAAAGAGCATCCTACTAAAGAATGAATGGGTCAACCAGGAAATTAAAGAAGAATTAAAAAAATTCATGGAAACAAATGAAAATGAAAACACAACTGGTCAAAATCCTTGGGATGCAGCAAAGGCAGTCCCTAAGAGGAAAGTATATAGCAATACAGGCCTTTCTCAAGAAACAAGAAAGGTCTTAAATACAAACCTAACCCTACACCTAAAGGAGCTGGAGAAAGAACAGCAAATAAAGCCTAAACCCAGCAGGAGATGAGAAATAATAAAGATCAGAGCAGAAATCAATGAAATAGAAACCAAAAGAACAGTAGAACAGATCAAAGAAACTAGGAGCTGGTTCTTTGAAAGAATTAACAAGATTGATAAACCCCTGGCCAGACTTATCAAAAAGAAAAGAGAAATGACCCAAATAAATAAAATCATGAATGAAAGAGGAGAGATCACAACCAACACCAAAGAAATACAAACAATTATAAGAACATATTATGAGCAACTATATGCTAGCAAATTAGATAATCTGGAAGAAATGGATGCATTCCTAGAGATGTACAAACGACCAAAACTGAACCAGGAAGAAATAGAAAACCTGAACAGACCTATAACCACTAAGGAAATTGAAGCAGCAATCAAAAATCTCCCAACAAAGAGCCCAGGACCAGATGGCATCCCAGGGGAATTCTACCAAACATTTAAAGAAGAATTAATACCTATTCTTCTGAAACTCTTCCAAAAAATAGAAATGGAAGGAAAACTTCCAAACTCGTTTTATGAGGCCAGCATTACCTTGATCCCAAAACCAGACAAAGACCCCATCAAAAAGGAGAAGTACAGACCAATATCCCTGATGAACATGGATGCAAAAATTCTCACCAAAATACTAGCCAATAGGATCCAACAGTACATTAAAAAGATTATTCACCACAACCAAGTGGGATTTATTCCTGGGCTGCAAGTTTGTTTCAACATCCGCAAATCAATCAATGTGATACAATACATTAATAAAAGAAAAAGAACAAGAACCATATGATCCTCTCAATAGATGCAGAAAAAGCATTTGACAAAGTACAGCATCCTTTCTTGATCAAAACTCTTCAGAGTATAGGGATAGAAGGTACATACCTCAATATCATAAAAGCCATCTATGAAAAACCCACAGTGAATATCATTCTCAATGGGGAAAAACGGAGAGCTTTCCCCCTAAGGTCAGGAACACGGCAGGGATGTCCACAATCACCACTGCTATTCAACATAGTATTAGAAGTCCTAGCCACAGCAATCAGACAACAAAAAGAAATCAAGGGCATCCAAATCGGCAAGGAAGAAGTCAAACTCTCACTCCTTGCAGATGATATGATACTTTATGTGGAAAACCCTAAAGACTCCACCCCAAAACTGCTAGAACTCATACAGGAATTCAGTAAAGTGGCAGGATATAAAATCAATGCACAGAAATCAGTGGCATTCCTATACACCAACAACAAGTCAGAAGAAAGAGAAATTAAGGAGTCGATCCCATTTACAATTGCACCCAAAACCATAAGATACCTAGGAATAAATCTAACCAAAGAGGCAAAGAATCTGTGCTCAGAAAACTATAAAACACTCATGAAAGAAATTGAGGAAGACACAAAGAAATGGAAAAACGTTCCATGCTCATGGATTGGAAGAACAACTATTGTGAAGATGTCAATGCTACCTAGAGCAATCTACACATTCAATGCAATCCCTATCAAAATACCATCCACTTTTTTCAAAGAAATGGAACAAATAATCCTAAAATTTGTATGGAACCAGAAAAGACCCCGAATAGCCAGAGGAATATTGAAAAAGAAAAGCAAAGCTGGTGGCGTCACAATTCCAGACTTCAAGCTCTATTACAAAGCTGTCATCATCAAGACAGTATGGTACTGGCACAAAAACAGACACATAGATCAATGGAACAGAACAGAGAGCCCAGAAATGGACCCTCAACTCTATGGTCAACTAATCTTCAACAAAGCAGGAAAGAATGTCCAATGGAAAAAAGACAGTCTCTTCAACAAATGGTATTGGGAAAATTGGACAGCCACATGCAGAAGAATGAAACTGGACCATTTCCTTACACCACACACAAGCAAAAATAGACTCAAAATGGTTGAAAGACCTAAATATGAGACAGGAGTCCATCAACATCCTAAAGGAGAACACAGGCAGCAACCTCTTCGACCTCAGCCGCAGCAACTTTTTCCTAGAAGCATCGCCAAAGGCAAGGGAAGCAAGGGCAAAAATGAACTATTGGGACTTCATCAAGATAAAAAGCTTTTGCACAGCAAAGGAAATAGTCAACAAAACCAAAAGACAACTGACAGAATGGGAGAAGATATTTGCAAATGACATATCAGATAAAGGGCTAGTATCCAAAATCTATAAAGAAGACATATCAGATAAAGGGCTAGTATCCAAAATCTATAAAGAACTTATCCAACTCAACACCCAAAGAACAAATAACCCAATCAAGAAACGGGCAGAAAGGGCACCTGGGTGTCTCAGTCGTTAAGCATCTCCCTTTGGCTCAGGTCATGATCCCAGGGTCCTGGGATTGAGCCCTGCATCAGGCTCCCTGCTCTGCGGGAAGCCTGCTTCTCCCTCTCCCACTCCCCCTGCTCGTGTTCCCTCTCTTGCTGTGTCTCTCTCTGTCAAATAAATGAATAAAATCTTAAAAAAAAAAAAAAAGAAATGGGCAGAAGACATGAACAGACATTTTTCCAAAGAAGACACATTTTTCATGTGTCTGTTCTTGGCCAACAGACACATGAAAAAGTGCTCAACATCGCTCGGCGTGAGGGAAATCCAAATCAAAACCTCAATGAGATACCACCTCACACCAGTCAGAATGGCTAAAATTAACAAGTCAGGAAATGACAGATGTTGGCGAGGATGCGGAGAAAGGGGAACCCTCCTACACTGTTGGTGAGAATGCAAGCTGATGCAGCCACTCTGGAAAACAGTATGGAGGTTCCTCAAAAAGTTGAAAATAGAGCTACCCTATGACCCAGCAATTGCACTACTGGGTATTTACCCCAAAGATACAAATGTAGGGATCCGAAGGGGTATGTGCACCCCAATGTTTATAGCAGCAATGTCCACAATAGCCAAACCTTGGAAAGAGCCAAGATGTCCATCGAGAGATGAATGGATAAAGAAGATGTGGTGTATATATACAATGGAATATTATGCAGCCATCAAAAAAATGAAATCTTGCCATTTGCAATGATGTGGATGGAACTGGAGGGTATTATGCTGAGCGAAATAAGTCAATCAGAGAAAGACATGTATCATATGATCTCACTGATATGAGGAATTCTTAATCTCAGGAAACAAACTGAGGGTTGCTGGAGTGGTAGGGGGTGGGAGGGATGGGGTGGCTGGGTGATAGACATTGGGGAGGTTATGTGCTATGGTGAGTGCTGTGAATTGTGTAAGACTGATGAATCACAGTACCTCTGAAACAAATAATACATTATATGTTAAAAAAAAAAAAAAGAAGATAGTAGGAAGGGAAAAATGAAGAGGGGGGAAATCGGAGGGGATATGAACCATGAGAGACTAGGGACTCTGAGAAACAAACTGAGGGTTCTAGAGGGGAGGGGTGGGGGGATGGGTTAGCCTGGTGGTGGGTATTAAAAAGGGCACGTATTGAATGGAACACTGGGTGTTATACGCAATGAATCATGGAACACTACATCAAAAACTAATGATGTAATGATGGTGATTAACATAACATAATAAAATAAAATTTAAAAAAAAGAAAAATCTCTGTTCTTGATGGATTAACACATGTCATTCTCAGAGAACGCTCACAGATTCACATGTGGGCAGGTGTCCTTCTCTCCATAATAGAAATAAAGTGTGAGCCACCTTGACCCTCTTAGCCAGTAATTTGTAATTTGAAGTCATGGATAAACCTCAAAGGATTAATAAACCCAGAGACATAAATACCACGGATTTATCTTGGGAGAGGATGCATTTTTTTTTTATTTGAGTCTCAAAATGGTCTATTGATTTTTTAAAAAATGTTTGGAAAGCACTGCTTTTCTTAGGTTCCTGTGGTAGACCCCCATTAATGATTCAAATGCTTCACCTTACCCCCTTCTATATTTTGACCATAGGATTTTTCAGTTCTTGCTGTTAAAGAAATGGCTTCTATGTCCCTACTCCTCAAATCTGGGTTCAGCCCTGGAACTTGCTTTTGCTATATAATGAGGAAGAGATTTCGTGTGTAAGTTCCAAGTTTAGGCCTTAAGAGACCTTGTGTGCTTCGGCAGGTTCTCTTTAGCTTCTGTCATCACCACTGGAAAGATATGCCTGGACCACCCTGCTGATCCCAAGAAGATAAGGAATCCTGAACTGGCCCAACCAAGGTATCTTGACTAAGTCCAGCTCAGAGCAAAGCCCCTCCCCCTCAAAAAACCTTTACTCACATGAGTAAGCCCAACTGAAATGAAGCAAACCTAGTCCTCATCAGGAGCAACCAGCTGACCCACGGATATTCAACATATAATAATAAATGATTGTTGTTTTAAGCCACTGAATTTGGGATAGTTTGTTACAAAGCAATAGCTAACTGATCCAACTCCCTATACTTAATGAGAAGTTCCTGGCCTGCTCTAAAATCTCTGGAAAGATCCTTGGGATCTGATACTCAATGCAGACATAGCTTCAAGTCCAATCTTTGATAACATTTTTCTTTGTCTGTCTCCTGCACATAAATCTTGGGAAAAACTCCATAAATCCTTCTTCCAGAATTGCTCTGTAAGTGTCCTGTGGTGAGCTCACCTGACCCACTTTGCCCCATGTGCAAAGCTTACTGTTCATAAATTATTGTAGGCAGGATTCTCATGGGAATGAAAGCCTTCTTTTAACTCAGGTTAATATCAGGAGAGGACATTAGCAGAATCAAAGTGAGATGATAACAGAATGTAAATGCTATTGAACTGCTGAGGCCAAAAAGAGGGGCAGGCACACTGGCTATGGTTAATGGGATAGTAAATGCTTTGATATCTCTCTGTTTTCTGTTTTAATTCTCCTTAGAATCTTTCACTGTATTAAAAGTAAACTCTGTCTGGCAACACGGTCCTCTGGACACAATTAATCATGTAATTCCTTTACCTATGGGCTCAATTTTCTCTCCCCTTCTACAGAAGAGATACCTGAGGGAGGAGGGTCAGCTCAATCCCCCCATTGTCCACTGGCCTTCTGACATAGACTATATTTCATCCTAAGCAATGATTTCAGTGCATCCAAAGCACCCCCAATAATGACATCTCCTCCCCCATCCTCACACCTTCAGTACTCTCTCATATTGTAGTTAGGTGATCTTGAACAAGTCCCATCATCTTTCTGGGCCTTGGTTTGCACATTTGCGAGCCTTGGGGACTGGATCACTTGATGACCTTTACAGCTTGTAATCAAATAGTTCTGTGATTATTTTATCTACTCAACCAGATTCACAGAAACATCAATTTTTAACTTTGGAAGGAACTTTCACAATTATGTAGCCCCAACACTTTAATTTATGAAAGAGAAAACAGAGCCCCAGACAAAGTGAGTTGCATGGGCCCACCTAGCAAGTTAACAATGGAGCTGAGATGAGAACTGGGGCCTCTTTCTTTTTCAACATTGTCTCTCATTTAACTTCCTTGAGGATGGGGCTAATTTCAAATTCATCTTTTTCATTTGCAGCCACAAAGTCCAAGAATTATAACCAACACTCAATAAATCTCAATAAATATTTGTTGACTTGAAATGGAAATGAGTAAGCACCGGTTGTTCGGCCAAGAACCAAATTTCTGAGACTGTTCAGCCAAGAAAACATGACTGCCACATTCCCTGGAGGTCTTCTTCTCTCATGTGGGGTAGAAGTATGATTGTGCATAACTAATTTAAGTCACATTTTGATCAAAGAGCCAAAACAGCCCCTTATCTAGCCCTAGGTTGACATCACTGGGTCTTCAAA
The DNA here is from genome assembly GCF_964656455.1 of Halichoerus grypus. Taxonomy (NCBI): domain Eukaryota; kingdom Metazoa; phylum Chordata; class Mammalia; order Carnivora; family Phocidae; genus Halichoerus; species Halichoerus grypus. The sequence goes on from NC_135718.1 coordinate 49,508,660, forward strand.
CACCAGCACTGCTCACCATGAAGGTGTGGTGGCAATTTACACATAATTTCTCACTCACAGTTTAGGTTTTGAGACGAGATAAGTTTGGGGCAAGGACATGATGGATTGGATTTAGGCATACAGCCACCAAAAGTGCTTATTGTTTTAGAGTGAACTAATGTTTCTCTGAATAGAAAACAATTTATACACACAAGGAAGGTAAAGCAAAGGAGTGAAGTATTGAGGACAATCAGGCTTGGATTATTTTTAATAGTGCCAAATAGTCTCCTCTCCCATTTTTGAAAAGGTACAAGACTGAATATGTCCCCTCCTGGGTGGCATTGCTATTGAAATGAGGAGACATAAAACCACACATTATCCTAGCCTGCTCTCTTGGGAAACTACATTAATAAAGCTCAGCTTACTCTTAAATCAGGCACTTAAAGCATTCCAAGGGCGCTAGTTCTGCATGTTAATGAAGGTCCCCCAGAAAGAACGCCCTGTCCTCAAAGATGTTTGGGAAATTCTTGGTTAAAGGATTTTTTAAAAGTTTACTTATTTTCTCTTTAAAAATAAGTGAAAAAATGTAATATTTAATACACAAAAGGAATATATAGCATATATAAGTTATGAAGCTTAATGGTAAAATAAATATCCATGTATTTCCCCAAACAACTTAAAAGCAAAAACAGTGCCAATATCTCTGAATCTACTTGTGAATTCTTCCCTGCTTCCCTCAACTGCCCCATCCACATATTATGTATATATATACCTATATATGTGTACACATGTGTGTATTAGACATTTAATTTTGATTTTTGGCAATTTTGTAAAAATTGAATCATACTACATATAATCTTGAATGACTTTGTTTTTTTTTTCATTCATCATTATATGTCTAAGATTCATCCATGTTGTATATAAGTGTAGATCATGGAAGTGTCAGTGGTGGAATGAATAACCTTATAAATGACTCTTATGACAAATATGCAAGAAATTGTCTAGTATAGACATGTAGAACTAAGTCACAAGTAATGTACATGTTTAACGTGACAAGATAAAAGCCAATTGTTTTTCGCTGGGCGGAGCAAGATGGCGGAGGAGTAGGAGACCTGGATTTCGTCTCCTCTCAGGAATTCAGCTGGATAGGGATCAAACCATTCTGAATACCTACAAACTCAACAGGAGATCAAAGAAAAGAAGAGCAACAACTCTCTGAACAGAAAAGCGACCACTTTCTGGAAGGTAGGACGTACGGAGAAGTGAATCCGTGGCGATATTCGGGAGGATAGACGGCGGGGGAGGGGCCTCCGTCAGCCGCTTCTGGCAAGTGATAGAGCCGCGGAGCACAAAATCGGAACTTTTAGAAGTCTGCTCCGCTGAGGGACGTCACTCTGGTGGCGAAGTGGGGGGTGGAACCCTCGCGGGACAGTGTGGTCTCAGGACCCTCGGGGTCACAGAAAGACCGGGGGTGCCTGAGTGCGGCAGAGCTCCCAGGTACCGGAGCAGGGAAGCCGGCTGCAGAGACGGAGCCCAGGCGCGGGCTCTCAGCTCGGGGTTGCTATAAACCGTAATCCGCGGCACAGTCGGGCCACTGCTCCTCCAGCAGGGACCCAACAAGCGGCAGATCCGGGGAGACTCACCTTCTTCCCCCGGGAGGAGAGGTGCGGGAGTGCACCGCGGGGATCTGCTGGGTTTGGAGACTCCACCCGGGGTCGGGTGCCAGATAGAAAGGCGCGGTCACAGGCCGGGTGAGCGCGGAGTGTGGCCGGAGACCAGGGAGAGGGGAGTGACTGACGGCTTTTCTCTGGGGGCTCGCTGAGGAGCGGGACCCCGAGTTCTCGGCTCCGCCGGGGCGGAGACTGGGAGGCCGCCATTTTCACTCTCCGCCTCCAAAGCTGTACGGAGAGCTTGCAGGGAACAAAAGCTCCGGAGAGCAAACCCGAGCAGATTACTTAGCCCGGACCGGCAAGGGCGGGGCAATTTTGCCTCCGGCAAAGACATTTGGGAACCACGGCAACAGGCCCCTCCCCCAGAAGATCAGCAAGAACAGCCAGCCAAGACCAAGTTTACCGATCAATGAGAACGGCAGAACTCCAGCGCTAGGGGAACACTGCACATAGAATTCATGGCTTTTTTACCATGATTCTTTAGTCTTTCAAAGTTAATTATTTTTTTTAACTGTCTTTTTTTCTTTTTTCCTTTTTTCTTTTTTTTTGAATTTTTCTTTTTCCCTTTTTCAACCAACATCTTATCAATCCCTTTTTAAAAAAAAAAACATTTTTATTTTTCATTTTTAAAGTCATATTCTATCCCTTCATAGTAGTTACCCGTATTTTTGGCATATATATATAAGTTGTTCTCTCTTTAAAATCTTGAGATAGTTTCTTCTAACAGATCAAAATATACTCTAAATCTCTAGTGTATGGTTTTTTTCTACTCCCCTGCCTGATCACATTCTCTCCCTTTTTTCTTTTTTTTTTTTAATCCTCTTCTTTCTTTTTTCAAACAACTTATCAAATCCTTTTTTAAAATTTTTTATAATTTCCATCTTTACAGTCATATTCCATCCCTTCATCATATCAACCCTTATTTTTGTACATATATAAGTTTTTCTTTCTTTAAAATTTTGGGAGGGACTTTCTTTTAACAGACCAAAATACACCCAAAATCTAGTGTGTGGCACTGATCTATAATCCAGCCTGATCATATTTGATCACATTCTGTTTTTGTTTTGTTTTGTTTTGTTTTGTTCTGCTTTTGTTTGTTTTTATCTTTATCTTTTTCTTTTTTCTTTTTTTCTTTCCTTTTCTTTTTTCTCTCTTTCCCTTTCTTTTCCCACTGCTTCAGGTCTTTTCTGATTTGTTTAGAGTATATTTTCTGGGGACGTTGTTACCCTGCTAGCATTTTGTTCTCTCATTAATCTATTCTCCTCTGCACAAAATGACAAGACGGAAAAAATCACCTCAACAAAAAGAACAAGAGGTAGTACCGACTGCCAGGGACCTACTCAATACGGACATTAGTACGATGTCAGATCTAGAGTTCAGAATCATCACTTTAAAGATACTAGCTGGGCTTGAAAAAAACATGGAAGTTATTAGAGAAACCCTTTCTGGAGAAGTAAAAGAACTAAAATCGAACCAAGTAGAAATCAAAAAGGCTATTAATGAGGTGCAATCAAATATGGGGGCGCTAACTGCTAGGATAAATGAGGCAGAAGAAAGAATCAGTGAGATAGAAGACCAAATGATGGAAAATAAAGAAGCTGAGAAAAAGAGAGATAAACAACTACTGGATCACGAGGGCAGAATTCGAGAGATAAACGATACCATAAGACGAAACAACATTAGAATAATTGGGATCCCAGAAGAAGAAGAAAGAGAGAGAGGTGCAGAAGGTATAATGGAGCAAATTATAGCAGAGAACTTCCCTAATTTGGGGAAGGAAACAGGCATCAAAATCCAGGAAGCACAGAGAACCCCTCTCAAAATCAATAAAAATAGGTCAACACCCCGACATCTAATAGTAAAACTTACGAGTCTCAGAGACAAAGAGAAAATCCTGAAAGCAGCTCGGGAGAAGAGATCTGTAACCTACAATGGTAGAAACATTAGATTGGCAACAGACTTATCCACAGAGACCTGGCAGGCCAGAAAGGACTGGCAGGACATATTCAGAGCACTAAATGAGAAAAATATGCAGCCAAGAATACTATATCCAGCTAGGCTGTCATTGAAAATTGAAGGAGAGATAAAAAGCTTCCAGGACAAACAAAAACTAAAGGAATTTGCAAACACGAAACCAGCCCTACAACAAATATTGAAAGGGGTCCTCTAAGCAAAGAGAGAGCCTAAAAGCAACATAGATTAGAAAGGAACACAAACAATATACAGTAACAGTCACTTTACAGGCAATACAATGGCACTGAACTCCTATCTTTCAATAGTTACCCTGAATGTAAATGGGCTAAATGCCCCAATCAAAAGACACAGGCTATCAGATTGGATTAAAAAACAAGACCCATCGATATGCTGTCTGCAAGAGACTCATTTTAGACCCAAAGACACCCCCAGATTGAAAGTGAGGGGGTGGAAAACCATTTACCATGCTAATGGACACCAAAAGAAAGCTGGGGTGGCAATCCTTATATCAGACAAATTAGATTTTAAACCAAAGACTATTATAAGAGATGAGGAAGGACACTATATCCTACTTAAAGGGTCTATCCAACAAGAAGATCTAACAATTGTAAATATCTATGCCCCTAACATGGGAGCAGCCAATTATATAAGGCAATTAATAACAAAAGCAAAGAAACGCATCGACAACAATACAATAATAGTGGGGGACTTTAACACCCCCCTCACTGAAATGGACAGATCGTCTAAGCAAAAGATCAACAAGGAAATAAAGACTTTAAATGACACACTGGACCAAATGGACTTCACAGACATATTCAGAACATTCCATCCCAAAGCAACGGAATACACATTCTTCTCTAGTGCCCATGGAACATTCTCCAGAATAGATCACATCCTAGGTCATAAATCAGGTCTCAACCGGTACCAGAAGATTGGGATCATCCCCTGCCTATTTTCAGACCACAATGCTTTGAAACTAGAACTCAATCACAAGAGGAAAGTCGGAAAGAACTCAAATACATGGAGGCTAAAGAGCATCCTACTGAAGAATGAATGGGTCAACCAGGAAATTAAAGAAGAATTAAAAAAATTCATGGAAACCAATGAAAATGAAAACACAACTATTCAAAATCTTTGGGATACAGCAAAGGCAGTCCTAAGAGGAAAGTATATAGCAATCCAAGCCTTTCTCAAGAAACAAGAAAGGTCTCAAGTACACAACCTAACCCTACACCTAAAGGAGCTGGAGAAAGAACAGCAAATAAAGCCTAAACCCAGCAGGAGAAGAGAAATAATAAAGATCAGAGCAGAAATCAATGAAATAGAAACCAAAAGAACAGTAGAACAGATCAACGAAACTAGGAGCTGGTTCTTTGAAAGAATTAACAAGATTGATAAGCCCCTGGCCAGACTTATCAAAAAGAAAAGAGAAATGACCCAAATCAACAAAATCATGAATGAAAGAGGAGAAATCACAACCAACACCAAAGAAATACAAACAATTATAAGAACATATTATGAGCAACTCTATGCCAACAAATTAGATAACCTGGAAGTAATGGATGCATTCCTAGAGATGTATCAACTACCAAAACTGAACCAGGAAGAAATAGAACACCTGAACAGACCTATAACCACTAAGGAAATAGAAGCAGTCATCAAAAATCTCCCAAAACACAAAAGCCCAGGGCCAGATGGCTTCCCAGGGGAATTCTACCAAACATTTCAAGAAGAATTAATACCTATCCTTCTGAAACTGTTCCAAAAAATAGAAATGGAAGGAAAACTTCCAAACTCGTTTTATGAGGCCAGCATTACCTTGATCCCAAAACCAGACAAAGACCCCATCAAAAAGGAGAATTACAGACCAATATCCCTGATGAACATGGATGCAAAAATTCTCACCAAAATACTAGCCAATAGGATCCAACAGTACATTAAAAGGATTATTCACCACGACCAAGTCGGATTTATCCCTGGGCTGCAAGGTTGGTTCAACATCCGCAAATCAATCAACGTGATACAATACATTAACAAAAGAAAAAACAAGAATCACATGATCCTCTCAATAGATGCAGAAAAAGCATTTGACAAAGTACAGCATCCTTTCTTGATCAAAACTCTTCAGAGTATAGGGATAGAGGGTACATACCTCAATATCATAAAAGCCATCTATGAAAAACCTACAGCGAATATCATTCTCAATGGGGAAAAACTGAGAGCTTTCCCCCTAAGGTCAGGAACGCGGCAGGGATGTCCACTATCACCACTGCTATTCAACATAGTATTGGAAGTCCTAGCCACAGCAATCAGACAACAAAAAGAAATCAAAGGCATCCAAATTGGCAAAGAAGAAGTCAAACTCTCACTCTTTGCAGATGATATGATACTTTATGTGGAAAATCCCAAAGACTCCACCCCAAAACTGCTAGAACTCATACAGGAATTCAGTAAAGTGGCAGGATATAAAATCAATGCACAGAAGTCAGTGGCATTGCTATACACCAACAACAAGACAGAAGAAAGAGAAATTAAGGAGTCGATCCCATTTACAATTGCACCCAAAACCATCAGATACCTAGGAATAAATCTAACCAAAGAGGCAAAGGATCTGTACTCAGAAAACTATAAAATACTCATGAAAGAAATTGAGGAAGACACAAAGAAATGGAAAAACGTTCCATGCTCATGGATTGGAAGAACAAATATTGTGAAGATGTCAATCCTACCTAGAGCAATCTACACATTCAATGCAATCCCCATCAAAATACCATCCACTTTCTTCAAAGAAATGGAACAAATAATCCTAAAATTTGTATGGAACCAGAAAAGACCCCGCATAGCCAGAGGAATGTTGAAAAAGAAAAGCAAAGCTGGCGGCATCACAATTCCAGACTTCCAGCTCTACTACAAAGCTGTCATCATCAAGACAGTATGGTACTGGCACAAAAACAGACACATAGATCAATGGAACAGAATAGAGAGCCCAGAAATGGACCCTCAACTCTATGGTCAACTAATCTTTGACAAAGCAGGAAAGAATGTCCAATTGAAAAAAGACAGTCTCTTCAACAAATGGTGTTGGGAAAATTGGACAGCCACATGCAGAAGAATGAAACTGGACCATTTCCTTACACCGCACACAAAAATAGACTCCAAATGGTTGAAAGACCTCAATGTGAGACAGGAGTCCATCAAAATCCTAAAGGAGAACACAGGCAGCAACCTCTTCGACCTCAGCCACAGCAACTTCTTCCTAGAAACATCGCCAAAGGCAAGGGAAGCAAGGGCAAAAATGAACTATTGGGACTTCATCAAGATAAAAAGCTTTTGCAAAGCAAAGGAAACAGTCAACAAAACCAAAAGACAACTGACAGAATGGGAGAAGATATTTGCAAATGACATATCAGATAAAGGGCTAGTATCCAAAATCTATAAAGAACTCATCAAACTCAACACCAAAAGAACAAAGAATCCAATCAAGAAATGGGCAGAAGACATGAACAGACATTTTTCCAAAGAAGACATCCAAATGGCCAACAGACACATGAAAAAGTGTTCAATATCGCTCGGCATCAGGGAAATCCAAATCAAAACCTCAATGAGATACCACCTCACACCAGTCAGAATGACTAAAATTAACAAGTCAGGAAATGACAGATGTTGGCGGGGATGCGGAGAAAGGGGAACCCTCCTACACTGTTGGTGGGAATGCAAGCTGGTGCAGCCACTCTGGAAAACAGTATGGAGGTTCCTCAAAAAGTTGAAAATAGAGCTACCATATGATCCAGCAATTGCACTACTGGGTATTTACCCCAAAGATACAAAAGTAGGGACCCGAAAGGCTACGTGCACCCCGATGTTTATAGCAGCAATGTCCACAATAGCCAAACTGTGGAAAGAGCCAAGATGTCCATCAACAGATGAATGGATAAAGAAGATGTGGTATATATATACAATGGAATATTATGCAGCCATCAAAAGGAATGAGATCTTGCCATTTGCAACGACGTGGATGGAACTGGAGGGTATTATGCTGAGCGAAATAAGTCAAACAGAGAAAGACATGTATCATATGACTTCACTGATATGAGGAATTCTTAATCTCAGGAAACAAACTGAGGGTTGCTGGAGTGGGGTGTGGGGTGGGAGGGATGGGGTGACTGGGTGATGGACACTGGGGAGGGTATGTGTTCTGGTAAGCGCTGTGAATTGTGCAAGACTGTTGAATCTCAGATCTGTACCTCTGAAACAAATAATGCAATATATGTTAAGAAAGAAAAAAAGAAGAAGAAGAATGTAGCAGGAGGGGAAGAATGAAGGGGGGGAAATCGGAGGGGGAGAAGAACCATGAGAGACGATGGACTCTGAAAAACAAACTGAGGGTTCTAGAGGGGAGGGGGTTGGGAGGATGGGTTAGCCTGGTGATGGGTATTGAGGAGGGCACGTTCTGCATGGAGCACTGGGTGTTGTGCACAGGCGGTGAATCATGGAACACTATATCTGGAACTAATGATGTAATGTATGGGGATTAACATAACAATAAAAAAATTAAAAAAAAAAAAAGCCAATTGTTTTTCAAAGTTATTATATTGATGCATTCTTTACAGCATCTTATATACACATCTTAGATACACATTATATACAGCAGTATATAAGAATAGTTGCCTTGGGATGCCTGGGTGGCTCAGTGGGTTAAGGGTCTGCCTTCGGCTCAGGTCATGATCCCAAGGTCCCAGGATCGAGTCCCACATCGGGCTCTTTGCTCCGCAGGGAGCCTGCTTCTCCCTCTGCCTGCTGCTCCCCCTGCTTGTGCGCGCACGCTCTCTCTCTCTCTTCGACAAATAAATAAATTAAAAAAAAAAGAATAGAATTTCCTTAATACCTAGGCAAGAAGTCTCTGCCCTGGCCTGTATCACAGGGGATTGTGCACTTTGGACTGCCGTTCTGAAAATTATCTAACTTCTCCTATAGTGCTTAAGACTGGCTTGGACCAAGAAAGTTGTCTGTGTAGGTAGGGCATTCCAAGTTTTAGTTCACCTCTTTAGGGTGTTCTCTGCCCCTCTAACCCCCATTCCAACATACCTGCCCATGTACACATGAGGAGTTCCCAGACTGCCATCTATGGGGCTGTCCTGGGGCCTCAATGTGGGGTCTCCATTTCAAGGGTTGGCCTGGTCAGCACATTGCTTCTGCTGACTGAGGCAGTATTTCATTTTCAGGATTGCATGAGATTGAGCTGCCAGAACAGTGGTGACTTAGATGATATGGGTTGATCTAATTGTTTACATAGAGTCCCTGAAACATGGATTTGCTTAGAAGCCCACACACTTTAGGAGTGGTCATGTATAAAAATGCCCAGTATTCCACAATCCCATCACCACTTAGTACTGTCAAACTTCTCAATTTTTGCAACCTAGCATATCCCCGATTACTAGTTAATTTGATCTTTTTAAAATGTTTTTATTTGCCATTATAATAACTTTTCTGTGAAGTGCTTTTTGAAGTCCTTTAGCCATTTTTAAAAATTGTGGCAAAATACACATAACGTAATATTTACTATCTTAAACATTTTTTACAAGACTTTTTAATTTATTTATTTTAGAGAGAGAGCATGAGTGGGGGGAGGGGCAGAGGGAGAGGGAGACAGAGAGGGAGACAAGCAGACTCCCCGCTGAGCACAGAGCCTGACTTGGGGCTCGATCTCTCAACCCTGAGATCATGACCTGAGCCAAAATTAAGAGTCATATGCTTAACTGACTGAGCCACCCAGACACTTCTATGTTAAAAATTTTTAAGTATATAGTTCAGTAGTGTCAAGTATATGCATATACTTGGTTATGTGACCAATCTCCAGAAATTTTTCATCTTGCAAAACAAAACTCTGTATCCATTAACTAATATGTACTCATTTTCCCCTTCGTCTAGCTCCTGATAAATACCATTCTACTATCTGTTAATATGAATTTGACTACTCTGCCTATCTCACATAATGCAGTATTTGTCTTCTTGTGTTAACTTATTGCAGTTAGCATAATGACCTCCAGGTTCACCCATATTGTAACATGTGTTACAACTTCCTTCCTTTTAAAGGCTGAATAGTATTCCAATGTATGGATATACCATATTTTACTTATTCTTTCATCTGTCAAGATGTTTTGTAGCTTCCACATTTTGACTACTGTAAATAATGCTGTTAGAACATGGGTGTATAAATATCTTTTCAAGACTTTGCTTTTTTTTTTTTTTTGTATATATATCCAGAAGTGGAATTGCTGGTTCATACAGTAATTCTACTTTTAATTTTTTGAGGAACCACCATATTATTTTCCATAGGGGCTGTAGCATTTTATATTTCCACCAACCGTGCAGGTGAGTTCCAATTTATCCAAATCCTTGCCAACTCTCTTCATTATTTAATAATAATCGTCTTAATAGATGTGAGATGTTATATCATTGTGGTTTGATTTGCATTACCTTAACTGTTTGTGATGTTGAGTATCTTTTTATATGCTTGCTGGCTATTTGTATATCTTCTTTGAAAAAATATATATTCAAGTCCTTTGCATTTTTAAATCCAGTTATTTTGTTGTTGAGCTGTAAGAGTTCTTCACATATTCTGAATATTAACCCCTTACCAGATACATAATTTGCAAATATTTTTTTCCATCCTGTAGGTTGTTTTTCCACTCTGTTGATTGTGTCCTTCGATACACAGAAGGTTTTTAGTGTCATAACCAAGAAATCATTGCTAAATCTAATGTCATGAAGCTCTTCCTCTCTGTGTTCTTCTAGGAGTTTTATAGTTTTAGATCTTTCTTTGATCCATTTTGAGCTAATTGTTGTTAATGGTGTGCAGTAAGGGTCTAACTTCATTCTTTTGCATGTTTATATCGTTTTCTCAACTGGATTTATCGAAAAGACCAACAATTGTATTAAAAACCAATGCCTTGAAAAGACTGCCCTTTCCTCATTGAATCGTCTTGGCACCCTTGTTGAAAAGCATTTGACCATATATATGCAAAGCTTATTTGTGGGCTCTTTATTATATTCAATTGGTCTATATGCCTATCTTTATGCCAGTATCACACTTTGTTGGTTTCTGTAGGTTTTTAATCAGTTTTGAAATTAGGAAGCATGGGACCCAACTTTGTTCTTCTTTTTCAAGATTACTATTCAGAGTCTTTTGAGATACTATCTGAATTTTAGGATGGATTTTTCTATTTCTGAAAAAAATGCCAGTGGGGTTTTGATAATGATTACATTAAATCTATAGATCACTTTGGGTAGTATTGACATAAAATATTAAGCCTTCCAACCCATGAACATGATGTCTTTACATTTATTTGTGTTGTCTTAATTTCTTTCAGCAATATGTTGTAGTTTTCAGTGTACAAGTCTTTTACCTCCATTGTTAAGTTTATTCTTAAGTATTTTATTCTGTTTGATGCTATTGTAAATGGAATGTTTTCTTCATTTCCTATTCGATAGTTTGTATCAGTGTATAGAAATACAACCAATTTTCTGCATGATGATTTTGAATCCTGCAACTTTGATGAATTTGCTTCTTAGTTCTAACAGTCTTTTTTTAATGGAATCTTCAGGGTTTCCTCTAACCATTTAAAAATGTTTCTTCCTGGGGCGCCTGGGTGGCTCAGTCGTTAAGCGTCTGCCTTCAGCTCAGGTCATGATCCCGGGGTCCTGGGATCGAGCCCCACATCGGGCTCCCTGCTCAGCGGGAGGCCTGCCTCTCCCTCTCCCACTCCCCCTGCTTGTGTTCCTGCTCTAGCTATCTCTCTCTCTGTCAAATAAATAAATAAAATCTTTAAAAAAAAAAAAAATGTTTCTTCCTTTTTTTTTTTTTTAATTTGGAGAAGTTCATTATGTTTTTCAGATACTAATTCTTTCTTGGTGACATGCAACACAAATATTTTTCCCAGTATTATGGTTTGTCTTTTATTTATTCTTTTTCTGGTGTCCTTGGAGGAACAAAAATCCTCATTTTAACTCTTTTGGTTAGCACTTTTTAAGTTTTAAGAAATAATTTCCCATTTCAATTTCATTATGAAGGTATTCCCTTATATATCATTCCAAATTTTAAGTTTAATATTCATAATTAAGTATTTAATTTATCTAGAATTGATTGTGTGGTATGAGGTGAGTATATAATTTTATTTCTTTTTTCTTCATCATTTTTTTTAAGTAAAGACATCTGTCCCTGTACCAATTATTTACTAGTTCCTCAGTGATGTGACATGTTTCCTTTGGCATTTATCAAGTATTAATTCATGTATGGAATTCTGTATGGACTCTACTTTGTTGCAAAGTAGATTTCTTTACACCATAGTGACAGTACCTTAATTATTTAGCTTTAAAATAAGTACTGATATCTGGTAGGGAATGTCCCCTCGTCCTATTCATCTTTAGGAGTGCCTTGGTTATTTGTATCTTTCATATAAATAGATATATATAAAATTAACATATAATATATTATTTGTTTCAGGGGTACAGGTCTGTGATTCATCAGTCTTATGTATATATTTTAGAAACAGTTTATCAATTCTTTTAAAAACCTCAATTGGAATTTTTATTGGAAGTACATTAAACCTACAAGTCAATTTAGAAGAACTGACATCTTTGGGATTTTAAGTTTTTCAATTTATAAACAAGGAATATTCTCCATTTATTTAAGTTTCTTTAATGTCTTTTAGTATATATTTTTAATTTCTATATCAAGAAGTTGCAAGTCTTTTGTTAAAGTTATTCCTATGTATTTATTTTTTGTTATTATATATGGTGTACTTTTATTTAAGTTATATCTTTTAAAATTTTTGTTTTTCTTATAAGGAGATGCAATTGACTTTTTTTTTTATATTGATCTTATATCCAGCCACCTTGGAAGGCTTAATTTTTATAATTTATCTTCAGATTCTTTCGTCTTTTCAATGTAGTCAATTATATCATTTTGTCAATATTATTTTCTCATTTCCATCCTTATACCTATTACTTTTTACCCTTTTCCTACTGTACCAGCTAGGATCTCCATTACAATATTTAGTAGAGGTAGTGATATTGGGATTCATTTCCCCCCATGCCTCACTTTTTAGGGAATAACTCTAACTTCTCAATTTAGAATTCTATTTATATAGTTATTTTGTTAAACATCTTTCATAAAGTTAAGGAAAGACACTTCTATTTGTAAGACTTTTTGTTTGTCCATTGTGTTCTGTTTCCTTTTTGTTAATAGTTGTTTAATTTTATCAAATGATTTTTCTGCAACTATTGACATAATCAAGTATTTTTCTCTAATAATATAATTATATATTTAGTTTAATAATCATATATTTTATAATTATATATTTAGTTCAATGATTTTATATTTAATCTTCTTTAATGGAATTCACAGATATAAGAACATAGTATATGTTACTAAGTAGCAGAAAATTTGCACTTGAACACATAACAGTAACAGTTATAATTAACAATACAATAATAAGACTATATTACACTAAAGACAAAAAGACTTAAAAACAGCAACAGAGAAAAATCAAACACTTAAAAAAGATACGAGATGAAAGCAGTAGCAATATTTGAAGCCAAAAGATGATGGATAATAGATATAAAATGCTGTGCTGTGTAACCAAAAAAACCATCTTTCTAGAATGAAAATGAAACCGAAATTTCTAGACAATTTCCATCAATGCACATTAATTCAAGGAACTGGTGGCTCTCAAAGAGTCAGAAACAGAATTACCATATGACCCAGCAATTCTATTCCTAGGTGTATATCCCAACGAACTGAAAACAGGTATTCAAACAAATACTTGTATTGAATATTCGTAGAAGCACTATTCACAATAACTAAATGGTGGAAACCACCCAAACATCCATCCAAGGACTAATGAATAAACAGAAACAAAATGTGTAGATGAAAAACATGAATGTAAAAAAAAAAAAGAAAAAAGAAAAACATGAATGAATGAATCTACATGCTATAGTGTAGATGAAACTAAAAAACATTATCCTAAGTGAAATAAGCCAGACAGAAAAGATCTTAAGATTCAATTCATATGAAATATACAAAATAGTTAAATCCACAGGGACAGAAAGAAAATTGGTGATTGCCAGGGGTTGTGGGAGGGGAGAATGAGGAATGAATACTTAACGAGAACAGGATTTTCTTTTGGGATGGTGAAAATTTGGAACCAGATAGAGGTGGTGGCTGCACAACATTGGAAATATGCTAAAGGTCACTGAATTGTACTATAAACTGGTTACTTTTATGTAATGTGAATTTCAGCGCAATAAAAAATTATTTGCAGTAATTTTCCCAGTTCTAGGTGTATTTTAGCAAGGGGATTTTTCAGAGTACCTAGTCCATTTTGCACTGGAATTAGAAGTAGCATTTTGTTTTTTTAACTGCAGAATTCCTCAGCTGTTTTAATATGCTAATGTACACCGGCACCTTCCAAGCAAGAGATGGAATAAAGAGCACTTTGGAGGGTGAGGAGTGATACTGGGGAGTCCAACTTTAAGGATTAGCCCCAGATGGTGGTAGCACTACCTGCAGCAGTGGTGATATTGTAGAAGCTGTGGTAGTAATGGATAACATTGGTGAGTGTTTCATAATCTGGGCACTTTAGAGCTGTTAACTCCCATAATCCTCAGACCATCTCCATGCGGTAGAGTCTATTATTTATTTTCCCCATGGATAGATAAGGAAACTGAGTAGATATAGGTTCAGTCTGGCACTTGGATCTGCCCATCAACAAATACTCACACTTCAAAGTTCCCTTAAGGTGAACATTTACAGCCCTGGGAGGAGGTAAGCAAACAGAAAGGTGCTCTGAGAGAAAAGCAGCAGAGAAACCATGGGAGAATTCCCATCTAAAATCTGTTAGGCCGTTATGAATCCAGGTAGTAGATTTCTGATTCCTGTGTTTTTCTATGAGCACTCACTTTCCTCCTGCCCAAGAAGCCCTTGTATAGAGCCCACCTTCTGTTTTGCTCCTCAGTGCCCCAGTTTAATCCAACGGACTTCTCCTATCTCTTAATTATAGCCATACGTATATAACCCCTAAGGTACCTAGGATCTGTGCATGGGCTTTGAGCTCACCCTCCCTTGGGGAAAATGCATACTTCTGTGTTTCTTTAAGGTTGCAGGACCCATGTCACAGTACTAATTCAATATGGGCATTGGTACCAGGAAGGGAGGTAGACTTGGGATTGACTGATTTTCCTCCTGTTCATACCCGGAGCCTGCTCCTCAGCTTCCCTCTCCATGGGCTCCCATCACACTCGGTGCCATCCATCACCGCTGCAGCTCAGCCCGGTGATGTATTACACTAACATATCATTAGTGCAACGGCAGAGCAAGGAGCTTTGATGATGTATTGGGGCCATACATCATCAGAATGAGTCACTCTGATGATGTATAACTCAAAAGATGGTACTATCCAGGGAAATGTGGACATACCATAAATCAGGGACAATGTTAAAGAAGAAAACCCAGGACAGCCTCGAAGGAAAATAAAAGTTCAGGGGTCTCCCGCAGTAGGGGTTGAGAGACAAAACTAGTAAATTCTTAACGGCTCAGAATGAAGCTTTCTGTTAGCTGTGGCATTCTTAATGACTAAACCAGATCATCAGCATCCCAGGGTGACACTTGGGTTTCCTTTCCATCTGGAATTCAGTTTGGCTTCTGCTTTCCTGCAAAGCCCCCTTGTCCTGAGGGAGATGCAGAGTCCATCAGATCAAACGCAAAACACTCCAGGTCTATGCTCTATCCGGGTCCTCTTGGATTCGTCAAGCATAGAATGGATTGTGGGGGTTTTTCAGTCTATGATGGTTCAAGCTTATATTCTTTCAGAAGTTCTCTGCCTGTAGCCTTATTGCTGAAATTCCTCAGACTCACGAAGGGGTGTGAGTTTGAAATTAGATTGTAAAAATAGAGCCAAGGGAGCTTGGCTGTAGGAGTTAGAAACTTTTAGCACATAGTTGAGGTATTTCTATTTGTCAACAGGCTAGATCTTACTGAAAGTTTCTTTGCTTTTTTTTCTACAAAATAGTAACAGAAAAGGGAGGAGCTTGTGTAACGTTTAGTTCAAGACACAGAAAATTCCCGAATTAGATTTTTATGCTGTCAATTCCTCAGTTGGACTAGAAATATTGACACTTGGGTATGGGACCTCCAGTGAAGTCCCTTACCTTCCACCCTCCTGTCTTTTCCAGCTTTCCCTCCTCCACAGGAAGATAAATTACAGAAAGTGTCAGCCTCCCTTCGGTATCCTCAGATTAGGGGAGGCTAATGACAGTCTCATAGTTAAGAGCATAAACCTCTTTGTAATTTTTAAAACTGGTAGATAAAGAAAGTCTTAAGGAAAGGGAGTTGAGAGCCATAAGGCAGAAGGAGGAGGTAAGACCACACGCAAGCACACTAGAAAAAAAAAATTAATGTTTGTGTTTAATGCTTTATTTAATGCCAAACTGTCAGCTTGAGATCTGAGGCCCAAGCATACTGATTCTATCCCTCCACCCATCCAAAATAAAATAAAAATCAAAGCCTAGGTGCTTCAGGACTGGAGAATATCAGAACTCAGCCCTTGGCATATGGGATCCATTAGGGGCAAGAAGTCTTCCTCTGGGAGTTCCTTCCCCGGTCCCCACCCACACTCTCGCGGCGGGGGGGAAGGGGAGGGGAACAGCAAAGGCACTTCCAGTCAACCCTGTTCATGTTGCTGTGACTCACTGCCTTTGTTTATTGCAAACTCTGCTTCGGACTCTGTCCTGGAGGGCAGCACACTTGAAGAAGGGAGTGCAAGAGAAGGGCCTGAGCCAACCATAAAACACAACCACCCCTTACCCTCCCCACCCTGTGGAAAAAACTGGGGGGCTTCACCACCTGAGCTGCAGTTAAGAAACAAAATGCGTTTTTTTTTTTTTGTTCTCAAATAGCTGTGCCTTCAAAGACCTTTAAAAGTTGAAATAAAACAGATCTTGCCTCTGCTCTTTATTTATTTTTTTGGTGCGGGGGAGGGGAAGAGAACAAGGGAGCTGATAAAGCCAGTACATTCCTTGGGAGTTGTTTATAAAGGAGCAGGAACCGAAAGGGTCCCATAATGCCTTAGGGACCCTCTCGCTGTTGAATGGGCTGGCATGGCAGTCACCTGCACCTGTGTGGAGAACGGGAGGCACAGGGCATTGGGCACCTGGGCATGCGCGTCCAGATGGGAAATCCAAGGGAATGGCTAGAGACAATGCCAAGAGGTGTGTTGAGGGAGGTTGGGGTCCACAGGACACTACAACTCAGTGGTCAACATGGGGACATGAGAGAACACAGAGAATTTGCCAGAAACAATAGTTTTAGCTCTTAGTGCCACTTGCCTTTACTCAAGGGTGGCTTGAGTCAAGCTGTGTTGTGGTATCATCATCGATTGCACCCACAGATTTGGCCCCCCGGGACTGCGGCACAGGTCAGTGCTGTGCATTGGCTCATCAGACCTGCTAGGTCCTGAGAATGTTAAGAACAACAGCAGCAGCAGTAACAGCAACAGGTGCTCTGCTGTTACGCATTTACTGTATATCAGTACTGGGTTAAGCACTTGACTTATAGTATATCTCACTTAATCAGCACAATAGCTTGGAGGGGTAGTTTTATGCACCCCTTTTTCACATGGTCACAGGACTAGGAAGTGGCAAAGTAGGATATCAGCTCTCAATTTCCTTTGACTCCGAAGCTTTTACATGTTAGCACCTTGTGAACTGCAATGCAGGGGCAGACCTGCAATGTCACCCAATCAGGCTTTGAGCTTCTCCATCTCTTCATCCTTTTCTCAAGCTTCTGGCCTTCGGGGACATCTCAGCCTTCCATTCTAGAACCCTAGACTTCTCTAAACTTGGAACAAGAATTATCATGTCTTAAAGCTCCTGTTGTTCTGTGCATGAATTAAAGAGCCGAGAAGTGGTCCTAAACACCACAGGCCACTTGCCCAGAGATACGGAGTAAAGGAAGAATAGCACTGGGTTGGATGGGCCTGCCTGGGGAGCTGCTCTTAGCTTGGCAGAGAGCTTGTAGCCTACTACATGCTTGCGTTTCCATCATTGGCTCTGGAACTTCCTGGCCCTTTGATAAGCTCCCCTGCTTTTGGAGCGATAGCATGCCCAGAGTCTATAGGGCAGCAGAACCACCCAGAGATAAAACAGTTCAACTTTCCCTTAATTATCTGAATCTCCAGAATAAATAATAATGATGATAATAATAATAATAACAATAAACAAGACCCTTGCTCTGTTACTTTATGCCCCCCAACTTCAATATAATAATGCATGGTTTTACAAGATGAAGGTGCAAGAACTAATAAAATATATGGTTTAATTAACTAAACTTATGCTGTAGTCCACATTAGAAGGCCATGATTTAGCATGCACTCTCATCCTCGGGACAGAATAATGCAAACAGCATAATTAAAAGTTGATGAGAAGTATATTTATTGGGCACACAGAAAGAAGGGACACCCAGATTTATGATATATAAAGTAAACCTTTAGTTTACAATATAATTAATATTTTAAAAACTGCAGCATGCATATAATGCAGTCGAAGGGTCCGCCCTCGTGGAAGGATAATTTCTTTGGTGCTGATCTTGGCCCCGTTTAATAGTAAATTATGTTCCTGAGCATATACAAATGTAACATGATCTATTATGATCTGGAGATGATGCTCATTGAGATGTCTGCGGCTGTGATAGATCATGGTTGCGTGTCTCCGAAGACACGGAAGATGGCTGAAGGACCAATTATTTATCTGTGGCATGAATTCCGTGGCTATTAGTCACACACATGGTGACGCAAAATGAGGGTATGCCACTACATTTTAATCAATTTCCGCTGAAGAAAACCCCTCGTTAGCACAGAGCTGAGGACATGCGGTGTTTGCAGGGGAAGAGAGGGACAGGTTCAGAGCGACAGGGAGCACACAAACTGCTCCACAGTGGCTCTGAAGACCCACCAGCATTTGTGGTCTTGGGTCACAGGTTTACGCTCATGCAGGGCTCATCGCTACCCCGTGTGATAGGTACCGTTTCATCGCGCCTCTGTGCAGACAAGGAAACTGAGGCCCTGAGGAATTAGCATGCGGAGACAGAGCCAGGATTCCTAGCCCCGGTGTGCGACTCATTCTGCTCCCCCCGGGGCTTCCATGAAAGACCCTGAGAGAGCTAAGAGTTCCCTACAATCTGGTCCACACTTCTCCTTATAGTCCATGAGCTCGGGGTCCTCTCCCCACACAGATTCTGTGCCTCCATTCAGACATGTTCCCAAATTGCTTTGCTGGGAGGCAAATATCGGGCACATCCATTCCCCATCCTTTCATGTTCATTCCAGAGATGCTGGTAATCCTGTAATCAGAGCAGTCTCCAGGAACCTTGCCCTGATCCCAGCCTCAAGGCTATTCCCAATAGGGTCATGGTTGATGTCATTTAGTAGATGTGTTTTCCTTTATAAAAAGTCCTAATATATAACACAATCTGTGAGTTACCTTCTTTTCCTCCCTTTTAATCTACCTCCCTCCCTTTCTTCCTCCTTTCCTTCTTTTCTTCCTTCCTCTCTTCCTTCATATTTTTTTTAAACCCAGAGATTGGGTTTAACAAATATACTTGTATTTTCTTTTTACAGAAATACTATATATTTTGAGTGTGGAGTACAGTCAGAATAGGAAGTGTGGCCCATGCTGGACTGGACTTCTCTTTGTCTGTGGTTTTGATACTTGGGTGAGAGAGACAAACTAGGATGTGACTGAAGCAATGAGATACAAAGCCCTAAGTCCAAGTACTTGGAGCTCCTAGGAGTTCTGCTATGTGGCTGAGCATCATTTGCCCATTCTCTATAAGATGCTCATGACTATTCCATAGCCCGTGAAGCATATAGATTGGGTCGGGAAAATTAGCCAGGTATTCCTCCTTACAGTCCTTCTGTGGCTCCCTGTAGTAATAGTCCAGGTGATGAGACAAGCAGAGTGAACAGATAAATGGAAGAGTACTGTTCTAAAGAACTGTCTCCATTCCTTATAGTGAAGTAGACTAATCAGCCTAGGAAATTTAGACAGAATAGATACTGGAGACTACATACTCAAAATGGAAAACTGTATGGCTTCCTTAGCCCCAGGAGGGACCCATTTGATTTGAGACTTGAGAGGAAATTCACTAGAGCCTGAGAGACACCAAGTCCCAAAAAAGGGTGCTGGGTCCTGGGCATGAGCTTTGAAACCTTGTCCCAGGTGTTCTGGACAGGAGTCCATCCAGCTTTCAAATAAGAATTTTTACCAGGTTTCAATGGAACTTAATGAAACATTTACCTACAACCCTAATGTTGGAAACACTCTCAGGGAAGAGGCATGCAAAGGAAACACACAAAATAAATTAAGTACAAAGTAGATAAAGAAAATAATATGAGTTCTTCTTCATTATCTGGTTCATTACACTTTTTAGTGCTTATTAAATTCGTTGTTAAATGATTTAATTTTGTTTTGGAAAAAAGTGGATGAGGAAGGGAATAAGAGATTAAGGAGATAAACTGCTGAGGTTTCCATTTTGGAACTGGTTACAGAACAAGGAGAGGATGAGAAAATTAATTTGTAGGTCTCTCTAGGGGAGTAGAGGCACTAGGCACCACAACACACACTATTTGCCTTATTTTTTGCTTAATTGGCATGGCCTTCTCTGGGGAGAGCTCAGCCTAAGCCAAGTAAGAGGATAAATCACCTTTAGTGTGGCCCCTTCTGGGTCATGGATAATTTTTCTGACAGCCATGTCAGATCAAGACGCTAATGTATCAGCTAGCTCCTCTGTATCCCAGCACTGAGAGTGTAATTTCCTTCCTATTAGCACACATACACACAAACACGCTCCAGAGGGTGGTTTAGTGAAGGTCCCCAGTACTGACTTAGGGAAGAAGGACTCTTGAGAGGTGGTAAGATGCTCTAGGCCAGGACAATAGCAATCATTGCTTCTAGAGCCACCATTCCGCCCCCTTCAAGAGGGCTTTGTTCATTCAAGCACAGACTTAGTATTTTCTAGATGCAGCAGATGCCCTGACATGCATGCCTGTGTGTGATCTTTTAGGTTTGTGGTGGTGGCAGTTGTCCTGAAAATGTTTAAGGTTTTCATGACAAATAGCATCAGAATACATTACCTTTACCTGCTAAATTATTTGGAGTTTAATATATGCCTTTAGTTTAACGCTGTGCCTGAATCCACATGGGTAACACCAATGAATTTTAGGATAATCTCCTAGAAAAGTATTTCAAAGATAAGCTCATAGAAAAGTATTTCAGGAAAGGGGAGACTTTGTGTACTCTTCAAAATATAGCATGTAGACCAGAGAGGACCCACACTAATGAGAGCATTGATGGCCTCTGGGTTGGCTCCATATGCCTTCTAAGGCCCAAGTTTGGTCTCATGATGAGGAAGTGGATCCTCTTGGGCCTCTAGAACTAGATCACCAGGTATTAATCTGCAACTCTAGGCAAGGACCTAAATACGCCCCTGACCTCCTGGCCTTGGCCTACTTTCCACTCTCACCTCAGCTGGAACCACCCTTTTGTCCTAAGGAACAGTCCTACTAAACTATTTAACATTCCCTTTATGCACTTTGATTCTTCCACCCTTCTGCTCCCTGAGGCAGAGAGAATTCCTTCTTCCCTACTTGTGTGCTTATTTATCACAGCGTTCACCCCAATGAATGAGCACTGCTTATTCATGTGATATCCTCCCTCACCAGGCTGTGAGCTCCTTGAGGGCAGGAACCATTGTTTTATGCATTAATAAGCGGGTATCATAGATCTCATAGGGCCTGGCGCACAGTAGGTCCTCCATAAATGCTGAGTGGTTTGAATGTGACATGATAAAATCTTACCTCAAAGGAAACTAAAGGAGATAGGAGATTATGCCAATAGTTCCAACGCAAAGTAGAAAGTGTCAAGACACTTAACAGAGGTTGCTGTCTTAAAGGTTATAGCAGTTTAGTGAGGAGAGAACTGAGAAGAGTTGTGTTAACTTGAGGGCCTCTCTTGGTCCTGAGCATGTGTGATTCTGACGTGCAGGGACGCTGTCACCATAGAGGCATGGCACGGGTCAGAATGGTGCTGGGGGCAGCCTGGTGGCCCTGCGTAAGGGCTCACAAATGACGTTCTGGGGCATAAGGCATCTTCTCTTTGAATTTAAAAAAGTTGGTTTTCACCTTTCCTCCCCCAAACCTGCCTTTCCAACAACATTAGCCTCTCTTACAAATCGAGCCCTTCTCCCCTCAGTCCATGCCAGATGAGAAGCCCTTTACCACCTCAGCCATTGGACAAAGGGTCTCCCAGCGGACAACCATGAGTGCCGAGGCTGTGATGATGTCTCCTAAGGGAGAAGAGAGTGGTCCCTTTGCTGCCTCTGACAGTGGAGAGCACCTGGGTAGACAGGTTGGAGGCCTGAAAAGTCCTTGGCAGTAAGGACTCAACATTATCCCCATAGAGCATCCATCCCATGCTCACTGACCACATTCTCTGCTAGAGATGAACTGTGCTGTTTTTCTCATCTCTTCTGTTGCCCAGAGACTTCCACCCCCTGCTCCGTGTGAGCAACATCATTAATCGGAGAGACATCAGGGAGAGAGTTGGCACTGACCATCAGCAGAGCCGGAGGAAGGGCCGGCCTGGGCAGGTGCCAGGGATGAGCCAAGCAAAATCTTCCCTTTATCCTGGTGCTTCCCCTCCCAGGAGCCCTCAGTCTCCATTACTAAATCCTCCGCAAACTGCAGTGAGGGCAAAAAGCAAGCCTGTGCCTTTCATAATGGATTTGGGCATAAATGAGGATTGTTCCTAGGTAACTCACCCTGCCCTACTTTCTCCCACCAGCTTTCTAACAAAGTCAACCAGAGAGCAAACAGAGTTGGGCTTTCAAAGCCCGAGATTTAAAACAGAAAAATCCTCTCTTTCACAGCGCCTGTACTTACAAATATGTATTCCGTATTTATACAGCATATTAAAACCCAAAATCTACAGTAATGCAACATTAAAGTCGAGAAATGCAAAAGGGAAGGGTTTATGGCATTGTTAGCTTGCCCACATTGTGCATTCTGCATAATGAACCTCACCTTGAAATTCAAGCCATATACCATGCAGCAGAGTTCACCCTACCAGGCAAACCTTAAACCTTTTGCATTTTTGTGAATTTCATTACCTCAAATTGCAATATTAATAACTGAAATGTGCAGCCAAGAAAATGCTAATTTTCTGCTTTTTCTTTCATTTTTTTCCTTTCATCTGTTTTACCCTCTAATTAAAAAAGTGGGGAAGGTAAAAAATAAGGAGAATGGTGGTGGGGGAAGCCAATGAAGAGAAAACCTACCACACAAATTCACAATGTTAGACAATTTTATGGGAGGAGACACTGAGGCCCAGAGGGGGATGCCCACGATTACTCAGCTTAGTGGGGATCTCACAGTAAGTTTCCCACTGTGAACTCACTGCTCTTTGGCTGCATTTCCAGGCCCATTGTTTGATGAGGCCCTAAATCCAAATGGGGAAATGGATCCCATAGCAAATAAAGGAAAGGCAAAAGCCAAAATTTCTGTGAGCAGTTAGAACTACTTTTCTTCCATTTACACTATCTGGTTTATCTTCACTTAGCATAACTCTGATCTCAAGGGGTACAGAATAACTTTAAATTACTGGCATTTAAAGAAGACTCGTGTTTCAAACAAGAAAAAGAATACATTCTCTCTTTGATTATTTCATTCCCAAGGAGAACCCATTCAACTCACGAAGTAGCCAGAATGGACAGCATCCCAGCGGCCACACACATTATAATCGGTACAATTCCTTTCAACCCAATGAGCTGGCCTCCCTGCAGGAACGGTTGCTCCCCATTTCACAGAGTCTGAGATGGAAAGCCTGTTGACAGTCCTGGCTTCCTCTCCGTCAGCCTGTTGTCCAGGCAGGCTGGCATCCTCTGGAAATGAGAAAGGGTCAGTGTGACCTCAAGCCTGACTTCTCAATGAATCTGCAACCAAAGCTGCCTTGGCACCTGGGGTGCTCCCAGAACCAGCAAAAAATCGTATGTATGGATTTTTATTCCAAGAAATTTGACCGTAGAACATGCCTTTGTCTGCTTCTTGGCTAGAATGTATCCAAAGACAATGCCAACTGGGTAAATGTTAGCCCCGCTGTAGGAAAGAGGAGAGAGAGGAAAGCAAATGCACACTCACAACCCCAGGAAGAGGTGCACCTAGATGTCAAGCATCAACGTCTAGGACTTTATTGAAAAAAACTGAGGGTTTCCCTACAAGGGGAATGTTTCAATGGAGACCTCACTGTCTCACACACCTTGTAGATATGGGGGTCAGATTTCTGTTTTGCGAAATTGGAATCACAGTGAATTATTCTGGGCTGGAAGGCTGGAAGTCCTTCTGCCTGGGACCACCCTCTGCAGAGACATTTATGAGGAGTGTAGCAACTTCAGGGCAGTATTCCAGCTCCTATCTCTGCCTGCGGGGCAATAAGAATCAAGTGCTATAAGCAAGGGGTGAGGGACAGAAGAGGAGTGTTCCCAAGAGGGTTTTGTTGAGTTAGAGGACTCCTTTACAAATGGCCCAGAAACCCAGTGAGTACAGTGGAAACAGATTTAATGAAGCAAGAGGTGGGGAAAGAAGAAACAGCCAAGGGTGGCAGATCAAAGTCAGAAACTGATGCCCATCAGACAGGAGACAGGAGGAAAAGGGATTTTCCTTACTCCATCAATCCTGTCCAGAAGTGGCCTACCCTTTGTCAGTCAGTTTATTGAATCCAAAAGGTGGTTATCCCAGTCAGCGACAGCCTGCTCTCCCTTCTCCCACCTCTCTCCTCAAGTCCCTGCTGCTCTCCTCCTAACAGATGGTAGCACACACGAGCATTTTTTTCTTGCTTCTGATGCTAAGCATGATTTACAGGCTTGAGTTATTATTTATCATTATTCATTTTCTGTCAGCAGTGCATTGAAGGTTAATAGAAATGCCAGCATGCTCACTGATTTACTTAGTAAAATATTTGTTCCAAGGTTTAGGTCATATGATTGGTGTCTGAGTGAGTTTCAGGTTTATGCATTATGAAAAGCAAGATGACTTGACCTTCAGCCACCAACACTAGCACCATATATTACTTTAGTGAGTGACCTTCAGAGACCTAAGATGCAGTAGATGTATTCAACACATGTTAGCCTCCTCCATACTGTTGGCATTGTATACATACCAGCTGAGTGTACGTAATGTAAGCTGAGCCCCTGAGCCCATCTCATGAATGGGAGGCAGAGGAGATGTAAACTCAGGCTAAACCAGATCCTTTCTTAAGATAATAAACTGGCTTTGCAATCCAGCTGTGCTGAGGCTGTGTGTACACATGGGGACTAATCGCTTCACATTGCCTCCTGGGCTCCATGCAGCTCTGCAAGAGGAGGCGGACAAAAGGACAATTCTGAAGGAAGCTGGTCTTGGATAAGCAATTAGTCAGGGCCCCAAGGGGAGAGTGGGCTTGCTGGTGTTATGGTGTGGTTGCAGGCTGGAGGTGACAGAGGAGGGAGGTAGCAAAGAAGGGTCATGAGCCTTGGTTTTTAGATCTTAGGGCCAGGTTGGCAAAAGAGTTCTAAATAGCGTTTCAGTGATACAGAAGTAAATAGTGCATCAAAAGCAAGCATCAGGGGCGCCTGGGTGGCTCAGTCATTAAGCATCTGCCCTCAGCTCAGGTCATGATCCCACAGTCCTGGGATCAAGCCCCACATCGGGCTCCCTGCTCAGCGGGGAGTCAGCTTCTCCCTCTGCCTCTGCCCCTCACCCTGCTTGTGCTCTGTGTCTGTGAGATAAATAAAATCTAAAAAAAAAAAAAAAAGCGAGCATCATTTCTAAAGGGCCAGCTCTAACCATTACATTAGCAGTAATGTAGTATAAGATAGTGGGTTCAAAGCATGGTCTTGGATTTAGCATTCAGGGATTTGGGTCCTAGCCCCAATGGGCAAGTTGGCTTAACCTCTTTAAGACTCAACTTTCTTATTTTCAATAAGTGTAGCTTCCTTTTGAGGCTGTTGAGAGGGTCTACTGAGGTAATAGAAGGAATGTGCATAGCACATGGGCTGGTGTTCTCTCCAAATGTTTGCCATCATTTCAAGTTCTGTGAATAGATGGAAAAGATATTGCTGAGAACAGCCAACAAACCTTCAGAGACCTGATATGGGAGTTAAAGAGGAAAAGAAATAATGTAGGTTGGTGGAGAAAATGGGGGTTCCTGAAGGAATAGAAATCCTGCTGGCTGCCAGAAATATGTCACAAGCCTGGAGCTAGAAATGAAAGTCAGGATGTCTAAGAGCCTAACTTACTTTCTATTTCCAAACTGTGCTTCTCCCCTAAACTTCTTCAAAGAGAAGTCCCATTGGACTATCAATGTCCCTTTATCGATAGTTCACTAAATATCATTTACTTTCAAATCTACAGACATCTCTTTAGGTCTTTAGATTTGCCTCAGACATGGTCTTAAGATTCAATGATCAGTTGACATTTCTCCAAGGAGCCTTCCCATTTACTTCCCTAATTTGTCCTTTGCTTCCTGCCTTACAAGTAACACACATTACGTGTAAGTGCATTCACTTGGATTTAAGTAACCAGGCTTATTCCAATTCTTCATGCCAACAGAAGGGGGAAGGTGTTTTGTCCCTTAAAATATTGCCTTTGGTGTTCTACACAAGTAGTTTTAGTACCCCTGAGTCCCATTCACTTCTCCTGAAAGTGGCATGAACCCTCTTTTGCACATGTAATACTAAGGAAATAGCCCTTACAGGAGAAGGGTCAGGGAGGGTGGCTTAAAATCCAGTGGGAATCCCATAATGAGGAACTAAACACAAGGCAGCTTTCTTTAGAGAAAGCAAATATTGGAAATAGATCCAGAGATTTCCCATACATCAGCCCAGATCATAAGACAATACTGTATTTGAAATAAGAAAAATTAAAACCCTCGCTGGGAACACTGCAGTGAATTAGATCCAGTCCACAAAGAATGGAACATTACCCATTGGTCATTTAGCCATCTATTAATTCTAGATATAATTTTTTCTGGGGAGGGGGGAAAACATGGAGTTCCTATATCCAGGGCATTCAATCTGTCTAGCAGCCAAACTTCCTCAGGGTCAAGGCCATGATACTGGGACTCTGTTCTTCATACTGATCATTTATAATAGAATAACAGAGTCTTAGCACTAGACAAGATCTGAGAGGTCATTGAATCTGATATTTTCCCTTTGCCACTGAGAATTCTGAAGCCCGGATTTGTTGACCTGTGATTGATAGTATTAGAGACAGGCCTGGAACAGACATCATCCTGGCTCCTGGTGGTACTCTTTGCCCCTCTCCACATTTGCTTCTGTTCCAAAAAACTCTTTTCCAAAATTGGCCCTAGTAATAAACTGATGATTGGGTTCCAGCTGCCCAGACACAGGCCCACTCTCAGGAGAGCCACCTTTCCTTGTCTTGAACAAAGGTGGGAAGCCAAGAAATCCATAGTGTGTCAGAAATGTTGATGGCTAAATATTGCAATGTAATAACAAAGGCAACCTTCAGAGGAATAAAGAAACAAAGCAATTTAAATCTCATTTAAATAATTTTCCCTTCTTCCCCCTATCTTCACCCTAGACTATTCAATGAGCCCATCTGAATTCTGAGGGCATGTTCATCCTCCCACAATGGGGCTGAGTGCTGGAAATGTCCTTTCATTTAATTTCCAGTACTAGCTAAATTATCTATTGCCACGATCTGTGATTGATTTAGCTTTTATTGCTCTTGGCTGTGACAATCTATAAGGACCCAGCTGATTTCCCCTTTTTGGGTTTTAGGCTTTATTGCTGTCATTTTAATGACAGATATTAAACATAGGGAATTCTCATCTGTATTTCCTCCAATAGGCTGAGCTGTATGTTGTATTTGAATGTAAAATGATACCAAGAACTAGTTCCTCCAAAGTTTCCTTCTCCTACTTGCTCCAAGCAATCACTCCAGAAATCTGTGACAATTCTGAAGAACACATATATCTTCAGGCTAAATTCATTATCATGATACCAAATATACAGTAAATATCTAATAAATATCTGATGTATAAATTAACGAGTGAAGACTTCATTAACCCTTTGGCATGTGGACTTTTCCATGAATCTGTCATTAATAAGAGCATTCTGTTCTACCCTATGTCTACCTTTCTTTTCATAGAATTTCCAATTAAATGCTTCTTCTTTGCTCTTCAAACCTGGACACAGTTTGTTCAATATAAGAAACAAAAAATTTCTAAACTTAATTTTTGAGATGTCCTCTTAATTCTTGAAAATATATCATTAATCAGGCTGAAATTCACAAGTAGCAACATAGTCAAGTAATAAGTTGGCAAATAAATTGTTTGAAAGCCCAGATTTCAGCTCTGCATTCTGTTTATCACTGATAGGCTCAAAATGGGGTTGTCTCTCTTCTTCACCATGACAGGTTCATGAGATGCATTATACAATGATATCTTACCTCCTGTTCTTGGGTGCTACTGCTATCTTCATTTGCCAATAAATTTAAGTATCAACTCTAGGGTGTCCATTCAGAGAGATGGCATTGTAGAAGCTGACTCTATTAGAAGAGAAATTATCTATGCTTGATTATTATGAGAGTATGTATGGATAGTGATGGTAAAAAGGGAAAAGTTATTATTTAAAACAAAAACAACAACAACAATAGCCCCATAGACTTGGATTTTTGCCTACTTGGGAAGCACAGAAAATATGTGTAAGTAGGAGTCAATGTTTATATTTAATGTAATTATATGTTTAAGTATTATATCATAGGTAATACAAAAAGATAACTTTTCAAAATGCTTTTTTGATATTCTTCTTCTTTTTTTTTTTTTTTAATTTTTTTATTGTTATGTTAATTCCCATACATTACATCATTAGTTTTAGATTTAGTGTTCCATGATTCATTGTTTGTGCATAACACCCAGTGCTCCATGCAGAACGTGCCCTCCTCAATACCCATCACCAGGCTAACCCATCCTCCCAACCCCCTCCCCTCTAGAACCCTCAGTTTGTTTTTCAGAGTCCATCGTCTCTCATGGTTCTTATCCCCCTCCGATTTCCCCCCCTTCATTCTTCCCCTCCTGCTACATTCTTCTTCTTCTTTTTTTCTTTCTTAACATATATTGCATTATTTGTTTCAGAGGTACAGATCTGAGATTCAACAGTCTTGCACAATTCACAGCGCTTACCAGAACACATACCCTCCCCAGTGTCCATCACCCAGTCACCCCATCCCTCCCACCCCACCCCCCACTCCAGCAACCCTCAGTTTGTTTCCTGAGATTAAGAATTCCTCATATCAGTGAGGTCATATGATACATGTCTTTCTCTGTTTGACTTATTTCGCTCAGCATAATACCCTCCAGTTCCATCCATGTCGTTGCAAATGGCAAGATCTTATTCCTTTTGATGGCTGCATAATATTCCATTGTATATATATACCACATCTTCTTTATCCATTCATCTGTTGATGGACATCTTGGCTCTTTCCACAGTTTGGCTATTGTGGACATTGCTGCTATAAACATCGGGGTGCACGTAGCCTTTCGGGTCCCTACTTTTGTATCTTTGGGGTAAATACCCAGTAGTGCAATTGCTGGATCATATGGTAGCTCTATTTTCAACTTTTTGAGGAACCTCCATACTGTTTTCCAGAGTGGCTGCACCAGCTTGCATTCCCACCAACAGTGTAGGAGGGTTCCCCTTTCTCTGCATCCCCGCCAACATCTGTCATTTCCTGACTTGTTAATTTTAGCCATTCTGACTGGTGTGAGGTGGTATCTCATTGAGGTTTTGATTTGGATTTCCCTGATGCCGAGCGATATTGAACACTTTTTCATGTGTCTGTTGGCCATTTGGATGTCTTCTTTGGAAAAATGTCTGTTCATGTCTTCTGCCCATTTCTTGATTGGATTCTTTGTTCTTTGGGTGTTGAGTTTGATGAGTTCTTTATAGATTTTGGATACTAGCCCTTTATCTGATATGTCATTTGCAAATATCTTCTCCCATTCTGTCAGTTGTCTTTTGGTTTTGTTGACTGTTTCCTTTGCTTTGCAAAAGCTTTTTATCTTGATGAAGTCCCAATAGTTCATTTTTGCCCTTGCTTCCCTTGCCTTTGGCGATGTTTCTAGGAAGAAGTTGCTACGGCTGAGGTCGAAGAGGTTGCTGCCTGTGTTCTCCTTTAGGATTTTGATGGACTCCGGTCTCACATTGAGGTCTTTCAACCATTTGGAGTCTATTTTTGTGTGTGGTGTAAGGAAATGGTCCAGTTTCATTCTTCTGCATGTGGCTGTCCAATTTTCCCAACACCATTTGTTGAAGAGACTGTCTTTTTTCCATTGGACATTCTTTCCTGCTTTGTCAAAGATTAGTTGACCATAGAGTTGAGGGTCCATTTCTGGGCTCTCTATTCTGTTCCATTGATCTATGTGTCTGTTTTTGTGCCAGTATCATACTGTCTTGATGATGACAGCTTTGTAGTAGAGCTGGAAGTCTGGAATTGTGATGCCACCAGCTTTGCTTTTCTTTTTCAACATTCCTCTGGCTATGCGGGGTCTTTTCTGGTTCCATACAAATTTTAGGATTATTTGTTCCATTTCTTTGAAGAAAGTGGATGGTATTTTGATGGGGATTGCATTGAATGTGTAGATTGCTCTAGGTAGGATTGACATCTTCACAATATTTGTTCTTCCAATCCATGAGCATGGAATGTTTTTCCATTTCTTTGTGTCTTCCTCAATTTCTTTCATGAGTATTTTATAGTTTTCTGAGTACAGATCCTTTGCCTCTTTGGTTAGATTGATTCCTAGGTATCTTATGGTTTTGGGTGCAATTGTAAATGGGATCGACTCCTTAATTTCTCTTTCTTCTGACTTGTTGTTGGTGTATAGGAATGCCACTGACTTCTGTGCATTGATTTTATATCCTGCCACTTGACTGAATTCCTGTATGAGTTCTAGCAGTTTTGGGGTGGAGTCTTTGGGATTTTCCACATAAAGTATCATATCATCTGCAAAGAGTGAGAGTTTGACTTCTTCCTTGCCAATTTGGATGCCTTTGATTTCTTTTTGTTGTCTGATTGCTGTGGCTAGGACTTCCAATACTATGTTGAATAGCAGTGGTGATAGTGGACATCCCTGCCGCGTTCCTGACCTTAGGGGGAAAGCTCTCCGTTTTTCCCCATTGAGAATGATATTCGCTGTAGGTTTTTCATAGATGGCTTTTATGATATTGAGGTATGTACCCTCTATCCCTATACTCTGAAGAGTTTTGATCAAGAAAGGATGCTGTACTTTGTCAAATGCTTTTTCTGCATCTATTGAGAGGATCATGTGATTCTTGTTTTTTCTTTTGTTAATGTATTGTATCACGTTGATTGATTTGCGGATGTTGAACCAACCTTGCAGCCCAGGGATAAATCCGACTTGGTCGTGGTGAATAATCCTTTTAATGTACTGTTGGATCCTATTGGCTAGTATTTTGGTGAGAATTTTTGCATCCATGTTCATCAGGGATATTGGTCTGTAATTCTCCTTTTTGATGGGGTCTTTGTCTGGTTTTGGGATCAAGGTAATGCTGGCCTCATAAAATGAGTTTGGAAGTTTTCCTTCCATTTCTATTTTTTGGAACAGTTTCAGAAGGATAGGTATTAATTCTTCTTGAAATGTTTGGTAGAATTCCCCTGGGAAGCCATCTGGCCCTGGGCTTTTGTGTTTTGGGAGATTTTTGATGACTGCTTCTATTTCCTTAGTGGTTATAGGTCTGTTCAGGTGTTCTATTTCTTCCTGGTTCAGTTTTGGTAGTTGATACATCTCTAGGAATGCATCCATTACTTCCAGGTTATCTAATTTGTTGGCATAGAGTTGCTCATAATATGTTCTTATAATTGTTTGTATTTCTTTGGTGTTGGTTGTGATTTCTCCTCTTTCATTCATGATTTTGTTGATTTGGGTCATTTCTCTTTTCTTTTTGATAAGTCTGGCCAGGGGCTTATCAATCTTGTTAATTCTTTCAAAGAACCAGCTCCTAGTTTCGTTGATCTGTTCTACTGTTCTTTTGGTTTCTATTTCATTGATTTCTGCTCTGATCTTTATTATTTCTCTTCTCCTGCTGGGTTTAGGCTTTATTTGCTGTTCTTTCTCCAGCTCCTTTAGGTGTAGGGTTAGGTTGTGTACTTGAGACCTTTCTTGTTTCTTGAGAAAGGCTTGTATTGCTATATACTTTCCTCTTAGGACTGCCTTTGCTGTATCCCAAAGATTTTGAATAGTTGTGTTTTCATTTTCATTGGTTTCCATGAATTTTTTTAATTCTTCTTTAATTTCCTGGTTGACCCATTCATTCTTCAGTAGGATGCTCTTTAGCCTCCATGTATTTGAGTTCTTTCCGACTTTCCTCTTGTGATTGAGTTCTAGTTTCAAAGCATTGTGGTCTGAAAATAGGCAGGGGATGATCCCAATCTTCTGGTACCGGTTGAGACCTGATTTATGACCTAGGATGTGATCTATTCTGGAGAATGTTCCATGGGCACTAGAGAAGAATGTGTATTCCGTTGCTTTGGGATGGAATGTTCTGAATATGTCTGTGAAGTCCATTTGGTCCAGTGTGTCATTTAAAGTCTTTATTTCCTTGTTGATCTTTTGCTTAGACGATCTGTCCATTTCAGTGAGGGGGGTGTTAAAGTCCCCCACTATTATTGTATTGTTGTCGATGTGTTTCTTTGCTTTTGTTATTAATTGCCTTATATAATTGGCTGCTCCCATGTTAGGGGCATAGATATTTACAATTGTTAGATCTTCTTGTTGGATAGACCCTTTAAGTATGATATAGTGTCCTTCCTCATCTCTTATTACAGTCTTTGGTTTAAAATCTAATTTGTCTGATATAAGGATTGCCACACCAGCTTTCTTTTGGTGTCCATTAGCATGGTAAATGGTTTTCCACCCCCTCACTTTCAATCTGGGGGTGTCTTTGGGTCTAAAATGAGTCTCTTGCAGACAGCATATCGATGGGTCTTGTTTTTTAATCCAATCTGATAGCCTGTGTCTTTTGATTGGGGCATTTAGCCCATTTACATTCAGGGTAACTATTGAAAGATAGGAGTTCAGTGCCATTGTATTGCCTGTAAAGTGACTATTACTGTATATTGTTTGTGTTCCTTTCTGGTCTATGTTGCTTTTAGGCTCTCTCTTTGCTTAGAAGACCCCTTTCAAGATTTCTTGTAGGGCTGGTTTCGTGTTTGCAAATTCCTTTAGTTTTTGTTTGTCCTGGAAGCTTTTTATCTCTCCTTCTATTTTCAATGACAGCCTAGCTGGATATAGTATTCTTGGCTGCATATTTTTCTCATTTAGTGCTCTGAATATGTCCTGCCAGTCCTTTCTGGCCTGCCAGGTCTCTGTGGATAAGTCTGTTGCCAATCTAATGTTTCTACCATTGTAGGTTACATATCTCTTCTCCCGAGCTGCTTTCAGGATTTTCTCTTTGTCTCTGAGACTCGTAAGTTTTACTATTAGATGTTGACCTATTTTTATTGATTTTGAGAGGGGTTCTCTGTGCTTCCTGGATTTTGATGCCCGTTTCCTTCCCCAAATTAGGGAAGTTCTCTGCTATAATTTGCTCCATTATACCTTCTGCACCTCTCTCTCTTTCTTCTTCTTCTGGGATCCCAATTATTCTAATGTTGTTTCGTCTTATGGTATCGTTTATCTCTCAAATTCTGCCCTCGTGATCCAGTAGTTGTTTATCTCTCTTTTTCTCAGCTTCTTTATTTTCCATCATTTGGTCTTCTATCTCACTGATTCTTTCTTCTGCCTCATTTATCCTAGCAGTTAGCGCCCCCATATTTGATTGCACCTCATTAATAGCCTTTTTGATTTCTACTTGGTTCGATTTTAGTTCTTTTACTTCTCCAGAAAGGGTTTCTCTAATAACTTCCATGTTTTTTTCAAGCCCAGCTAGTATCTTTAAAGTGATGATTCTGAACTCTAGATCTGACATCGTACTAATGTCCGTATTGAGTAGGTCCCTGGCAGTCGGTACTACCTCTTGTTCTTTTTGTTGAGGTGATTTTTTCCGTCTTGTCATTTTGTGCAGAGGAGAATAGATTAATGAGAGAACAAAATGCTAGCAGGGTAACAACGTCCCCAGAAAATATACTCTAAACAAATCAGAAAAGACCTGAAGCAGTGGGAAAAGAAAGGGAAAGAGAGAAAAAAGAAAAGGAAAGAAAAAAAGAAAAAAGAAAAAGATAAAAACAAACAAAAGCAGAACAAAACAAAACAAAAACAGAATGTGATCAAATATGATCAGGCTGGATTATAGATCAGTGCCACACACTAGATTTTGGGTGTATTTTGGTCTGTTAAAAGAAAGTCCCTCCCAAAATTTTAAAGAAAGAAAAACTTATATATGTACAAAAATAAGGGTTGATATGATGAAGGGATGGAATATGACTGTAAAGATGGAAATTATAAAAAATTTTAAAAAAGGATTTGATAAGTTGTTTGAAAAAAGAAAGAAGAGGATTAAAAAAAAAAAAAAAAGAAAGAAAAAAGGGAGAGAATGTGATCAGGCAGGGGAGTAGAAAAAAACCATACACTAGAGATTTAGAATATATTTTGATCTGTTAGAAGAAACTATCTCAAGATTTTAAAGAGAGAACAACTTATATATATATGCCAAAAATACGGGTAACTACTATGAAGGGATAGAATATGACTTTAAAAATGAAAAATAAAAATGTTTTTTTTTTAAAAAAGGGATTGATAAGATGTTGGTTGAAAAAGGGAAAAAGAAAAATTCAAAAAAAAAGAAAAAAGGAAAAAAGAAAAAAAGACAGTTAAAAAAAATAATTAACTTTGAAAGACTAAAGAATCATGGTAAAAAAGCCATGAATTCTATGTGCAGTGTTCCCCTAGCGCTGGAGTTCTGCCGTTCTCATTGATCGGTAAACTTGGTCTTGGCTGGCTGTTCTCGCTGATCTTCTGAGGGAGGGGCCTGTTGCCGTGGTTCCCAAATGTCTTTGCCGGAGGCAAAATTGCCCCGCCCTTGCCGGTCCGGGCTAAGTAATCTGCTCGGGTTTGCTCTCGGGAGCTTTTGTTCCCTGCAAGCTTTCCGTACAGCTTTGGAGGCCGAGAGTGAAAATGGCGGCCTCCTAGTCTCCGCCCCGGGGGAGCCGAGAACTCGGGGTCCCGCTCCTCAGCGAGCCCCCAGAGAAAAGCCGTCAGTCACTCCCGTCTCCCCGGTCTCCGGCCGCACTCCGCGCTCACCCGGCCTGTGGCCACGCCTTTCTATCTGGCACCCGACCCCGGGTGGAGTCTCCAAACCCAGCAGATCCCCGCGGTGCGCTCCCGCACCTCTCCTCCCGGGGGAAGAAGGTGAGTCTCCCCGGATCTGCCGCTTGTTGGGTCCCTGCTGGAGGAGCAGTGGCCCGACTGTGCCGCGGATCACGGTTTATGGCAACCCCGAGCTGAGAGCCCGCGCCTGGGCTCCGTCTCTGCAGCCGGCTTCCCTGCTCCGATACCTGGGAGCTCTGCCGCACTCAGGCACCCCCGGTCTTTCTGTGACCCCGAGGGTCCTGAGAACACACTGTCCCGCGAGGGTTCCACCCCCCACTTCGCCACCAGAGTGACGTCCCTCAGCGGAGCAGACTTCTAAAAGTTCCGATTTTGTGCTCTGTGGCTCTATCACTTGCCAGAAGCGGCCGTCGGAGGCCCCTCCCCCGCCGTCTATCCTCCCGAATATCGCCTCGGATTCACTTCTCCGCACGTCCTACCTTCCAGAAAGTGGTCGCTTTTCTGTTCAGAGAGTTGTTGCTCTTCTTTTCTTTGATCTCCTGTTGAGTTTGTAGGTGTTCAGAATGGTTTGATCCCTATCCAGCTGAATTCCTGAGAGGAGACGAAATCCAGGTCTCCTACTCCTCCGCCATCTTGCTCCGCCCCTGATATTATTCTTCTTTTTGAAGACTTGAATGATGGCAATGAAGGCACACTTATCAAACCTATAGATGACACAAAGCTTTGATGAAGAAATCTATATTCAAAGAGAGCTCTACAGTGCTTTTTCCAATAGTCCACAAAAGCCAAAATACATATGATATACAGTGTGAAAACAGGTTTCAAAACAACAAAAAGAAAATGGAATATTAAGCTCTCCCTTTTTCTCCCCTTTCTATCCTTCCAAAAAAAATAGTTTTAATCAGCTGCCAGAAGCCGGAGCTTATAGCAAGCCCAATAGGGAGAGACACTTGAATTGCTTCTGGTAAGAATAGAGCTTGGTGATTTGAGAGAATTAAATTTAACCTGAAATTTTAGAGGTTGGTGTTTGCTTTCTCATGGAAAAGTTGGGTTTCCTCATCACGAGAAAAGAGGATCTTTGAACATGTGAAATTTCTAAGTGTTCTAGCAAAATCACAATCTTTCATTCACTCAAAAAATGTTTGCTGAGTGGTTTCCATGTTCCATTCACTTGGGAACATACCAAAACGTACCCACCTTTACTGGCTGGGGGATTAAGAGGAGACAGACCTGGAAGATGAGGAAAATGAGAGAGATACTGGCAGGGATGGGGGGTGGGAGTAGGCTCTGGAGACTTTCTGAATTACACAGAAAATAAAACAAATTGAAGAGGTTAGTAAATGTCCAATACTCGACAGCATCTCTGACCCCAGGCCTAGAGTTTTACACTTACCTCTATGCATCTTCAGCAATACCACAGCCAGCATCTCCACCAAACCCATTTCCTAGTCCTCTAAGCAGAGAGAGCCTGAAGTTGGCAGTGGTGTTGAAATTCTATTCGTCCCCTTGGAAGGGTCCTGGGAGGAATAAGAGCCCAACAGAGGATCCAGATGTCTCAAATGAATCCAAAATTCAATCACAGGACCTAGGACCGGCATCCAAATCAAGTAATAAGGAAATCAATAATCATAGATTATTGTGTTCCAGATGCTTTGTGCATGTTCTACAATGTTTTCAAAAGAGGTTTTAAAGTCAGAAAATGGGTTGGAATTCTAGCTCTGATCATTTTTTAGTTGTGACTTTAGTAAGAGTGTAAAACATAGTATCTTCTACTACCATTATTACTACTACTCTACAACTATAACTTCTACTACTATAACTACTATCATGATTACCTTGTTGGATGTTATATAATTCACCCTAAAACCTTATGAAGTGTGTATTACTAAACCCAGTATCCCAGGAAAAACAAACAAGGAAGAAAAAAGAAAAGAAAAAACAAGTTTGCCCAGAGTTGTATAGCAAGGAAGTAATGGGACTAGAATTTGAATCCAAGTTTGTTTGACTCCAAAACCTTTGTGCTTATCCAATAACTGATCATACCTATAGGGTGGACAAGAATTTAGTTCCCTGAGAGCCAAGGAAAAGAGAGAATGCGAATGGTTGCGTAAGATTCTAAATTGCAGAAAAAAAAACTTAGCAGAGCAAGGAGGACCATAGGCAGTGTGGCTCTGAGACCATCTCAGACACCATCTAAAAAGACCACCCCAGTCCCAAAGGCTGTTCATATGTCATATCCTGTTGTTGGCTTAACCACAAATCTTGCCTTGACCTTCCCTGTGCAAGTCAACTTATGCTCAGTACAGATGACTGTTGGACCATCCTCTCCATTCTGCTGTGGAGATGTGGATTTCCAGCGAGGCCAAATTATCCAAGATGGTTGCCATTTAAAATATGTGGTCCTCCTCTTTTACAAGTCACTGACATATTCTGGAAATTCTGATTTTTATGTGTCCAAGCACTCTTAGGCTAACTCTTAAAGTAGTTGAAATAAATTTATCAAGCTTATTTTTAATTGGGAAAATACAGGTGGCAGAGCAGAAGCCGTCTCCAGTTCAGCTCGTTAGCACTTGTTGCTGCTCACCTTGCAGAAGGGATGTGTTGCTGACTGAGCAAAACAAGGAACTCAGAGCCCGACATCTTGAAGAGGGGAACAGCCACACCAGAAAGCTCCTCAGGCACCATGAATATTACCAGTAAGGAAGTACTTTGTATTTATACCATTTGACATCAGATTTTGTGAGGAAGGCCAGGTGTTTTATAGATGACAAAGGGAATACCCAAAGGAAGAGGCAAGGACTTAATATCTAGTGGGTCTTTTACCTGAGCTAGCTCATTTTCTCCTCCCACAGCATTAGTAAGTGGAGGTAAGTTATTTTCTCTCATTTATAAGTGAAGATATTCAGGCTTAAATAGTGGAAGTGATCTGCCCAGGGTTAGCGCATAGTCACCTGGAACAAGGCTTCAGGTCTTTCTGCAGGTCCACACTGCCTTACTCTCCCAGACCACAAGGCTCCATGACCCTATTCCCAACAACCCACCTCAAGAGAAGTGAAATTTGTGCAGACCACGAGGGCCTCCATATTTAGGAATATGCTTTAAATATTGACAAGTTCTTATCTAAAAGGCCAGTATGTCGTCTCAGCCTGAGGAATGTCCACCCTCTATCTGCAGAGTCAGTGAGCGAGCAAATGTGAGAACTAATTCACACCACTTTATCGGGTACAAACATCTCTCTAAGTCTTGGGTCAAGAAAGTACCCAGGGTTCTTTATTTAATCACTGCTGTCTCTCTCAAGTAGAGACAATTTGAGTTTGAGCTTCCTCTCTTCTGTGGGGAAATCAACCTCAAACACTGTTGCCGATTTGGGGCAAATGAACTTTTGTAATCATAAAGAATTTTACCATTTTATCAAGTGCATCCTACCTTTTTATCTGTCATTTTCCAAACTCTTCCTGTGTGCTCAATGCTTTCAATGTATGCATCTATTTTATCCTTACAACAACTCTGTTGGCTAGTTTTTTGTTTTTGTTTTTGTTTCATTTTAGAGAAGGGAAAACTGCAGATCTGAGTTATCCAGGGCCCTTTAATAGGAAAATAGCCAGGCTTCAAACCCAGGTTTTTCTGATTCTTCAGCCTTGCCCTTGAAGCAGGCTGGTCTCTTTCAGAAGGGACTCCCTTACTGAGGCTTCAGCTGCAGCCCAGGTATTATTGACCTTGTCTTTAGGTACTTGTTTCTTTTCTATTTGGGATGGAGGGTGAGGGACCTCTCAACAACCTCAGCCCTTGGAGGGGTGGTTTGGGTTTATAGGACTGGAATTTGAGGTCACCTACCTTCCTACTGCCTATCACTTGCCAAAGAACCAGGAAATATACCTGGTGTCAGTGCCAGGTACCAGGTGAAGAGGATATCGAGAGAGTCTACCTGTGTCCGGCCCAGAGTGGAAGGGGAGAGGTGCTTTCTGCATGGTGTCATTTATCATGCTCCACTGCCCCCTCCACCATTCAAAACAAGGATATGGCATTCTGTGTGTCCAAGGGGCAGGAGCGGGACTGCAGGACATGAGCCTCATAACCTCAGCTGGATCCTTTTCCAAGTGGTCCGCAGAACCCATTCAGGACCAACTGCAAAGCACCGGGCACCCAGTCAAACTCCCCTAAATGCAAAGACCCTTTGTTCTCTTGAAAACTTGTCTTTGTTGGTGAGGTTGCTAATGCTGTGGTCTTGGGAGGGAGGAAAATGCCGACATCTCCAGTTTTTAATATGGTAAATGTCAGTGTTTATGCCTGCGTGGGCTGGCCTAATTATCCCGTGTCCTCTAAAATCTTCTGCTGTAATTACCACTCACCGCAGTGACACCTACTGCTAAAGGGAGAGCCGTAAGCTGCAGGAAGCTCAAAGCCAGAGCACACTCAGCAAACTGCAAGCAACACCAGCAGCTGTTTCTGGTTTTGAAGCGGTGGGAGCTTCCTGAGCCATTTTCCCTGGTCCCTCCGGAGTAAATGCCACCATGGTTGAAAAGTTGGAAATGTTTGTCAGGCCCAGAACAAAGCTGTGAATGAATACTACAGCAATTTGCTTCCCCACAATCTTCTCCTTTCTCTAAACCAGCCGTGGAAGCAACTGATGGGGCTAGAGCAAAAGGGAAAAAAAAAAAAAAAAAAGACTATTAGCACCGGTGGTATCTGGTACGTCGTTGCTATTATGTGTATAATAGCCTTTGTGTTATCTACATATGTACTGTAATGCATAGAGAACGAGCTGCAGAGCTGAGACAGCTCAAGAGAATAGCTTTTAAGCAAAACGCTATGCTAAAGAGACTGATCGTCCTTCTAAAAAAAAAAAAAAATGCCCATTAGCACACATGGGCAGTATTGAATCGCGTTTCCAGTGTAGAGGGAATAGTCTGGCCTGGCTTCTACGCTTGCAACAGTACAGAAAGAGGAGGGGAAGAAGAAGGAGAAGAAAAAGAAGAAGGAAAAGGGGGAAAAAATCAATAAATTCAGTGTAAGCAAAGTCACAGCAACCTTTAAAATAATAAGACAAATCCATTTATTTCACAAATGTCTTCATTTCCAAATGCCATTGTTTGGGGCACTCCGCTGTCATTGTCCATGACATTTTCGAAAACTTGGCTCTTAATCATTTAGGTGTAGCTGGAGTTCTCCAGCAACAGCCAAGTTAAAAGCTTATACATTCACCCCACTGCTTTCACAGCCTTGTGCTGTGGGGTGAAGGAGGGAGGCTGGCGGTGGGGGGAAGAGACAAGGCTTAAATATGGACAGAAAAGCTCAGCTGTATTGCTATATACAATGAAAAGTAATTACAGAGAAAAATGAAAGCTGTTTCTTGCTGTTAGCAGGAAGAATAAGAGAATTCTGTACCTTTTTAAAGCTCTGAGTCCATTTTGATGTAATTGGTTCTGGAATTATTTATGACGTTAATTGCTGCGCTATCGACTGCCTGTCAGTGGCTCTGGCAGTTAGTCCATCTTTCTTAGCAGAGACAGCCTGCTCAGCCCAAACTAGACTGACAAGCTAATTATACCCATCTTCCCCTTCAATGACAAATGCTGCTCATCGGAAACCTTTCTAGAAATAAGCTCTCATTCTTTTCCCTTTTTCCTGAGCCAGACATAACGGATATCTCAAGGTGCAGATCGCAGCTAAAACTCAGCTCACAGGGCTATTAGCTCTGAACATCTCACTTGAGCCAAAAAACCTAAGCATCTTATGTTATCAAACTGTATGTCATTCCCTGATGCTAGTTTTCAGGGATGAGCAGGGGCCCGGCCTGTCAGTCAGAGCCCGGCAGAGAGAGCCGAGCTGACTGAATTAGCCAAGCTCTTCCTAAACATCAACCGCGTCCAACTCAGGTGATGACATGGAGGTTGGGAAAATGCCTTCTGTGCTTTGTACAGCTGTTGTGGGGGTCGTTTTGGGATGCTCACTGCAAGGGCCCATTTTGGGAGACAAGGTGGATAGTTTCCCTGGCTGCCTCTTACCCAAAAGCCCCTTTGTGATTTAATTGTGTAAATTGTTCTTGCCTTCAAGGATTATTTTGCATGCAGATTTAGTAGAACGCGTTGGAGGCAGGACACCTACTCTGTGGGGCTTTGCTTTAAAGAGCGGGTACCCTTGTATGTGGCACACTTGGAGGAGGCA
This sequence comes from Halichoerus grypus, assembly GCF_964656455.1. NCBI lineage: Eukaryota > Metazoa > Chordata > Mammalia > Carnivora > Phocidae > Halichoerus > Halichoerus grypus. The sequence goes on from NC_135718.1 coordinate 49,549,840, forward strand.
CAAGAGGAGCAATGAGGTGGCTCTCTTGCTTTAGGACCATGCAGGCTAGTTGGGAAGACAAGGCATGCACATAAACAGGCATGAAGAGCCTTTTCTCAAAGCATTCAGTAAACACAGGGAAGTCGTATATTTATGAGAAGGCTGGACAGTGTTGACAAAAAGAAGCAACTCTTTTTTGGAAATACCACCTGGTTTATTCTCTGCCACAGATATTTTTGCTCTATTTTGTGCTGGCCAAAATAAATTGGCAAAATTAATTCTCTTTTTAAAAGATAAAGTGCTGCAGAAAACAAAGGCCCCTGTGTGCACTGTTACTCAGTTGGGAGGAAACTCAAGACGGCTAGAATTGGGTCTTAGGCAAGACTCAAACTCTCAAAATCCAAACCGGCAATATGAACTGAATAACCCCAGTCTACCTCCCAGTCAAGGCTTGGTAGGAATAAATTTAGAAAAATTATAAAAACACTGAATAAACAAGAATTCTGTTTGCTGCAAAAGTATGGTGATGAGAACAGGATGAACTATGGACTTTGGAGCAGAAAAGTCACTGGAGACAGCTTGCTTTGCGAAAGATCTTAGAAGGCCTTTGAGATTGTGGGATTCTGAGGACAGTATTAGGTGCATTCTGATCTTTTACATAATTTTGATATTGTCTTTGTTTACAGCTGAAAGGGCCATTAATGGAAGTGAAGTATAGAAGGGGTGGGCTGCAGTGGATTTGTATTATATTAGCTGAGCTAAACTGCACGTTTCCTAGAATTCCCTTCCCTGCATAGTTCCAAGTTAATGCCACATGAGATATTTTTGTATGAGATTTAGAAGGGGACTGTAGACGTGTGGCCATATTCTTTTACTCTCCAGAGGTCAGCAGAGGGAATCATACATCGCCACTTATCTGCTGGCTTATCTGATTGGCATGGGACAGACATCAGGCTCACAGCTCCTCCAGCTGCTGGGTCATCTGCTTCAGCTTTTCCAATGCCTGGAAGAGGTGCCAGTATGAGCTTTTCCTGCAGCCTACCACCTCATCAAAGCGGGAGGTCTATAGGAGGTAAGAGAACAACATGGATTCCCGACTTTCCTCCTCAGCTCAAACTCAGCCTTGTCGGTTCCAGCTTGTCCTTGATTTCCTGACTTCATGTCTATCTTTCTTTCCTGGCTGTCTGCTATGGACTTCAGTCCCTAGCATCAGTATAATTTATATACTAATATGATACATTTATTAGTGTAATATATATAATATAATATATACATATTGTATTCTTGTATGTATATATATATATATATATATATATATATATATATCCATATATCCTCAGGATTATATATATATTCTTTTTATTATATAGATATAGAGCTCCATATCCTTAAAATTACTCATTGCCCAGTTGGCATAAGAACCAGAACCCTAGGGGAGGAAAGTTCCAGTAAAGGAATCCTCAGAATGTGGAAGAGGGCATCAGCTACTATGTCTATAAAGACGTGGTCATCAATGTGCCTGACATCATTTGATTTTCATTTTAGTGTAAAATGAAAAATGAGAGAAGAAAATTTGTGTAACATTTGAGCTCTATTTTTATGACCCTAAATATTTAAACACCACCTAATATTTTGACCTTAGAATACCAAGCACTTGTATAGCTAGAAAATGGACTTTGTTTTCATGCAGAGGGTTGATAATTTACAAATGTAAGCTACTGATCCAGGGCATAGCACAGTGAAATTTGATCTACAAAGGAGTTTATGTAGGGTGACCCATGGTCCCAATTTACTCAGGACTGAGGGATTTCATGGATCATGGGACCTTCAGTGCTAACTCAGAGTCAGTCCCAGGCAAACTGGGATGGCTGATTCCCTTCAGTATGAGACAACTTCTCACGCGCCCTAAGAGGGAGCCAACCCAGCATTACAATGTTTTTAGTCTCTCTGTTTCCTCACCTCTAAAATAGTTAGAAGATATTTTTTTTAATAAATGTAAGACAACGATAGTTCTTGACAAATCATAAACAAATATGTATAGATATATAACTAGATATTGTTACTAATAATTAGCAAATAATATTACCAGAAAAAGTAACACAGGAATATGTGAAATTATAAGAAAAATCCATATGTGATGAAATATTAAGCATTAAGTGAGGATAAAAGCAAGTGCTACCAGGGCCCATGGAGACATACAATATGAGGGCAGGAGGTTCTTGTATTCATTCATTCGATAGAGTATCTACTCTGGGGCAGGCACCAGACTAAGTGAGAGGTCTAATTTGGTGAACCAAGTACATATTGATCCTTATCTTCATGGGGCTTTCAATCTATGGGAGAGTCAGACATTACACAAAACACAACCCCCAAAAATGAGTATTATGAGAGAAAGTAATTGGGTACCCTCAGAGAAAATTTGGGGAGAGATCAAATTTAGATTCAGTAATCAGAGAGGGGTTCTCTGATGAAGTGTCATTGAGAATGAGTCCTGAAGGATGAGAAGGAGCCAGCTAGACACAAAGGAGGACAAAGTACAGCGCACACACAGGGGAAGAACAGGGCTCAGGGAATGGATCCTGGAAGAGGTAGGATTTAAATTTGGTCTTGAAGAATAGGTGAGTTTTCATTTTTTTTAAAGATTTCTTTTATATTTCAGAGAGAGAGAGAGCAAGCACAAGCATGAGCAGGGGGAAGGGCAGAGGGAGAAGCAGAATCCCCACTGAGCAGGGAGCCTGATACTAGGGCTCAATCCCAAGATCCTGGGATCATGACCTGAGCTGAAAGCAGACCCTTAACCAACCAAGCCAACTAGGTGCCCCCAGAATAGGTGAATTTTTAATAGACACGGAGGAATAATTCCTGTCATGGGCCTTTCTACATCTCTACTGACCTTGGGAAAATTATTTTCATCGCCAGGCCTCAATTTCCTCTTCCATGAAATAATGGGTTCAACTGGATGATCCCCATGGAAGAATTATGTTAATATAATTGAATATGCCCAAGAAGATGAACACTTAAGAATCAAAAGCCACTTGCCATTAACCATGGCCAAACACAAATATCCCACGGGAATTGGAGAAAAAGTGCAGGTTCCCCAGGTTGCTATAGTCACTGCCCATTAATTGAAAGGACTAAGAGCTTCCCTTAGTGAAGATTTACTCAGATGTGAATAGATGATAGGGTGCAAATTAGACCTGCCTAGGAGCAAGTCTCATGCATGTCTCGGCTTCTTAAGGAGGAATTTCTGCTTCTTATTTTCAGTGAATGATTTCAGTGGGTCAGAGAAAAGGAGTTGCCCACTTATGAAGTCCTTTCCCACTAGAAGGAAGGGGATAATTGTAAGTCTAAACTGGGTACACTTTATACATATTTTTTTTTTCTCCTGGTAAATCCCTTGGAAACATCCACATAAAATTAACATGAAGGTCTAAAAATTAGATCCTTTAAATCATTCACTCTGTGCTTATAAATTGTGGGGTGCTGAGAGTAGCTTTCTTAAGGCCATTTTTTTTTTCACTGATTGTATAGAGCTGCTGAAATAGGTAGATCAGGAGAAAGGTTTCATGTAAGTCCCCCCACCCCCCACCTCACCATCCCCAGGCAACCACAGGTTCATTTCTGTGCTTCTCCCTCAATATTGCCAGAAGAGGAGGAAATTAGGCCTTCTCTGAAGACCTTCATCTAAACCAGTGAGCCCCATGAGGGCAAAAGAATCTCCTGCGTCCCTAACTCAGGGCCCAGAGCCTGGCCCACAGTGGGATCTCAGGAATTGCCAGGTAGTTGAATGGACAAATTAACTTCAAGCCAAGATCTGCCTTGATCTGATCTGGCTCATGTGGAAATTGAGGAATGGCAAGGAGATTGGAGAAGCATTTAGAGAAAGAGTAGCATCCTGACACTTGGCAAGAAAAATAGACTCTCGGTCAAGCTGTAGAGCGGGGCTCCCTCTTGGGGCCCTTAGCAAGGTGACCTTGACCCAGGTGACTGTTCTCTAATCTGAGCTCTGCAGGTAAAAATTTCTCTCCTAGCTAGAAAAATGTCCTTAAAAAAAAATAAAGTGAACTTGGCAGTCTTTCAAATTCTGTAGCTTAGACTTTCAAATAAACATTTTGCAACATGACATAGGATGGCTTAAGCTTAGTCCTGATGAAGAGAGAAATCATCTAGCAATTGTAATGCAAATAGCAATAGTTTTTTACCGTTAGTAAACAGATAATAGACTCCAAAGTCCTTTTACATACACCACCCCATTCAGAATGGCACAACTACAACTTCATCTCCAATATGGGCGGGGACTAGGTATCTCTTGTTTATCACTACATTCTCCTCACTTCAATGAATAGTTGTTAATAGATATTTGTTGAATAAATCAGTAATAACAAATCAGATGCTGGCTTAGAAATGCCATATCATTTTCCCAATGTCAAATAGTTAAGAAATGGCAGAGCAGTTACATTTCAGCACAGGTAGTTAAGAATGTTTTCCAAATGTGCTCATAACTCAACCTCTTGCCATGCCCACAATGGCAGGTAGATTCACCTTCAGTTTCATTGATACAGGTAGTGTTCAAGCTGAAGAAAGGATAAAGTTTTAGATCATAAAGGAAAATGTGGAAAAACAACAACAGCCACCCAATGTAGATTGTTTTATAGAAATTAGTTCACAAATCCCAAAGAAGATCAACTCTCATTGTAGTTTTGTGTTATATTATGGTTTATCATGTCATATGGATTGGTATTTTAAGGTCAATAAATTATTTTTTTAAAGCTCACCAAAATGCCCAAGTAATATTTCTCTTTCTAAAATTCCTTTGATTTTTCTGTAAAAGTATACTTTGACCAAAATTTAGCAATCATGCAGATGATATGCTTATACCTTTCATCTTTAAGAACAATATTGTTTAGCACTCTATTCATGGCTTCTGGAAATTATCCCTTGGGTGCTTCTAAAATGCGTCTTGCAGAGGAAGTCCCGTACGCAACAATTTACCAGTCTTTGGGATGGCAGGGTAAGTGAAACGTTTACATCCAGCCAAACCCAGAAAGGCTGTAGTACGTAACTCCAGGGAAAGTACTATATTCGGCGCTACTTTCTCTTTTTAATTTCTGAATTTAAGGCTGAAGTTGGAAAGAAGAGAAAGATTGGCACCCCCCTTTCCTTCTGGTCGATAAGCACACATCAGCTTACCCAGAACTCACAGACATTATCTTCACTTAGGACAGGTGGCGGAAGGGGTGGTTTGCTCCCTCCTCACCCTGTCCTTTTAGGTTTCCGACATTTTTAAGACGTGTAGAATTTTTTTCAGGTGAATGCCACAAGAGATTTAATAGAAGATGCATTTGTTTTTGACTTCTAATTAATCAAGATAACATCTCTCTCAACCATTAGACAGTAAAATCAATACCTCAGGCAGCTGTACCACCAGTTAGACTTACACACCAATACCTATTATTGGCAAATCAGTGATGTATTTAACCATGTTGTACTCTATCATTTTATAATATGAGACCAACGTGACTATGTTGAGGGTGTGTAGAGCAGGATACTTTTGCCTCTGGACCCAATAATGGGATTTCTTCTGCATCCGCCAGCCCTGGCCCACACTCTCCCACACCCAAAGCTGGGGTGATGATTCATTTCCCAGACTCTGATTTGCACAAAAACATATACTCACCATGAGGGATATCAGAATCCCAGAATATGAGAAACATAGGGAGAGCAAAGATCCCGGATAAAAAGGTGGGACAACAACCATGAGAGATGTGGGTATGTCATGAACTCCTTCCATCAATAGACAGTGGTGGCCTGGGGTGGGAGGTGTCCTGGCTATTCTGAGGCCCTGCTTTTTGGAAATAGCATGTGGAGGATGTCTTAGGTCTGGCTGAGGGGGTAATGAATCTCTGGGGAATTCACTGTAGAATTTGCATAAGTGGCACCTGCCCTATTCACTGTAAATATTCTTCTAGGCAAAACCCACCAAGTTAAGGGCTCCCTGGTAGGGGGAGAACTTTGTTTTTGAGGCAACATACGGGCCTCCTGCTAAGCCAGAGCTAGGGCACTGAGTCCATGATATGTTCTAGCATTTGGCTAGGTATCCAAGGCACTGTGTGACCAAGAAAGCCTACATGGCCAGTGACTCTCCCCTGGACCCTACATACAGTCTTGACAAATCACTCAAGTCCCGCATCGCTATTGCTCTTTATTAGAGTGCCCTAAGTTTCAATCATCCCAACTTTTCATCTAATTTGTAAGTATTCTGTGAGGAAGACTCTTGAATGCATGATGAGTTCTAGGTGACCTGGAATGTAAAGAAGACACTCTGACTCAGGGGAGAAAGAGCTTAGGAGTGGCTTAATAAAGGTACCTGCTGGGACACTGAGGCACAACAGAGCTAGTGCTAACCTTTAAGACAGGCACACTCTTCTGACTGATCATTTTCCAGAAAGCATTCTCTGACCCCCTCAGGCTTCCCCCTCCACACCCTGGCTATACTTGGAACCCCTCTCCACCACATGTCATGGTAAGTGATCTGTTTCCTGTCTCTTCCCTCAGTGCCTGTGAGCTCCAGGAGTCTTGTTCCTCTCCATTCCTCCAGGGTTAAGCACAGACTTGGTCCCAAGGGGACATTCTGTCAAGGGTAGCTATTTTCCTGTGGAAATTCAGATGCGGGCACCACTAAACCATGAGGGTAGGACACCACAAGTTAGTCTGAGTGTGAAAGGGATAAGAAATACCGAATCAATCCCATTTTCTGGGATACCTGATGAGGGGGAGGAACACACTTCTAGAACGCCTATATTGTTGGCAAGATGGTAGAGAGAGTAATAACAACAACCATAACAATATCATCATAATTATGAAGACAAGCGCATGGCATTGTCTGTGCCTCTCTGAGGCTGGTTTTAATACCCTGTCATATTGAAGAGGTAACTGACTCTGAGAGGTCAAATCATACACCCAAGCTTACACAGCATTTGAAGTTGAGTGGGTCTGAATCTAAAACCTGTGCTCCTTCCACAATGCTACATTACCTCCCACTTAAAACTCTAAAGTGACCTTTCTTCGTTTTCACTGAGACCTTTCCCCTTTTTCCTTCACACTGTTTCTTTCCCAGAGCTCGTGATGTTCACAGCCTTGTGTTCCTCTCATTGGAAAGCTACACTTGGATTGTCAACATATACAGAAAAGTAAATTTTTAGGAATACGACTATGCTTCCAGGATCTATTCTTTTGCCACCAAGATAATGATTCAGTGTATCATAAGCATTGCCCTGGAGACTTATACATACAAACACCCTACAAGGGGGGAACCTCCATGCTGGGTGTGCTGGATATAAAGGATGAATTTCTGCTGACACTGTTTCTAATGGAAAGGCTTCAATTAGGTGCCTAAAATTGTTCCCCAGTAATATGAGCTGTGGGCTCAATAAGAGATCCCTTCTTCATTCTTGGCTTTATATTCAAACTTACAGTAGCTAGGAGTATATATCGTCCATGAGCTTGGTTGAATTTTTCATTAAAATATTTTTCTTTAGCATATCCTTGGGTGGGAGGCTGAATCTCTAATTTGTAGCACAAGTTTAGGTGAAATGAGGCATAATGTCTCTGGCCTCAGTCTTTAAGTCATTTCCCTCTTAGTGACATTTTTATACTCCCACCTCATATTGTCTTGAGCTATATGGTCTGCCCCATTTGAATAGAAAGTCCTGGATCAACCACAATATGCAGTCCAATGCACTGCTCACAGGTTTGTAAAAATGAATCAGGGTTTTGATTAATTACCTGGTCTTCGCCTTGATGTTAAATCTTACCCTTAATGTATTGCTGTGTGAACATGCATCATGGATTGTGAAACCATTCACCCACAAAGGAAGTTGTTTGGCTGACATTTAATTTTACCACTTGTCAGCACCATGATATGAGAGAGGAACCATCTTTTGACAGGAAGTGCTCTGAATTCTTCTAGAGATCTGTTGGTGATGCACCAACCTCTGCAGGGCATCTCATGATTGTTCTTCCAGTCAACATTCATGTTTCAAACTCTATTGGTTTAAGTCCCTCAGTATTAGCAAAATCAAAGGTGGCTGGTCTTCCATAAAACATAGGCTTGTCCAGTATGTTTTTGCCTCACACTGTCTTGTGGTAGCCCATTCACTGTCATCTCTTTCGCTGTAGTTCTGGGGGGCTTCAGGTGAGCTGTAAACACAGGCCCTTCCTTCCTTGGTCCGGATCGCACTCAGACTCGCTCCTCTGCTCCAATGTCAGCCAAGTCAGCTTTCTTGCATTGATTCTTTATTTTTGTATTCATTCACTCATTCATTCACTTAACAAATATTGGTTGAGTACCTACTCTGCTAGATGCTAGGGATAAAATGATGATTATAATTGGCATGGTTCTTATACTCATGATTGTTAGAGTTTATTGGAGGAGATAGTAATATGGTATGTAATTATGTATCATCATAAACACTAGAAAGGAAAATAATAGCATGCTATAAAAAAATAAAAGATAACATGGGACCTACTTGAGATGGGTTGATGGGAGTTAGCCTGTAATTTCCTTACTTCCTAACCACCCACCTCCTCTACACTTGTGGAATTGCCCTTAACTGAAAAGAATTTCCCCACCCAAGGGAACACACCCTTCCTGGAGCACTTGTATCCAATAACTGGCCTACAAGAGGGCACAAATGTCTGACTCCCTCGCCTCGGAGCAGGATAATTCTGAAGCTCCAGAGCCCATTGTGGAATCTGCTGAGGCCTCTGGTACAGCTGCATGCATTCCAACTTCTCTCTCTACCCAATCCTGCTCCTTTCACACCCTTACAGGACTTGTTCCAGAGGGCACTCTCCAGTAAACCTGCATGAAAGTCTCAGAGCCTGGTTTCCCAAGAACCTGATCTACGGTGCAGCCCATCACAACAGGTGGCGTTTAGCTGAGGCTAGCAGCAGGAAGAACAGGGAGACATCTCTCTAGGCAGAGGGAACAGCATGTACAAAGGCCAGGAAGGAGAAGCACTGGGAAGTAATCATAGGTCAGCAGTTGTAGGGGCTGCTGCACTCTCTGAACGTCCTCCCTCACACGGCCTCTCTAGCATGATCTGGCCTTGCCTATCCATATGCCACCTGATCTATGTCCCCACCCAAACTGTACACAGCCTCCTCCCTGCTTCTGAGGCCCTGACTATGGACTTCCTCCAGCCTGCACTGCCTTGCTCCTCTCTTATCAGCTGCTATGCTCATCAACTTTATTTTTGAAAACTTGATTTCAAGCTTACTATTTTCTCCTCTGAACTTAGTGTGCTTTGTTATTAATGATTCTTTTATTTGGGTTTTTAAAAAAGTGTTTTGCTTGTGCAACCCTTATAGCCCTGATGAGACCAAAAGATGCTGCAGAGAAAGAATGGTTCAGGAACTTCTATGGAATTCTCTTTTGCCCAGAGAGAGGCCTGAGGGAGAGATGAAGCAGGGAACCAGTGAGTGTTCTTAGTTATGGACAGCAGGACCTAGTCTGGCTAGTTCAAGAAGGAAACTTATTAGAGGATATTATATGACTCACAGAGTATCTGGGAGAGCCAGAGAACCAGGTTTGGAGGTTCTTCAGGCAAACATAGCCTCCTTCATCATGGGCTATGTCAGTGGGGACATTACTGCCACTTGGCCCAGGCTGTAGCTCATACATAGCCCCGATGCTGAGTCAGGACATGTCACTAGCATCTCAGTCACTGCAGTCTCTGGGATATTTCTCCTTCCATCCCTTCAGAGTGGAGTCTGACTGGCATCTGCTTAACTGAGTCCCTAGGTTCTGAATCAGAGTCTCACACAGAAACATCTGACCAGGGGAGCCTAAGTCACATGCCTGCACTGCCAGAAAACTGGCAAACCAAGTTTTGGGCATCTACTGTAGGGTAGTGAGGATTCATAGGTGGAAACATTGGAAGCTTTGGTAAGGTGTTCAAATGTGGACAGCCAAAAACACTGACTGCTGAGTACTACCTTTGGATGGGAGAGGGAGTGGAGATAGAGCATGAAGGGCCTCTACTACCAGGCTATGAAGTCGACCCATACCTAGGGGTCATCACCACCCCCCCTTCACATCAGATCCCTGAGAAAGACCTTCTGATTTACTTCTTAAGCATCCTTAAAACCGTGTGTCTCCCTTACCATTATCCTCGTTCAGGGTTAGCAAACTTTGGTCTTCAGGCAGAATCCAGCCCACCTCCTGTTTTTGTTAACCAAGTTTTATTGGACCACAGACACATCCAGATGTTAATAGGTTGTCCGAGGCCATTTTGAGTGGAGTAGTTTCGCTAGAGACCATATGGCTGACAAAGCCTAAAATATTTACTACCTCGTCCTTTACAGAAAAGGTTTGCTGACCCCTGTCCTTGTCTATGCCAGCACCATTTCTTACTGGACTTCTGCAAGAACTTCCTAAAGAAACCTACATTTCTTATCAGTGAGTATATCTGATAGCCATGGTGCTCATTGCAAAACATAAATACGATGTCAGTGTAAGATAAACTTATTCAATAAACTCTCATTATACTTAATATAAAGAGCAACATCTTCAAAATGGCAATAAGAGCCTGCAAAATTTAACTTGAGTCTACATGCCTGGTTGGCCAGTGGGACAAAACTACTGAGTGAAAGACACCAACAGACATGGTCAGAGTATGTGATGTTTCTTTGATGATCAAGTATGAGAGGTGATACTCTGACAAAGCATGAGGTGAGAGCTTGCCCCTAGGTACTGGATACAGGGAGAGGCTTCCACTTTTCCCAAGCCCCTCACAAAAAAACAGCAGCTGTGGATAACACTCCATGGAATGAGTATTCAACCAGCTGCAAGAAGCTTGATTTTGTCATTCTCCTATTTTAAAAAATACCTTGTCTCCCTCTCCCCTCATCCATCTGTCTGATGTGAAGTCTCTGACCATGGTGCTTCTTGCTCTTTGGATGCAAGTGACAAATGCTTTATATCCCAGCACATTTCTCTTTATTGCAGGACTACATAAATTAATGATTAACTTTCCAGGTATGGTGAACTCCAGGAGGCCCATGTTTCAAACATGCATAAGGTCCATTCCTGAAATGAGCCCTCTGGTCTAAGATTAAATATCCTCACAGTATCATTTCAGTAGATTTAGCTTTTTTGTTTGGTTGGTTCATTCAGGTTTTTTGTTTTTATGTTGTTTTATCTTTCTGAACTTCTTTTTTTTAACTATTTATTTTTAAATTTAAATTCATTAATTAACATATAGTGTATTATTAGTTTCAGAGGTAGAGTTCAGTGATTCATCAGTCTTATATAATACTCAGTACTCATTACATCACGTGCCCTCCTTAATGCCCATCACTCAGTTACCCCACCCCCCCACCCCCCAGAGATAATTATTTAATGTTCATTCATTTCTTTCTAACCACAGTATCAAAACAAGACACAAAAGGATTTGGCATGTCAATCTCTGGCAGACAAAAGACTAGTGAAATTATGAAACAATCATCTCATGTTGCTAAAAAATTGTAAAATGGTATTTAATTTTTGAACTTCTATTTTATTATGCATAGTATACAATTATCACTTGACTATATAATAAGGGGAAATATAGGAGCAATCAAATAAATCAATTATATCACCAATTGAATAATTTGTCCATTTTGTGAGTATGTTTTATGTTTTGTCCCTTTTGAGGTTAACAAGTTCTAATAATTATAATAATAAATTTTTAAAAAAGTTTTTAGTTCCAATTAGCATGCAGTGTTATATTAGTTTCAAGTGTACAATATAGTAATCCAACACTTCCATACTAATAATAGCATTTTAAATTTTATAAACCCTCCACTATTACTACAACCACTCATCCTTCTCTTCAGACTGCCCACTTTATTGTTTTTAACCCTATTCCCAGCAACTGTTGAAGATATTCTTACTGTATGCCAATATCAAGGTATTCTCTCCTGCCCAAACATGTAATGAGTACTCTCCAGGGGGGCCTGGAGATATCTATCCTATACCTACCTACCTACCTATCTACCTATCTACCTACCTACAAACCTATTATTTATTTGTTTGGAATAGAAAAATAGAAGCTAAAATTGGTTCTAGGACTATACAACTTGGGCATAAAGACAATAGGCATATTAATTATTTTTAGAAATTTTAAATAGAATTTTTATTGGAATATGATGTACATGCAGAAACACAAAATATACAAAATACAAAATACACAAAATATAACACAGTAGAGCTCAATGGATTTTCCACAAAGTGTACACCACCATATAACCACCACCCAGATCAAGAAGTACAATATTACTGGTACTATGCAAAATCCTTCATGGCTCATTCCAGTCAGTGCCCCTCCAAAGGTAACAAGTATTAAGACAGCTGTCACATTGTGTCTCTTCTCCTCTTCTCAAGAGGACACCATTTATATTAGATTAGAGCTTACTGAACACATTTTTTGGAAGGATACAATTCAACCCATAGTAGTCAGTTTTAAAGCTCTGTAGTTAGTTGTATACCTAGTTAAGATCTTTATGATATCAATTTACCCACCTTTATCCTTGGTTATTTTTTTCCCTCTAAATTCTACTTTGCCTGATACTAATATAAATGGTCCAACCTTTTTTTAAAATTAGTGTTTGTAAGGTAGACTTTCATACTTTTTACTCTTAATCTATGTATATTCTATAGTTCCAGAGAGTTTCTATAGTTTCTTTTAGTTATATATTTATCAATTCTGATGATCTTTGTCTTGTAATTGGTATGTTTACACCATTAGCATTTAGTGATGTTGATATGTTTAGATTTAAATCTACCATTTTATTGTTTTCTGGTTTTTATTCCTCTGTTTCTTCTTTCCTGCCCTTTCTGGGGTTTTCAGGCATTTTCAGCATTCTATTTTAAATTGTGGATTGTGTTTTTAAATATATTTCTATAACTTTTATTTGTTGCCTTAGGGATTAAAAAATACAATCTTAACTTCTAACATTCTACTTAGAATCAACATTTTACCACTTTGTGTGTAATGTAAGAAGTATACCACAATATAGGTTCCTGCACCCTCCCCTTTTTGGTTATAGCTGTCTTATATATTATATTTGTATACAGTGAAAACCCCTCGGGACAATGTTTTTTAATTTTTTATTTTAATGGACAAATACATTTTTAAAGAACTCAGTAGGAAAAGGATAGCCCCCTATATTTACCTATATATTTAGTATTTCTCTTGTTCTTCATTTCCATAGTTTTAAGTTTTCTTCTGTTATCCTGTCCCTCTGTCTGAAGAACTTCCTTGAGCAATTCTTCTAGATCAGTCTTGTTGCTGGTAACAAAATCTCTTGGCATTCTTCCATATGTGAACGTTTTTATTTCACCTTCATTCCTAAAGGATACTTTTGCTGGAAATTCAATTTTTTTATCAGATAAATGGATAATCAGACTTTCTATTTCTTCCTGTGTCAATTTTAGTGAGTTGCCTTTTTTAAATTGAATGTTTCATCTAGTTTTTCAAATTTATTGGCATAAATCATTCATGATACCCTCCTTCAAATGTCTATAGGATCTGTATTTTCATTCCCTTATTTATTCCTGATATTTGTAACTTGTGCCCTCTCTCTCTCTCTTTTTTTTTTTTTCCCATCAATCTTCCTAGGGGTTTGTCAAGAAAAAGAGAAAAGACTGAGGCAGCTCTGAATATTAATGCACATATCTTTGTGTGGACATATGTTTTCATTTTTCTTGGGTAGATTATTAGGAGTAGAAATAATGCATCATATATTAAATTTATCTTCAAATTTTTTAAGTAACTGCCAAATTGTTTTCTGAAGTTTCTGTACTATTTCACATTCTCATCAGCAATGCATAAGGCTTCTAGTTTCTCCACATTCTCACCAATACTTGGTATTGTCTTTCTTTTGACTATAGTCATTCTAGTGGGTGTATAGTGATATCTCATTGTGATTTTAATTTGCATTTCTCTAGGAATTAATGGTATTAAGTGCTTTCTTGTGCATATTAGCCATTTCTATATATTATTTGATGAAATGATTGTTCAAGTATTTTATCTGTATTTTAATTCAATTTTTCATCTTATTATTGAATTATAAGAGTTCTTCACGTATTCTAAATATGAGGCATTAAAAAATCCAGGATGTTTTCAGTCTGCCTTGTGTTTTACTGTCCTCTAGTTCCTTTTGAGTCTTGTACTTTATATATGTAGCCTCAGGGTAAGCCAGGAGTGTGAGAATAGCTTGGAGCTCTCTGTCTCCACTGACGATGTATATAGACTCAGCCAAAAATATGTTTGTCCCAGTCAGGACTACAACTTCAGGCTACTAGAATGAAGCCATTGGCCTTGCCACTTGTTTGTCTTAGAGAATTCATTTCCATTGAAGATGGGCAATACTTACTGCCCCAAATGGAGTGAGTCTTCCTCAACTGTGTCAGAAAAACTGCTGGTCCTCATGGCCTACCCTGTCCTGGCAGAATCTCCACATCACCTGCTGAAGGAGGGGGTAACGGGAGTAGCCCCATTCCCAGGTCTGAATGCCACAGAATCCCAGTGTTCTTATCCTGAATTCAATGATTTATCACAGATCATTATATGACTTTGGTAGAATTCCGGAGTAATGACATAATATTACTGGTTAATTTTGCCCAGCTTTATAGTTACTTTTTGGGAGAACATTTGCCAATCTCACTTGGCCATAAATCCTGACCTTCCTATCTTGAATTTATACTTTCTTCTTTTTAATATATGCATTTAATTCTATATATTTTCTTCTAAGAACTGTTTGAGCTTCATTGCATAAGTTTTGATAAGCTTTATTTCATAATAATTCAATTTAAAATATATTTTAATTTCCATTTCAATTATTTCTTTGCCTCATGAGTTATTTATAACTCTATTGCCTAATTGCATACTGTGGGGACTTTTAATAATCTTTTGTTATTGATCACTGGCTTCATTAAACTATTTTAAAAGAACATATTCTAAATCAGTCATGATTTTGCCCCCCAGAGGACATCTGGCAGTATCTGGAGAGGAGTGCTGTTGTCATAACTTGGGGAGGGGAGCTAATACTGGCATCTAGTGGATAGAGGCCAGGAATACTGCTAAGCATCCTATAATGCACAGAACAGTCTCTCACGACAAAGAATTTTATCAAGCCCAAAATGTCAATGGTGTCAAGGGTGAGACATTGAAGTAGGTTGAGACTAACCTTAAAGTCTAGTGTGTCACAAATTTTGATAAATGTTCCATATCTACTGGAAAAGAATGTGATTCTGTCAATGTTCAATTCAATGTCCTCTATTAGATTCATATTTGCTCATTATGTTGTTAATGGATTCTAGATTCTTACTAATTTGTGTATGCTTGTTCTACTAGTTACTAAGAGAGGCATGTTAAATTCTCCCATTTTGCTTATTGATTTATCCTTTTTTTTTTCAATTACTACTTACATATTTTGAGGTCATTTTTAGGTTCATATAAATTTTTCTATCTTCTTGGCTAATAGACCTTTTGTCAGGAAATTATCTCTAGTAATGCTTCATGCCTTATCTGATATTACACCAGGCTTCTTATGGCTAATGTTTCCATATCTTTTCTCCATCCTTTAATATTCAAGCTACTCCACGATTTATCCTAAGTTGTCTCTTGTAAGTATAACATAATTTGAGTTTGAAGTTTTATCCAGTCTAAGAATATTTCTCTTTTATTGAAATATTCAGGCAATTTACATTTAATATTATTACCAATGTATTTGGGTTTATATTTACCATCTTAATGTTTTTCATTTATTATCTAGTTTTGGTTCCTTTGTCTCTCTTTTCTTCAAAATTTTTTGATTAATCAAATATTTTTATTATTCTCTTCCCTTTATTTTCTTCATTACAAAGCTTTTTTTTTTTCTTCTATTCTTTTAGTGGTTTTCCTAGATATTACAAAATACATTGTTGAGTTATTAGGATCTAATTTGTTAGTACTTTCACCTCTTCCCAGACAATCCTTAGACTATTTAACCTCCATTTAGTCTAGCATCTTTGATGTTTTTCATGTTAGTTGTTATCATACATTTTAATTGTGGATATGTATTTCAAATCACACAAGACATTGCTCTTTGGTACAGTCAATATGCTTTTCTGGCTGTCCACATATTTCCCTTTCTTATTGTGCTCTTTATTTCTTACTGCATACCGTTGATTCTGTCAGATAATTTTCTTTCTACCAGAACTTCCTTTAGTCTTTATTTAGTTCACACTTGCAAGCAGCAAATTCTCTCAGTCTTTGTCTAGAAACTTTATTTTTGTCTTCACTAATAAAGGATATTTCTTGCTGGGTATGGAATTATAAAGTGGCAGTTGTTTAATTTCAGTATTTCAAATATACCATTCTGTTGTCCACAAGCTGCTATAGTTTCTCTTGGGACATCAGCTGTCTGTCCCACTATTGTTCCTTTTAAAAGTAATGCATCTTTATATTGGCTGCTTTCAAGCCATAGAATTGATTTTAGAGTGGTTTGGGTAGTCAACTCTAGGGTTTATAATGAAAACATGAGTATGTAGGCTTGGGGTGGGTATCTCCTATTGGCTCTTGTAGATTCTTCCCATGGGGAGGGGCCACTGTATTGTTAGATCAAGATGCTGCAACAAAATATTATATACTGAGTGGCTTAAATACCAAACATTTATTTCTCACAGTTCCGGATGTTGGGAAGTCCAAGACTATGATACTGGCAGATTCAGTTCTTGGTCAGAACTCTCTTTCTGGCTTGTAGATGGCTGCCTTCTTGCTGTGTTCTCATGTGATAGAAAGAGAGCTCTGGTTCTCTCCCTCTTCTTATAAAGACAAAAATCCCACCATGGTGGCCCCACCCTCATGAGTTCATATAAACCTAATTACCTCCCAAAGATCCAACCTCCAAATTCCATCTCACCATTGGGTTAGGGCTTCTGCATATGAATTTTGGGGAGACACAAACATTCAGTCTATGGCATCCACATTCAGAGGAAAAAGGCCAGAGCAGGGACTGCTAAAGGATCCTTTTGTCTGAGTCTAATAGTGGTACTGATACTAAGTATTGAGTCTATAACAAAGATTAAACTGCAAACTTACAACTAAGTGTAAATATATAAAATTGGCAATTAGGACAACAGTACAGAATAAAATAATACACGCTTTAATAATACAGAAACTATACAAATAGAAATGGAGCAATGAAGGAGAAAAAGATGAGAGGTAGAAAAGTATGCTGACTTCCTCATGTTTAACAGCTAGAAATCAAAGCATACCATTTAAGTTTCACAAATCAAGTATCATCTATGCTCTACAATGCATACTTCTGTTACATGAGTTTAGGCCATATGTGATTTGAAATTGGTAGACATGGTGCTGGAATACTGAGGAAATCATTGATTCATGTACGATATTTATCAACGTGTTAATATTTCAAACCGCCAGGAAATTAACGGCTGAATGTAGCAAGGCACAGAGGAGTACAGGACTGTACACACCATGCAGCTACTCCATATTTTCTTTCTTGGATCACTTTGTCCATGTGCACTATCTTTGAGGGATTATTGCACATACCTCTCCAGTCATTGTATATTTGGCCCTTGTGTCCAAGACATTAGCAGATGTAACACTTACAACATACACACATGCACATGCACTCATACACATACACACACATTAAACTTTAATAAGACTAGAAAGGATAGAAATAGAATAAAATAATATAGTAGAAAAGGAGGACGAGAAATAAAAAATAAGCTAGTGTATTTATTGACCCCTTTAGGACACCATATCAGTCAGGGTTTCAACAGAGAAGCACAACCAGTGATTATATATATAAAGATATTTATAACAGAGAATTGGCTTATGTGATGGTGGGGTAGGCTGGGCAAGTTCAAAATCTGTAGTATGGGCCATCAGGAAAAGCAGGCTGGAGTCTCTTAGGCAGGAGCTAATACTATAGTGCACAGGTGGAATTTCTTTTTCCTCAAGAAAACCTCAGATTTCTTGCTATTAAGAACCTTAAACTGATTGGATCAGGTCCAGCCAGATAATTAAGAATAATCTTTTACTTAAAGTCAGTTGACTATAGATGTTAATCACATCTGCTAAATACCTTTACAGAAACCTAGACTAGTGTATGATGAAATAACTAGGTACTAAAACCTAGTCAAGTTGATACAAAGCTGACCATCACAGAAACACACACAAAGAATTTCAGGTTGGATTAAAAAACAAAACCCATGGACATTTCTCTAAAAGTCTTTCAACTCTGTTAATTGTTAGAAAATTTTCGTAATAAAATGTACATAAATATTGACAGAGAAAAATAAAAGTGAAATTCTAAGTTCTGTATAGGAGACATACCTAATACATTGTGACTCAGAAGATGTGGGGGAGGGGTGCCTGGGTGGCTCAGTCGTTATAAGTGTCTGCCTTCGCCTCAGGTCATGATCCCAGGGTCCTGGGATCGAGCCCCACATCGGGCTCCCTGCTCAGCGGGAAGCCTGCTTCTCCCTCTCCCACTCCCCCTGCTTGTGTTCCCTCTTTCGCTGTCTCTCTGTCAGATAAATAAATAAAATCTTTAAAAAAAAAAAAAAGAAGATGTGGGGGAAAAAAAGGCAACTATAAACAAGGAAGATGAAATAAAAAAGAAAATGAATTAGCAAACTTAATAATATATCTTATTGAATTCACCCCCAAATCCTTAAATGATCCTAAATATACTATATTTTATTTATATATTTATATATAATATATATGTTAATAATATTAGGCTAAAGAGTATAATGTAGAATGAATACATAACTGTTGTGATTATATGCATTCAATAATATAGCATTCACATCCATAAACCAACATGATTTATGAATGTGAATGCTATAGTTATACGGATAAGCAAAAATATGCTGGCCTAAGATTTTAATTCCTCTGTCTTTATAAGGAAACAAACAGAAGACTCAAATAACATAATTAAAAAGGAAGGCACCAGGATGGCTCAGTTGGCTAAGCAACTGACTCTTGATTTTGGCTCAAGTCATGATCTCAGGGTCATGAGATCAAGCCCTGTGTCAGACTCCACAATGAGTGTGGAACCTGCTTAATATTCTCTCTCTCTCTCTCTCTCAATCCCTCTGTCCCTACTCCCCAACTCACTCTCTCTCAAAAAAAAAAAAAAAAAATAGGTGTATTATTTGATATATTCTGAGCTTTAAACACTGAAAATAAGGAATATACCTTCTTGGAGTGCCTGGGTGGCTCAGTCAGTTGAGCGGCCTACTCTTGATTTCAGCTCAGGTCATGATTTCAAAGTCCTGGGAGTGAGCCCTGTGTTGGGCTCTGCACTCAGCAGGTGGTCTGCTTCAGGATTTTCTCTCCCTCTGTCGCTCCCCCTGCTCACTCTCTCTCTCTCAAATAAATAAATAAATCTTTAAAAAAATAAATAAGAACATACCTTCTTTTCGAGGCATAGACTATTTGCAAATAGTCTACTTCACTTGGAAGTCCCCAATAAATTTCAGTTAAAAGTACTAAAAAATGTATTATTGCTTACAATGAAATAACATTAGTAACAATACAAATAACATAAAAAAGTCCCATAAGCATCTCTTTTTTCAAATATAAAATAGAAACTGAAATTATAGCATATTGAGAAAAAAATGAGTGGAACATTCTAAAGAACATTCAAGTAAAGGAGCAAAGTGAAGACATTTTCAAGTGTGACAGAACTTGATCATATAGCAAGCAACTTTTATTAGGTGCTTTAATCCTTTTTCTTCTCTCTCTTTCTTTCCTTTCTTCCCTTCCTTCCTTCCTTCCTTTCTCTCTTCCTTCCTTCCTTCCCTCCCTCCTTCCTTCCCTCCTTCCTTCCTTTCTCTCTTCCTTCCTTCCTTCCTTCCTTCCTTCCTTCCTTCCTTCTCTCCTTCCTTCCTTTCTTCCTTCCTCCTTCCTCCTTCCTTCCTTCCTTCCTTCCTTCCTTCCCTCCCTCCCTCCTTCCTTCCTTCCTTCCTTTCTTCCTTCCTTCCTTCCTTCCTCCCTCCCTCCCTCCCTCCCTTCCTTCCTCCCTTCCTTCCTTCCCTCCTTCCTCCCCTCCTTCCCTTCCTGTTTGGTGTTGGGGTGGGGATGAGAATACAACCACCCAATGATGAAATCCAGCCTAATAAAAGAGAACGGTGACTTGTAAAAGGAGCATGGGGTGTTCAATGTCAGAAACCAGTACTGCAATGGCTAAATCTTGCTGATAGACCAAGAGTGTGATCTGGCATACAAAGAACTCAGAGAATGCAGCACAAAACTTTTTGAGAAAAGTACTCCACAACCAAATCTAACCAAGCAGGAGGAATCAAAACCAAAACACTCAGAAATGGAGGAGCTCCAGAGAAAAGACTGGTGGTGAGCAATAAATTAATACAAAGAACTAAAGTGATTATGCTCTGTACATTGTGATTACAGAACCTAAGTGTGATAACTCTTGGTAAATAAATTTGGGAGGTGGGGCTAGGAATCTTGACAGGAAGTAAAAAAGGGCCACCCACTTACCCTTCATTGTGTGAATTTGATCACTATTGATTAAAATTGAAGTGGAATTTTAAGAAGTATAATATTTCCACAGTCTCTTAAATTTGAAAGTTCATAGTTTTTTAGCCTTAGATAATTTAGGCATTTATATCTCTTATGGTAAAGAAACAGCTGAAGTTAAGCAATTCCCTTATTTTTAAATTATTTTTCTTTTTTCCTCTCAAAATTATATTTCATTAAAATAACATGGGTAGCATAATCTGTTTTAGTTTTTCTCCATCCATCCATCCATGTATGTGCATTAGAACAGTCTCGAAGAATGTTATCTAATTTTATGAGATACTTATGGGCAATATGATTTTGGATATTACTTTTAATTTTTTTTTTGTTCTGGTTGCATTTTTCTTCCTTTATGTTTTGCCATATTGTTTGAAAAGTTCATGATGAAAATACATAACTTAAAAAGCAAGCTACAAAAACATTTCAAGAATCAGAATGGGGGGTAAGTTTTATGTAAGAAAACTGACAGGTCTGAATGAGGGCTTGACTACAGGGAGAAAAGGAAGAGGAGGATTTAAAGTCGTACTGAAATTAAGAAGCTGGGCCAATGGCAGAATGGCAGAACCACCAGCAGAGTAGAGAACCAGCAGAGAACAAGCAGGATTCCTTCAGCCTCAGATGTATGCGTATCAGGGGTCATTGTCAGTATGGAGTTGTAAGGCGAGAGGCTGGAAGACAGAATTAGTTAGAAATACATACTTGGGAGTAAACATTGTAGAGATGTGAGCTGGAATCATGGAAAAGGATGAGATACCAGGAGTGATGTGTGCACAGGGAGGGCCTGGGGTTCCTGATGCAAGCCGGCCATCACTATTCTCAGGCAGAAGGAGATACTCTGCTATATGGGTCATCTCCACTCACCAAGGACAAAACCAGAGCAGAAAGTAGCTGAAACTGAGATGCAGCAGCACATATGGCCAAAACTTACTTGGCACTCCACAGGCAGGTTGCAATTAAAGTAAAGTATCTATTCAGGGGCCCTGCTATTCTCAAATTTCAGGCTCTACTTGGGTCACTGTGACACCAGAATTCTCATTCCACTTCAGCATTGACTGTTGGCATTTGTAAAGGCAGACAGTCACACCACAGTTGATTTATCACTGTGCCTGAGGCTCCAAGGGATTTTCAGTGGAAACCAGATTCAGAGCCTATATGTACCACTGACATTTTATCAAATAATTGTTTGTTGGATTTTTATAAAATGAATGTACTTATAAAGTCCTTATGTTATTTAAAAATGCTTAATGACAAGCCAGTGTATTGAGTTAAGAACCATTAAATAAATACACTCTCTGAGCAAGCTGGAAGGCCAAGCTAAAGATTATACACACATCTGCTGCCATCCATCATGCCCTAATGCCAGTTAACCATCACTTCTGGGCTGGAGTTAATCAAGCCGGGCTCTCCCACCAGGTGAGCTTGGTTACCACCTGTTACTTTGGCTGGGTGAGCGGACTAGCCATGGATTTTTATTTAGCAGAAATATTTGACTTCGGCAGACTGTTAAAAGAAGTAATATTTCAAAATAATGCAACAGAGGAATATTTATGAAACTATTTGCACAGTGTTACCGAGAAGCTAGCTCTCCTTTCCCATTATAAATCACTCTTCAGCCAGGTCAGAAGAGCAGGTTTGCCAAATATTTAGATTCTGCAGAATCTGCTGCAAAGATCATTATATTAAAGGAATTAGAGTCGTCAGAAGTTATTGGTGGGGGAAATGCTGGCAGCACAAAAATCACACACAGAAATGTGGGAAAGAACTAGAATAATTGAAACCCTGTTCTTGGAGGGCAATGCAGAGAACAAAGAAAGAGAGCAAGGGAAAGCACATCAAACCAGTGTGACCAGATTTGCCTCCACCTCCTGACCCTCCCTAGCTGGAGTGCACCTACTTTGGGTGACTGATCCTAGGTTATTGCAGCTTGGCAATATCACTTGGTCAGGAAAGAACGTTTTCAAGTTTTCTGAACACTTCCCACTGGCTCTGTCCATTTGTAGTTACCATTCTGGAGTCGGGGCATGACAAGAATTGGAATTGACATACACCAAACTCTGCATGTCCTGGAGCCAGCCTCGATCACTCTGCCACTGTCACGTCAAGCTCCATCACTCCTGGCCACTCAGTGCCTGTGCCCATGACACCTGTCAGAAACTTTCAAATGTCTGCTCGTTTCTTCATCAGGATTGCCTACTTAGCCTGGACAAGGAAGAGATGACATTTGGGATGAGGGAGGATTGGGCAGTGCCTTCCTCTTTCTGCCTCCCCCACCTGTCAATTTGAGTTTTCTCTCAACATATCAAAGTTTAGACCCAGTCGCCTTGTCATTTAGAAATGCATGCAGTGGTGACCAGATTTGAAAACAATGCAGGAGAGAGAGAACTTGGGCACATCTCCTTCGAGAATGAGGAAATTAAACAAAGAAAAGAGGCATCGCATGAGGCTATCTCTGCCCTTTGGACACGTGCTGCTTTGGGATACGTGTGGATGCACTCAAGTCATCTAAACACATGGATTCCTTTGCATTTTTTTCTCTTTTCAATAAAGTGGAATAATTTAGCATATGAGCATATGAGTTATCCAAAATTGCAGAGGTTTTCTTGGTGGGAGGTTTTAGTTGTCTATTGTTTTTCTTTTTCTTCCTTTTAGTAATACTTTCATTCTAATATAGGAGAGACGGGCAAGAATATGGGTCTTAATTAAAGATAAAACTTCACAGTGTTGCAAGCTCTGTATGGATGTATGTCTGTAATTCACTCTTTTCATTAACATAATATCGACAAATATGTAGGCACAGAAGTGCTCTCCGCATCCATCCAAATTTTTCTCCCCAGTGGCTTTAACAGATAGCACAAGAGTTCTTTCACTGGTCTTCTACGAGGACAAAATGAGTGTTTTCTTTTTCCTTTAGTCCATCTGAGCTATTTTAACACTCCAAACAGGTTGCATAGAGGTAAACTGTATCATTGAATTGCTTCATCTCCCATTAGTTTCCACTGCACTTAAACTCTGGCTTTTGCCACAAAAACGTCACCCAAATCTGTGATTTTTTTTCTCAATTGTTATTATTGAAGTAGAGTTGGCCCACAATGTTATATTAGTTTCAGGTGTGCAACATAGTGATTCAAAAATTCTATACATTATACAATTCTCACCACTGTAAATGTAGTTACCATCTGTCACCATATAATGGTGACACTTTTTATTTTATTTTCCCCCACAATAAATAATTCTTTCCATTTACTCAGGGGATGGGATTTCTCAAGAAGCTATGCCAAAGCAGGGCATTGAACTAGAACTGACGGAGCTGGCTTCTTGTGGGGCAGCATCTTGTCAGCCACACAAGAGTCCGAATCCTATAAAGCTTGTGCAGACAGATGCAGTAGACTGTTTGTTGCCTTGGGGGTCAGGTGTGGTGTCATTCCACTTCTGCTCCCAACTCTCTTCTAAGCCTTGAGCTAATGACCATCATTCTGTGCCTCTATCTCTGGATATAGAATGGGAAGACAGAAGGATGATTTGCCTCATTCATGAGATCCTTTAAAAGTCCAAATGAGATAATGGTTATGGAATTACTTGAAAAGAATAAGGGGGTGTATTATTAGAATAAAAAAATGGGGAGGGTTTGAATAATTAGTACAAATGTATCTTATAAGTACTGTAAATGGGCTTCTATGACCTGGCTTATCCTCAACAACCACGCATAGAAGCAAATGGACCCAGGAACCATGTTTGTAGGGGATGGTGCCAACTAACTCCTAGAAGGGGAAGAAGTAGGGACATACAGCTTGTGTAGGGAGATTATATATATTAATTGTTCTGGGTTAGAACAGGAGACTGCAAAAGATTCAGGTATCTTGTACAAGATCAGACAACTATTTGTACCCAGAAATGAGAAGATAAGAAGATGATCTTAAGAGTAAAAAGGAAATCAGGATAAAAAGGAATATAAACGTATAACTCTAACCGCCTGCCCCCCCCCCCCCCCCGGAGTGGGATTAAGGGGCATGTTAACAGCAATGCTCATCTTCTCTGGCCAGCAGTTTGCTCCTCTCAGCTCACACCCAGGGCAGCACAACTTGGAGTCTGGGACTTCAGGGAGAGAAAAGCAAACCCATAAGCCTGATTTTCTCTCCATATCCAGGTGTCTAACATCAAGTAACACCAGCCCTTATAGAGTGTGAGATTCCAAGGGAAGGCAATGGTGTGCTGGGAAGGATATGAGTAGTTCCTAAGCTGACAGTTGGACCATTAGCCCCTAAAACAAAAACTCGCAAGGCCAAGGACAAACAGGCGTGGCCATAGAGCCTTGTGTGCAGACAGATAGGTCACCATGGAAGAGGTACCTGCACCCACACAAGCCAGCTCATCCTGCAGCAGATAGGGGTAATGGAACTCAGCACCTATTTGTGAATGCAAGAACTGTTCAGGGAACCATTCTCTCCTTTGTTTAGTATGCCTCTTTGGCTCAGAAAATGGACTAGGTCACTCTTTAGAAGTAGCACCTTTACTCACCCCAGGGGAAAAGTGAATATGAGGTGGGAAATTGGACTCTGGCCCTCTTGTGTGAAGGTCTGCCCCTCTGGGCTCTCTTTGTGTACTGCCCATTTGCTTGCCTGATTTTATATTTTGTTCCAGTTGCCATGATGCAGGTCAGCTCATGAGAGCAGAGCACCTCTACTGTGCAACTGGCAAACAGGCAGTAGGGTCTTGGCCGGCACCATACCACATACTTGAATTTAATTTATCAACAAGAAAAACCAATATTCCTGTCCCTATCTGACTCCTATGTCTACTTTTTATTGTTTTTTTGACTCCCAGAGGGAAGGGTTATTCAAAATCTTAATAAGATTGTGGGTAAATCAAATGTCTTTTATTCTCAGGCCACTTCTGTGGGAAATGGGAGAACATTGACATCATAAATACAACTGTGGAAAGTGATTAAAAGTGAATCACAGGTAAACTCTCAGAATCAATGCATGACTTATATACTATGCAATTACCCTTGAATAATTCTTCCTTTGATCCTGGTAGGGATGGTACTATATTAGGAGTGACCTGTATTAGGGATAGGTGTTTATGACAACATCAACAAATAAAATGTAGTAAATATAATTGTGAAGTTGTGAACTTGGTTCTCAAAAGCAAACTTCACAAATATGCAATCAGAGCACGTAGCTACATGAAAGAGACATATACTACATGTAAACAAAATGAGGGTTTGCTAATGATCTCTAGGATTGTAAATTCCAATGAGAACCTTCAACACAGAGCTTAGAGTCCCATTCTATTATGCCCTGTGGGAACCACTCTGGATTTTTGAGGCCAGGTTGGATGTGACACATTGAGTAGGACACCAGAAACCTGGGCAGACTCACAAGTGACAAAGCAGGATGGCGAAAGGAAGGGACAATGGGATCTGAAGAATGGTACTCTATCACCTGGACAAAAGAGGCATGAAGACCATCTTTAAATATCCAAGTGGTGATCATGTGGAAGAGGAAGCTAGTTGTGTGGCTGCAAGAGGCCCAAGTGGTAACTATAAAGAAGGGTTTTCTAACAACTAGATCTAATTGAGATAAAAGTCCCCCCATAGAGTGAGTTCTTAGTTATAAGAGTATAGACAGAATTCATGCATTAGGTAAGAGTTAAAAGGGGTGAGGTATCATATAGATATCCAGGTGAGATATGCTATGATTCTAGAAATTACTCATATAACACTTATCCACTTCATAGTCTTGAATTATTATAACTATCTAATTCTGAATGTGGATTCTCTTCTCCTTTTTCCTTACTAGTTCACTCATAGGGGCTAACCTAGGGTCTTGCACTTGAGCACTTGACAAATGTCTACCAAATAAATGAATGGTAGGCACTCAAATATTTTTGATGATGGTGATGATATGCTCAGTAAAATTTGACTAGTAGATTAATACACAAAGAAGAATTTTAAGTATTAGCAAATTTTTTTTCTCATACTGTTTATTAACACAAGCAATTCTTCCTGATTTGGTAATATTTCTCTTTAACATTCTTCACATATGAATTGAATACAATATGCTGAACAGCCTTGAGGCATCTCCCAGTTTGAAAAAGAGCAATATAGTTTACATTTTACAAAGGATGCTCACATCCATTATCTCTTTATAATGCTCAATATAACTCACATAACTCAATGAGGTTGACATTTTCCAAATGAGGAAACAGGGCCCAGAGATAGAAAGGGACTTGCTCAAGGACACAAAGCCAGTAAGTGCAGAAACTGAACCAAGGACAAGGTCCACTAATTCTAAGATGCATGCTCTTTCCACTGTATGTCAAATGCCTCTGACAAAGACCCTATGTAAAAAGGAGAGAGAGAGAAGAAAGGAAAAAGAAAAAAAAAAGAAGGTTATATGCTTCTATTTGGTTAAGTTGGTCAGACCTACTTACTCCTCATTTTCCCCATGTGTCTCTATTCCTAGCATCCTGCATTAAGTAAAGCCAATTGTTCACAGAAGATATGGTTCTGGTTTGCCTGGATGCTGAGTTGATGGTGATGCTATGTGAATATGACCATGACATAACTTGTCTTTATAAATATCCATTCCTTGCAGGCTTGTGAAACTACTCGCTTGAAGTCTGAGTCCATTTGGCAGGGAGACAGGACAGGGCAGCTGTAAGTTGGCACAGTTACCCTAGGCTAGTCCATCGCAAGCCACCTCACTTAAAGGAGGACTGGAAGCTGGTGCTGTGGTTTAATACCAGGACTACTGGCAGCTCCCATCTTGTGACCTGGAATTGCAAGGTGATCTGTGAAGAGAAGCTTTGAAATATCATCAGACATGCTCTGAGGGTATGCTTGCTGCTGCTTAAGTGCTTTGGAGAAGGGATGTCTATTAAATGTGTTCAGTATTCTCCTTTCCCCTTCAATCACATCGTCTCTCACTCTTTTCTTTTTCTCCCTCCTTGAGGAAATAGCCCAAAAGTAACATGTTTTTGTAATAATGAACTAAAGTTTTCTCATGTTAATTCATTTAATAATCTAGAGTACTTCTGATGTGCCTGATACTAGGCTAAGTTCTGGAAATATAGAGCTGAAAAATACTGTTTATATGATCAATGAATCAGTTTGGTAGGAATGACAGCAATTAGACAAACAAATAAAATAAAGGCTTATTAATAATATTATTGAGATATTTGAAAGATGCTATAATTGCTATTCCTGAAGAAACTAATCAGAATCAGTGGAATATAAATAATAATCATATGTATAACAAAACTTTCCCAAGCTGAATAAGAGTGTGCCTATAGAGGACGCACCACATATCAGGTAAATTCAGGAAAAGAGACCAACATTTAAATATCCTGAAGAAATTTAATTTTTTAGTAATTGTCATAGTCTGAATAAAGATTCCTAGCAGAAGCAAATAGTGATCATTTCTGGAAGAAAACTTTCCCTTGTAAAGACACTTATTGTTTAAATGATTTTGCTTGTGTAACTATAGTTTATTATGGAAAAAAGTAATGCCATTTTTTTAAATGCTTTATATTTTCCCTGGAGTTTCTAGTTGCCTTTATTTTATTCTCAAAGTTTTTATTTTCACCTTCTTTAGGCCTTTTGCACAGATATCCTTCTGGTGTTTTCCTTGATAACTCTCTTGAGTTAAATCCAAACAGTTCTCTGTAGTTCCCGTCACAATACTTCCACTACAGATCATTTGCCAAAATATGGTCACATGGCCAAATGAATGCCAAAATAAGATTCAATTCCTCATTAATTAACATATATCCTCAAATCGCTTTCTGTGTCAGCTTAGATTCAATGTAGCTGCATATAAGGGAATAGTCAAAACTAAATGAAACTTAAGTAAGATAAAATTTTATTTCTCTATTACAAAAAGGATTTTGGAGGCAGGCAATACAGAGCTGGTATGGTGAGCTCATATTGTAATCTGGGACATAGTTTCTCATCTTTCTTTTCCATTATCCTCCACCTATGGCTTTCATTCTCAAGAAAGCCAAAGAAGCAAAAATGAATGTTAGAGCTCCAGCTACTGTACCTACAAGTTGGAAGAATAAGAGGAGGTCATTCTCTCTATTTTAAAGATATCCTCATGAACCCCCCCCCCCCAACACATCCACTAAAAATCATTGGCAGAATGTGGTCAGATAGCCATCCATAGCTGCATGGAGGAAAAGAGAAGAGAAGGTATTTTTTTTAAGCTTAGCTGGAATGATAATAAAAACTATTTTCTATTGCTGACTAGAAAAAAAAATGGATCACGGGGGAAACAGATTTCTCTCTCTTTCATATCTGAAAGTATCTTTACTTTGATCTTACATTGGTTACATATTTTGGCAGAGTATAGAATTTCAATTGAAAACCATTGTCATCAGAACTTTGAAAATATTTTTCTACAATAATTTAGCACTCAATATTATGATAGCAGGTTAGTCCTTCAAAAGCGTCATATTTATCTGATTTACTTTTTCAGTCTCAGCAAGTTTTTAATTATTTATCCTTAAAGTTCTGAAATTTCACCATGATTTTTCCATTTGTTTTATCATATCTTTTAGCTATTAAAAATTGTATTCCATTATTTCTTTAAATATTTTATTTCATTCATTTCCATATATATTTTTTCTATAAATTCTATTACTTGACTGTTAGACCTTTTAGATTTGTCCCCTGTCACTGATCTTTTCTGCTCTATTTTTGTTTTTACTTCCTTTCTATTTTACTTCATGGAGGAAGGTAGTTTGGAATTTCTTCCTTCAATCCTTTAACCAATTCTTCTACTGAATATTTATTTTGTTTTAGCAATAATATTTTATTTATTTATTTATTTTAATAGATATTTTCCCCTTTATTGATTTTAGAATTATTTGATTTTCAATCTTGATAAAAACAAATTCTGTGAAGAAGAATTTTAAGGAAGTTTTCCTGAAATGCATGCATTTCCTCTTTCTTAAATTGAACACGGAGGTCTCATTCAAGCCCATAAACAGAAAACAATCACTTCCCTTTCTGAGTATTTTACTTATTCTTCATTTCTGTAAATCAAAGAAGCAAAACAAAACAATACCCGTTTTATCAGTCTTAACCACTTGGGGCATTTTCTTTTTACTCTTTTGGTTCATCTTTAAAGATGTTCAGGGTCTTAATAGTATAAGATGTTTGACTGTTCTAGAGGTAGAAAGAAAGGAATGCATCCATTTCTTCCAGATTATCTAATTTGCTGGCATAGAGTTGCTCATAACATGTTCTTATAATTGTTTGTATTTCTTTGGTGTTGGTTGTGATCTCTCCTCTTTCATTCATGATTTTGTTGATTTGGGTCATTTCTCTTTTCTTTTTGATAAGTCTGGCCAGGGGTTTATCAATCTTGTTAATTCTTTCAAAGAACCAGCTCCTAGTTTTGTTGATCTGTTCTACTGTTCTTTTGGTTTCTATTTCATTGATTTCTGCTCTGATCTTTATTATTTCTCTTCTGCTGGGTTTGGGCTTTATTTGCTGTTCTTTCTCCAGCTCCTTTAGGTGTAGGGTTAGGTTGTGTATTTGAGACCTTTCTTGTTTCTTGAGAAAGGCTTGTATTGCTATATACTTTCCTCTTAGGACTGCCTTTGCTGCATCCCAAAGATTTTGAACAGTTGTGTTTTCATTTTCATTTGTTTCCATGAATTTTTTTAATTCTTCTTTAATTTCCTGGTTGACCCATTCATTCTTTAGTAGGATGCTCTTTAGCCTCCATGTATTTGAATTCTTTCCGACTTTCCTCTTGTGATTGAGTTCTAGTTTCAAAGCACTGTGGTCTGAAAATATTTTAATCATTAAGATATCATTTTTATCCCCTGAATCTCCCTTTTTCATGACATCCTCTTATGTTATGGATGGCAGGTTGGCTCACGTGTCTCTGAGCATCTTAATAAAGGGTGTTTTTTGTTTGTTTATTTTTTGGTGTTTTTTTCTCTAATCTTGAGTAACTCTATTTTCTTTGAAACCTTCCTTTGTTTACCTTATAGTAAAGCTTATGTCATATCTTATTGTTCAAATATTTAGTGATTGTTGGTTTTCCATTCATATTTAAAAATAAAGACATGTAAGAATTTCAGTTAAATAGCTCATGAAAGAAAGTTCCACCACTAAAAACATTATAAAGTGTTGGAATACACACATGCATACACACCAACTTGAAAATTTGCAAATTTCAAAAATAAAAAAGAAACCCAAAACCATGCCTGAGTATGAAAATAAAAGGCAAGTGGCCCACAGGGGCACTGGATTTGAATAAAGGATAAATGCCTAGGAGAGGAGGTTTTAAGATCCAGGCTGTTAAGGAAAATAAACTGAATTTGAGCTCTTGAATAAGGCTTAGAGCCCAGAAGAACATGACATGGGGCCCAATTAACTACTCTGAAAAATACATGGTAAAAGATTTATCCACATTAAACTGAAAATCCAAGTCTGTGCAATGAGAGATATAGAGTTCAAATTTCCACTCCACTCATAGGGAAGGAAAGATAAGCAGAAAATGAAACTATAAGCTGCCCTGGAAATGGTAATATCCACAGGGTCTAAGCAAAGGCAAATTTTAAATTGTCCAATAGAGATATTCCTTAGCATAGAAAATCAAGTGCTATCTTGGCAAACAAATACCAATAAGAAGAAGGAGGAGGAGAACTAGGACAATAAGAGGAGGGCGAGGAGGAGGACGGGGAGGAGAAGAAAAATTATAAACAAAAATATCATAATCAGATTCAGCAGGTACAAAAAACAGGAAAGTTACACCCCATGAACTACAGGTAATAAGCCAAGTTGAAAGAAACTTTTTAAAGTTAGGAAAGTAGGAAAATCTGGAAAAATGAATTTCTAAAAATAAAACATATAGCTAAACTAATTTTGATGAAAACTATAAACTCAGATTTGAGGAGCTCAACAACTCGCAAACAGAATAAACAAAAAGAAACCACACCACAGCACATAATAATGAAATTGCTAAAAACTAGTGATGAAGAGAAAATCTTAAAAGTTGCCAGGAAAAAAAAAAAGCCACATTATATACAGAGGGACAAGATTAGAACGACTGCAGATCAAAAATGATACAATACAGAGCACAGTAAAATGACATATTCAATGTGCTGAAAGAAAAAGTGTCAACCTACAACTCTATATCCAGTGAAAATATCCTTAAAATATGAAGGTGAAATAAGGCCATTTCTAAACAAGCAAAAGCTGAGAGAATTTATTGTAAGCAAAATCATACTATAAGAAATGTTATAGGAAGTTCTTTATGCTAAAGAATGTTTCTAAATGAAAACTCAGATTTCTACAAAGAAACAAAGAACACAAAAAATGGTAAATATGGGAATTAGAAAAATGTGGGTGCGGGTGTACCTTTTTCCTTATTTTAAAAATTTCTTTAAAACCTAACTGTTTAAATAAACATGATAAAATGTATTAGGAATTTTATATACATAGGAATAAAATATATCACAATAATAGCACAAAAGATAGCAGGGGGGAATGGAAGTATCCTTTTGTAAGGTACTACATTGCATGGGAAGTAAAAATGAATTAAGAACATACTGTGTAAGTAGAAAATGCTTACTGTAAACCCTAGAGCAACTACATATACAAGAAAAAGTGAACTGGAACACTAAAGCTACTAAATTAATTGACAAGGAACCAGGAAGAGACAACATAGGAACAGAGAACCAAAAGTACAAATATAAAGCAAATAGCTAGATGTCAGAATTAAAACTAAATATATTGTTAATTTCATTACATGTAAATTGTTTAAACAGTCCATTAGAAAGCAGAGATCATTCAATTTTTTTAAAAGTGAGGAGCAATTATATGCTATGAATAGGAAAATAATTTCAAATAAGAAGTTTAAAAGTAAAAGGATGGAAAAAGATAAATCATACAAATACTGAAATAGTTACATTAACAACACAGTAGATTTTGGAATGAAGAATATTATTTGAAATATGGCACGACATTAAAAATGACAATTCAATATGAGTATATAATAACTCTGAATAGGTAAGCAGTATCTAATAACAGAGCTTTAAAATACATAAAGCAAAAACTTAAAGACCAAAAGGAAATATAGAAAAACTCACAATTATAGTTGGAGATTTCAACATTCATCTTAGTAATTAACAAAAATGCATATGTAAAATCAGTAAGGATATAAAAGATTTAAACAAAAATATAAATCAATTTGTGTTAGTTGACATTTATAGGACAATATATCAGCAATAGCAGTAGACACATTCTTTTAAATTGTACCTAAAACATCCAATAAGTTATACTATAAGCTAAGCTCATTTAGAAGGATCAAAGTCATAGAGAGTTTGATCTGTCAAACATACACACAAATTTAACAGAAAAATACCAAAAATTATTGGAAAATACTCAACTATTTGGAAATTAAGGCACTTCTAAATAATCTATCAGTCAGAGTAGACATCACAAAGGATATTATTAAATATTTTTAAAGGACATAAAAATCACCACATATCAAAACGTACAGGATGAAGCTAAAATAGTACTTAGAAATGTATTGCTTTAAAGTCTCATGTTAGAAAATAGGACAGTTTAAAAATCAATTATCTAAGTTCCTATATTAGCAAACTAGGATAAGATAAGTAACTAAAAGTAAGTGAAAGGGAGAAAATAACAAAGAAAATAATGAAGATTAATGAAATAGAAAACATACACACAAGAGGGAAAAATAAATGAAACTGAACTTGCTTCTCAGAAAATAGAGGAAAAATTAACTAACCTCTAATAAACTCCTGGACCATAGATTACCAAACAGACATTAGTGGGACAACCAATGAAATGTAAAGTCTGTAGATTAAATGTATCCAACATTGATTTTCTGATTTTGATAATTGTTTCATGGTTATATAAGATTTTATTAAGACATTTAGGGAAGCTGGATGAAAAATACGCAGAAACTCTGCACCATTTTTGGTGACTTTTTTGCAAGTGTGAAACTATTGCAAAGTGAAAATATTTTTTAATTTTAAAGTTATTTTATTTATTTATTTATTTTTTAAAGATTCCATTTATTTATTTGACAAAGAGAGACACAGCGAGAGAGGGAACACAAGCAGGGGGAGTGGGAGAGGGAGAAGCAGACCTCCCGCGGAGCAGGGAGCCCGACGTGGGGCTTGATCCCAGGACCCCGGGGTCATGACCTGAGCTGAAGGCAGACGCTTAATGGCTGAGCCACCCAGGCGCCCAGTTATTTTATTTTTTTAGAGAGGGAGAGAAAAGGGGGAGGAACATCGGGAGGGGAAAGAGAGAATCTTAAGTAGGATCCACAACCAGCATGGAGCCCAGCATGGGGCTCTATCTCACAACCCTGAGATCATGACCTGAACCAAAATAAAGAGTCAGATGCTTAACCAAATGAGCCACCCAGGCGCCCCTGAAAAAATTTTTTTAAAAAGAGAAATTTCCAAGAAGGGGGAAGAAAGACTGTAAGAAATAAAAAAGGCAAGATATTGATGGGGAGAAAATATTTGCAATATATAAAGAATTCTTACAATTCAATCATAAGAAAACACACAAGCCTGTTAAAAATAAGTAACGGATTTGAACAGATATTTCACAAAACGGGGCATGTGGGTGGCTCAGTCAGTTAAGCATCTGCCTTCAGCTCAAATCATGATCTCACAGTCCTGGGATACAGCCCCAGATCAGGCTCCCTGCTCAGCGAGGAGTCTGCTTCTCCCTCTCCCTCTGTGCGCTCTCTCTCTCCTAGCTCTCTCTCAAGTAAATAAATAAAATCTTTAAAAATAAGGAAAAAATTTTTTAAATTTCACAAAAAAAGATACATGAATGTCCAATAAGCACATGAAAACATGCTCAAAATTACTCATCAGGGAAGTGCAAATAAAATCACAATACTTTAATACTACATTTAAAATATCATGGCTAAAATTTTAAAAGACTGATAACACAAAATGTTCGCTTGTGTGTAGAGCAATTGAACTCTCATACACTCCTGTTAAGAGTGTGGAATGGAACAACCTCTTTGGAAATAACATGGAGGTTTTAAGTAAAGCGAAAAAACACTCCTAACATATAACCCAGGAATTATATGGCTAAATATATACCTAAAAGTAATAAAAAACATATCCAAACATGAACAAGAATGTTGATGGCAACATTATTAAAAATACTTCAAGCTATAGTAATTAAGACAGTATGGTACTAAAATACACTGAATGTGAATTTAAATAAATATTAAAAAAAAAGAATGAACCAAAAAAAAAAGGGTAAATGACTTGAAAAGACACTTTTTTCCAAAGAAGGTATTCAAATGGCCAACAAGTACATGCAAAGATGTTCAATACCATGAGTCATAAGGGAAATGCAAATCAAAACCACAAGATACCACTTCACACCACTAAATGGATATTGTAAAACAAAAACAAACAAACAAAAAATTCCAGAATTTGGAACCCCTGTGTACTGTGGTTGGAAATGGTGCAGTTGTTATGGAAAACAGTATGATAGATCCTCCAAAAGTTAAACATAGAATTACCATATGATCCAGCAATTCCTCTCCTAGGTATACACCCAACGGAATTGAAAGCAGGGATTTAGACACTTGTACATCCATGTTCATGGCAGCATTATTCACAATTGCCAAAAGGGCGAAACAACCCCAAGATGCATGAAGATGAATAGATAAACAAAATATGGTATATACATACAATGGATTATTACTCATCTCTAAAAACAAATGAAATTCTGCTACATGCTACAACGTGGATGAACTTTGAAAACATTATGCTAAATGAAAAAAGCCAGACATAGAAGGAGAACTATGATATAATTCCCCTTATATGAGGCACGTAAAATAGGCAGATTCATAGAGACAGAAAGTAGAATAAAGGTTACCAGGGGTTGGGAGGGGAGTGGAAACGGGAGAGTCACTGTTTAATTGGTGTAGGGTTTCTACTTAGGATGATGAAAACGTTCTAGAAATGGAGAATGGTAGGGCTGTACAATGTTGTGAACATATTGCTACTGACTTAGACACTTAAAAGTGGTTCTATGGTAAATTTTATGTTACATGCATTTTACCACAATAAAAGAAAAGGAAAATTGTCCCCAAACTTGAAAAAAGGCAGATGTCCGCAAAGGAAAATGGAGAAATAAATCGTGGTTTCTTCATACAACGGAATACTATTTAGTAACAAAAAGCAACAATGTAAATAAATCTCAGAGTTATAATACTTAGCAAAAGAACCCAGCCACAAAATAAGTATATGCTGTATGACTCCATTTATATCAAGTTCATGAAAAAGCAAAACTAATCTATAGTAACAGAAATAAATTAGCTGTTGAGTAGGGTTAGGGGTTCTGACTGTAAAGGAGTATAAGGGAACTTTCAGGGGTGATGGGAATGAATCATATCTTGATTGGCATTGTTGTTATACAGGTGTATTCACTGAATTTTAAACTTAAAACTAAGGCATTTGGTGTTGTCTAGAAATCATACATATAATAAAGTTGATGAAAGGAAGGGAGGAAGGAGGAAGGAAAGAATATAGGAATGAAGGAAAGAGGGGAGGAAGAAAAAATTGCCCAGCTATAGCAATAGAAAAGGGTAATATAGGGGCACCTGGGTGGCTCAGTCATTAAGCATCTGCCTTTGGCTCAGGTCATGATCCCAGGGTCCTGGGATCGAGCTCCCTGCTCGGCGGGAAGCCTGCTTCTCTCTCCCTCTCCCACTCCCCCTGCTTGTGTTCCCTCTCTAGCTGTCTCTCTCTCAAGTAAATAAATAAAATCTTAAAAAACAAAAACAAAAACAAAAACAGGGTAATACAAGCACAAGGAAAGCCGAATGCACACATTGAAAAAATGAGAAACCCAGAAAGAATGCCACATGTATATGCAAACTTGGCAATGACAGAGTTGACACTGAAAAGGAGAGAAAAGATGAAGTAGAACAATAAGCCAGCCATGTAGTCAAAAAGCCTAATTCTAACTCTGCATCACACCACCACAAATTCCAGAAGGATCGAACACCTAAATACGCAAGACAAGATTTTATAGTTTTTAGAAGAAAATATAGCAGAATAACTTTATAATTTCAACTACTGAAGAATGTCTGTAGACATATCACAGACCCTGCACCTCTCTCACATGTATATCATAAAAATTAAGAAATTTGATCACATCAAAATGGAAAAGATAACAAAGTTAAAAGGTAAACCATAGATTCACACATTAGAGCCAAGTTTTCATATCTAGATTATTCAGGGAGTCCCAAAAGTCTTAGTGCAGTTTTAAGCTTTAAGCCTTTCAGAAGGGTAAGTGCTACTAACTTCCACTAACAATATTTGAAATGTTAATTGTATATATTTTTAAATATTGATATGTTTCTTGTTAAAATTCAATATAACTACTGTCTTGTGCTACATTCACTCTAGTCAATTTTCAAATTTTGTAAAAACTTTTCTCGGCTGTTGCTCAGTGAGAGAAAGAATTACATTTATAATGCTGGCCTCAAGATCCTCCAAGAAGAAGGTTTTGAAAAACACATGACAGAGACTTTGAAAATGACCTCACAAGGAAAAGTCTAATGGACACAGATCAGGTGACCTTGGTGGCCAAGTAGTAGATTTCCTCCACTGAGCCACTGTCAGAGAGAGTGTCATTCAGAAACTGTTACATCCAAATAAGTTAAAATTAAAAATTTACTTTTCAAACCCACAAAAATAAATAAGTAGAAGGGCAATATACATAAGTACACTGCCAAATGATATATTTGTAACTGTGGCATTTAAACTTCCAGACTCATTAAAGCGTAAAACTCTACTAAGACTTTTGAAACACTCTGGGTAATAGATGCCCAAATAGATGCACCAATTCCCAACTAAAATTGCTTATTTTTCTCTCCACGTTGTTCTGTCAGTTGTTTTATATATATGTGGGCCTATATTGATAGGTATATAGATACTCATGATCATAATACCTTTTTTAATTTAACATTTCTTTTAGCAGTATTATACTGCCTGTATTTTTCAGGATGGTATGGCATTTATTATGAGGAACTGGTTCATGCGATTATGGAGCCTGACAAGTTCTACTACTCTCTGCCATCTTCAAGCTGGAGACACAGGGAATCAGGGGCATAGGTCAGCCAGACTCCAAAGGCCTGAGAACCAGGAGAACCAATGGTGTAAATTTCAGTCCAAGGGCAGGAGAAGATGAGTTTTCAGCTCAAGCAGTGAGGCAGGAAAAAGAGGAACAATTCTTTTCTCCACTTTTTGTTCTATTCATACCCTTAAGGGACTAGGATCCTGTTTACCCACGCTGGGAAATGCAATCTACTTTACTGAGTCCCCTGTTCAGTGCTAATCTCATCTGGAAACACCCTTACAGAGAAACCAGAAATAACGTTTAACATGGGCCTCCCATGGGCAATGAGGATGACACAAAAAATTAACCATCACATCATCCATCTTTGTTCTTTAAGGGATGTTAAGTGAAAAAAAAAGTAGGTGCAGGGCATTGTATATGGATCCATTTGTATAAAAAGAAGGAATTATGTATATATCTACACACACACTAGTCCTCAGTTCTCTTAGGTGGGGAGAAATAGTGCTGTATAATTGGGGGAAAGGCAAATGTGGGGTTTATTCTTCTCATATATAGGCACTAATGAACAGAAGGCCATACTCTTACTTAGTTTCTGCCAAACTGTGCAGAAGAGGAAAACAAGTTTCATAAGAAGAACTAAAAACCACTGGGAATTGCTTTAATAGCTAAATGGGGAAAATGCAAAGATAAGAGAAACCATCACAGATAAAACTTAGCCTTCAGTAATGAAGTCAGTTACAAGCCACAGTTTAGGATTTTTAGCTGGAAATTAAACCAGTGTTGAGTGTTAACAGGACTAAGGATTTTTAAATATACATCAAGCAAGTGATGTCCAAGTTCCCCCCAATCTTCCCCAAGGGGTGTGAACTAGTCAGGGCTGGCATTACAGCATCCTGAAATGGAATTTCTTACCCAAGGCAACTGGGGACATCAAAGGACTGAAGAAAGTAAAGGTCTGAGTAGCAATGCAAAGGCCCAAGGTAGAAGAGTCAAGCCAGAAGGAATGTCTGGAAGATTACTAAAACTAAATGAGAATGAATGGCCAAAATTGGAAGTGACACTAAAGTCAGACATACCGAAAGGAATATATGATCAGAGAGATAAGAACAGATTAAATCAGTTGGAAGCAAGAAGGGAAAGGGGGATCTGTAGAAAACAAGCTGGTCTAACTTAAAACTATGGGCTAAGCACAGAGCATGCAGCATAGAATCTGGGTTTGTTGACTTTGATGTTTTAAGGATATAACAGAACAGGTGAATACAAGCATACGTTGGAGATATTGTGGGTTTGGTTCCAGGCCATAACAATAAATGGAATATCACAAGAAAGCGAGTCAAATGAAATTGTTGGTTTCCCAGTGCATATAAATGATTTTTACACTATACTGTAGTCTATTAAGTGTGCAATATCATTATGTCTAAAAAAACCAATGTACATACCTTAATTAAAAAATACTTTATGCTAAAAATGCTAGCCATCATCTGAGCTGTCAGTGAGCCGTAATCACTGATCACAGATTATTCTAGCAAATATAATAACAAGGAAAAGGCTTGAAATATTGTGAGAATTACTAAAATGTGATACAGAGATACAAAGTGAGCAAATGCTATTGGAAGAAATGGCACTAATGGACTTGCTCGATGCAGAGTTGCTGCAAACCTTCAACTGGTAAAAAATACCACTTGTATGTACACGATTTGTAAAGCACAATAAAGTCAAGCGCGATAAAATGAAGTACGCCTGTATCATTAAACTATGATTTAGTAACCTCTGTGAATGGATAGTGTATATTAATTCTTACCTACTTCAAAAGTCCATCACTTAAGAGTCTAAATATCATGGTTAAGCCCACCATGAGCCACCTTTGTCCCTCTCATCACAAGGAGTCACATTGAAAAGTTAGTGTTTAAAGGAAATTATTCCCAGTACCTCTCAAATTCATCCCTATTTCTAAGATTGAAGGAATTATTCCAACATGGAAAAGGAAATTTGGTTTAAGGTAATTGATGTGAGAAAACATAACCATTAATTATTTCCAGATTATTCAACATGCTAATTAAGGCTATGCAGTTGAACTTAGATGTCATCCACTTGTCCTATGAGTGGAGTTACCATTTACAGCCTGAACGCAGGGACTCTCAAATCCTATTGCCAGCATCTTCAGCCCCACACAGAGGCCTTCATCGTTTTCCTTAAATATCTTGGCATTTATGTCATATTCTCAAGACATCCTTCCACCTCTGAACTTAACGAACATATGAAGGTTTGGCAAGAGCATGAAACTATTTTCTCTCTTTGATCTAACTGCCCAGACACCAAGTTTTCCCCTTATCTTTCAGCCAGTCCAAGTAGCAAGGGAACTTACCTTTGGATGCTGGTTTTTGTTGAATATTAATCACACCCCATAGTCATCTTTGTGCATAGGCAGCCATCACACATATGACCGCTTATGCCCACACTGCTTTGTAGTCCATTTTTTCCTCACTGTTTCATTGTCTTGGGCAGAGAAACTCATAAAATGTGACTGAATAGTGGCTCTCCTCACTTGTATCAAAGATAATTCCATTTTAAGGAGAAGATGTTGCTAAGTATCACTGCCAGGCTGAACATCAGCAACCCTTCTAGTTGGCGGAAAACGGTCTTTTCGCTTCTTTTCTCATTATTCCCTCAGCTCCCTATTTATTCCTGTCCACTGTGTCCACTTCCAGCTCTGCCTCATTTGTCTCCTTTG
Organism: Halichoerus grypus; assembly: GCF_964656455.1. Classification (NCBI taxonomy): domain Eukaryota; kingdom Metazoa; phylum Chordata; class Mammalia; order Carnivora; family Phocidae; genus Halichoerus; species Halichoerus grypus. The sequence continues at coordinate 49,590,275 of NC_135718.1, forward strand.
GCATAATTTCATTTATTATCGTTTACATCATCCCTACTTTAGGAACTCGCTCCCAGATATATTCCATACTTAAATTTCCTCTTTTGTTTCTTAGCAAAACTCCCTTGTCCCAGGTTGTATGTTCTCCAGCCCACATTCCAAAACACTTTAGAAAAATCAACACATGCTAATATGTTAATAGGCACAAATAACATAACTTACTATCTACTTCACCCACAAAGTGACAAATTAACATTATAATTCCCCAAAGAAGGACTCCTAAGGCTGGAAAACTTCAGGTAAACATAGTGGAAGACAATATTTTTGGACAGTGGCTGTGTCTTCTAGTATTCTTCAAATCCCTTAAGTGTTTGCTGATGCATTGGGAGTAATATACAGTACTCCACTAGGGGCTGATGGTCTGTTCGTCATATGACTAAGTAACCAACATGTTTTGTGCTCCTCTGGTCTCATTTTTCTTTCCAGGTCCTAGTCACGGTAGTTTACCACATGGTATTTGGACAAGTTAGAGGGAGCAGAACAAGTAATGGTAAACACTCTTCTTCAGCAAAGGCTTCTTGGAAACAGAATTGGGATAAGCAGATGGTGAATGTCACATTGGATCAGCTGCATTGGATAGACACCATGGAAGAGTCTCAAAGGACCCTGGTTGTCCACCCTTGGCATGAGGCAGTGACGCAGATCTGACTTAGGCTGCTTTTATGAGTAGCAACTACTGAACACTGTTATTGTTTTTGATGAAAAGAGCCCTGTGGATTGTTTTTGATCTGCATATTAACAAAGAAGAAAAAGACAGCCAGGTTATTTCTTAGAAGCAACAAGAAAGATTTTCCCTTAAAAATGTGCAAGATACATCTCTGGTGGAACATACACACGCACACACACACACAGAGACAAAACAAAACAAAACAAATGAAAAATCCTTTCATGCAGAATCCGTGGTTTGCTTTCTTTTATTCCTTAGTATACGTGAATATGTGAAAATGCACAACACTCAGACGTGCAGCCTGATCGAGTGATAATCTCTTATAATGTGCCTCTATTTAAAGCAACAAACAGATGGAGGGTTTATGAGCAAGGCTGGTAAAAGTAAAAGCAAATTATTGTAATAGTTGTACTTTTAATAGGATTCCCCACAATCTAAAACATTATTCCCCAAGGAACAAATTGTTCTATAAAATTGCGTTACTTAGGAAAAAGACAGTCTGCCCTGACTTTGCAGAGGCAACAGAGGACTCCGGATGGCCTTCTATTGCAGGGGCTCTCAAGGCGGATCGGTGTCCTGGGAGAGAGGATACAGGGATGTCAGCTACTGTGATCTCCTAAGAAAAAGCTCAGTGGAATTGGGTAAAAGGCAGAAGGACCAAGGGGCCATTGGAGGTATGAAATAATTCTGAGCTTTGATTGAATTTCTTACCTTCTAATTTTCTACTTTAAAAAACAAGGTTCGGGAAATTCTTACAAATTTAAGATAAGCAAGCAACGTCATTTCCTGCTCTACGACTCAGACCAACATCTCGCTCTACACAGCGAATCTTGCTCCACAAATAGTGGAACTGTAAACAACCCAACACAAATTCATGACCATTATCCCTTTTCAAGAGAAACAAAACTCGTAATAATTCTATCATTAAGATGAATGGACTGTAGTGATGGCCTTTACGTAAATGATAATTAAAGCTAATCTTAACTAAAGTTATTACACCATTTTGGAAGAAAATAAACAATCCAAAGAGAGGGAAACAATGTGGTCAATAACTCACTCCAAAAATATTTTTTGCCTCCAAAGCTCGCATTGAGGGAGACATTCCTGTGCATGATACAAATGGTTCTGACATTAAGAAAAGTAAACAAGTAAGAAAAATAAAGATGGAAAAATTCTGTGGTCAGTTCACAAGTGCTTTTTTATTGTTTGAGGCAGGGTTAAAGCCTTTTATAAAGACAAGGATATATGTGCTGGTAGATTGGATATGACATTGGACTCGTCTAGCTGCCCTTGCACAGAAATCTGGCTGCCCATAATATGCCATGGACAAAACATGTGTTGGTGCTTCTAAACAAAGAGCCAGGGTGGGACCTAAGGCAGCTAATTTAAAGCATTACCCCAATGCTGTTTTGTAGATCAAACAGAGAAAAGGTACTCAGCTCTGGTTATTAATGGATTTGAGAGATAAAGGCAAACATTTCACATCCTCTAATTATTAATGGCCTTGAGGATTTTGATCTAAATTTTTCTCCATAACTGATTAACTTGCATAATCTACAAGAGGGACTCCTGCCAGCCTCGTTGCAAGTCATTCAAGGACTGTGTTGACTCAGGAGTCCAGAGGCCACGTAAACGGTCTAGAACTGAGAAAGTAGTTTCGTCTCAGGTCCTTGGGGATTGTGAGTCCCCAAAGACTTGTACAGTAGTGACTCTCTAGTTCTGTGTTATCTATAACTTGGAAGGACTTTCTTTCAGGTTTTGCTGTCCTCAATCTAACCTAATACTGGGAGATCCAGGACAATGACCACCTGGTCTAAACAGAAGAAGGAAAAATAAATGCTGTTGTTTCAAGAGCACCCAGCCTTTCAAATATCTCCTAGAGTGATTTTACCAGTGTATCGGATATTAAATGAAATTATAGCCACCCGTACGATTATGCTTCTTTTTCTTGTAACATTAGTGCTGGAATTTAGCCAAAGATATATACAAAGACCATCACACGAGCTTATGGATTTCATTTCTGAGAGGTCCTGAGGAAAATTCAAAGGGTTTGTGCCTTCTATTAAAAACTGCTTGGTCTGGTGGGTGTTTTCTATAGTCCTCCTTTTCTTTTTTAACTTCTTGACCCATCACTCTATTTTCATCACCTCACTATCTTTAAATAGCCCCCAAAGGAGCAAGCCAGCTCCAAACTACAAATATGGCCACAGGCATTGCTGGACATATGTATGGTTAAAAATAAATAAATAAATGGATAAAGAAGATGTGGTATATATATACAATAGAATATTATGCAGCCATCAAAAGGAATGAAATCATGCCATTTGCAACGACGTGGATGGAACTGGAGGGTGTTATGCTGAGCGAAATAAGTCAATCAGAGAAAGACATGTATCATATGATCTCACTGATATGAGGAATTCTTAATCTCAGAAACAAACTGAGGGTTGCTGGAGTGGGGGAGGGATGGGGTGGCTGGGTGATAGACACTGGGGAGGGTATGTGCTATGGTGAGCGCTGTGAATTGTGTAAGACTGTTGAATCACAGATCTGTACCTCCGAAACAAATAATACATTATATGTTTAAAAAAAAAAAAAGAAGAAGAAGAAGATAGCAGGAAGGGAAAAATGAAGGGGGGGAATCAGAGGGGGAGAAGAACCATGAGAGACTATGGACTCTGAGAAACAAACTGAGGGTCCTAGAGGGGCGGGGGGTTGGGGGGATGGGTTAGCCTGGTGATGGGTATTGAGGAGGGCACGTTCTGCATGGAGCACTGGGTGTTATGCACAAACAATGACTCATGGAACACTGCATCAAAAACTAATGATGTACTGTATGGGGATTAACATAACATAAAATAATAAATAAATAAATACAAACATACATACTTATATAAATCAGAGTCCTTGGTGCAACCAGCGCTTGGTGCTGGGAAAGATGCCTGACGTTGCCTACTATTCAGGGCAAGAAGTGGATTTAGAAATATACAAAATGAGATCGAGTCTACGCTTTTGAGTTAGGGATTTAGGGAAAGCTATTTACTCCAATACGGGAAGTGTAACAACACAAAGCCAGCCATAAATGTCTGACCTGGCTGAGAACTTATACCTTCCGTTCTCTGAAAAACTGCAAACCAGAATGCACTGCCTGCAACAAAGAAAGATGCTAAAGGATGGTGTATGTTGCGGAGGGGATAGGGGCGGCTGTGCAGAATAGAAGGGATTAAAATTTAAGGTGAATAAGGGAGGGTAGCCTTCCTCTAAACTGTGACTATTTCACTAAAAATCAACCCACAGCACAATGGTATCAGAGGGCTCTCTACTCAATAGACAAGCTGAAGACACAGTCTCTTTTGCTTGACTACAGCCGGTGAGCATGCTCAGGGAGGCCCCAGGTGTGACCTCTGTTCCCCTGTGAGCAGTGGAGGGGCCAGGCAATCTATCATGGTGTTCCTCCTGTCAGCCCTGGTGCTTCGCTGCCACTGTCTGTCACCCTAGTGGATGAGACCTGCTTAAGGGCAATCATGTCAATCTCTATGTGACCACTCAGTCTAAGGCAAAAGGATGATCTTGACAGGCCTGGCAAAGTCAGCAGAAGGTACCAAAAGCGGAAGTCATAGCCTTCCCACAGAGATGCAATGTGGGCCATTGTTTTTTCCTTCAGCTTTTTCTTTATTTTTACTTGCCCTTTTTCTTTTATTCTCATGACACAGGCTAAAGCATACAGAACTTGCCATCAGAGCTGGTCGTCTCGGATAAACCTGTTGCCCTCTGAGTTTTTCCCGTAGTAAACATAGCGGCACTTCCCCAGGACACCTGCAAAGAAAAGCAAACACATCTTCAGAGGTGGCGCGATCAGATCAGCAAGGAGGCACAGGTGCAGAAAAGCAGACAGGCAACAGGGTCACCGATCCAGTGGGTGGCAGCAAAGGGAGTCAGCCCCGAGAAGGAAGGACCCTACTTCCTTGTCCTCAGAGTTGACACTCACATAAAATGTCACCAGAGCACAGGCTTCTAGGAATAACGTGTTTCCTTCACAAATTCTCTTTCACCTTTCAGAGACTTCTCTAGTTTGGCCTAGTACACCTTAAAATAAAGCATAACCCTTTCTCTAGGTTCCCTCAGTAGAGTTTCTAAAAATGGAAAATTAAGACTTTCAAGATGGGTCCTACCCAAGCAAAAGATGTAAAACAATCTTCCCAGAATGTGACTCTTTTCAAGTCCTTTGTCATGAATCAAGATTATGACCTTCCAGGGAGAATCTTCCAAATCTCAGGAGGCATCAAACACATCTGGGTGATCAAGGAACAGTGGTGGTGTTGACAAAATGCCACATGGAAATTAACAAGAGCCTCCAGCATTAAAGGGCTTCTTCTTCCCTTTTTCTTTTAGGTTGGCTTCATGTCCAGCATGGAACCCAACACAGGGCTTGAGCCCATGACCCTGAGATCAAGACCTGAGCTGAAATCAAGAGGAGTTGGACGCTTAACTGACCAAGCCACCCAGGTACCCCAAAAGGGCTGAGATGAATTCTCAGGTTGGAATGCCATTGATTTTCATCTTTAGTTTTATTTTAAATAATTTTGTGACTCCACATACAGTTTTTGTTTCATTCAAGGAGATTGTAGGAGAGTTTAAGTATGAAAGATACCTCTAGAGTAGGGTCAAATCATTTAACCAACTCAATATTTATTCTAAATATCCATAAGAAATCACCTGCCATAGTTATTATGAAAGCTTTGTATGATCAGTAAGGGTAAATCAGTTTTTCTCAAAGAAAATATTTATAATTACAGTTTGTTTTTTGCCATATTTTTCTTCTAATCTTAGAAAAAGTAACTTAAAATTCAGCTTCACAGAGTTGTCTTATTACTAAAAGTACTTGAGTCTCTGAAGTGTGCATAACCAGAAAAAAGCAAAGAAATGTCTATAAAACATTAATTCATGAGCCAAAAATCTACCTGTAAAAATAGCTGCCTGTATGCATGATTATTTTTTTCTGTCAGTTTGTTAGTGTGAAACCAACAATCACCATCTATTGCTCATTTGGGGTAAATTAGTACTTGAAATTATCCAGGTTCTTCACAGCAGAAGTTCTAAGTAAATATTTTGGTGATTCTACAAGAGATGATTCTCTACTACAGAACTTTAAATATTCTTTTTTTTTTTTTTTTAAGATTTTATTTATTTATTTATTAGAGAGAGAGAGAGAGAGAAACAGCATGAAAGGGGAGAGGGTCAGAGGGAGAAGCAGGCTCCCCGCTGAGCTGGGAGCCCGATGTGGGACTCAATCCCAGGACTCTGGGATCATGACCTGAGCCGAAGGCAGATGTTTAACCAACTGAGCCACCCAGGTGCCCCAGAACTTTAAATATTCTTAACGAAGGATTAAAAATGGCTCTTAGAAACTTTTAAGGACAGGGCAGATGCTCCCTGGTTTGGATGGCCTGGGACAAAGTTGGGAATTCCTGGGGTCACAGAATCTCTTGCGAGTTGGCAAAAGGGCGAGGATGACATTGTTTCATGGCCTCATGGTCTTGGTGCTCTCATTACTTCTGTTTATCACGTTTCCATGAACAAGTTTACTGCAGACCAATCCTCCCCCTTTAGCCATGTTTTCTCCTTGGCCCCAATCCCGAGTTTCTACTTTTCATAGGTGCTTGGAAACATCGAGCTTGGATAAGACCTTCTTGAGACCCTTCTTGGAGCTAAAAATGATTCCTTTGGCTGTTGGCAGCACCGAGCCGCTCCCTTCATTGTACTGTATCATGTAGCACCTGTGGTTGTACTAACATTGTTACCAACGCTGGGAGCTGGCCTGTTGGTCTGGCTTGGCTGGTCAGGTTCTGTTCCAGGAACAGTATCCCCTACAGGCCTGGGTGCGAGTGTCTCAGATGTTTCTGCAAATCCACAAAGGGCTTCCTTGAACATAACTGACTCAAATAAACCCTCAAAAATCTGGAAGGATGAGGCCAAGGGATGTTAATTTCTTTCTACAACACCAGGACAGCATGAATTTTTATAAAAAGAAATGGATAGGGCTGTCAGATGTCATAAAGAACACAGTCTTTCTCTTGAGTAAAAGAATGAAAGGCAGACATGCGCGCGTGCGCACACACACACACACACACACACACACCACCCACTAGTGGGTGCATTCTCTCCAGTAAACCCTCCAGTCTGTTCAGGGACTGAATTTCTTTACTCTATCCTCTTTCCTTGGTAACCGTCAACTCCAGACCTTGCCTAGATACAACCTGGACGGCAAGTGCCATCCTGGAAACAAGCTGGCTACTCCTGGAACGTGGGCTGGAATGTGGAGGGAGGGAGGTGAAGTGTTCTGAGCCCTGTTCCCCAGGCCTTCTTTCTGGTCGGCACTGATGAAAGTCCTTTTTAAGGCTTTCCCTGTTCCTTGGGGCCTGGAAGCAAGAATGTTTATAGATGTCCTGGTGAGAGAGGGCTGTTTGATGAATGCAGGAGACTGGCGAGGTGTCAGAGCTTAGAGAATGAGGCAAGGACATGAGGTATTAATATTGTCAATGATCTCTTGACGGGAAAACAGATACCATACTCACCGTCAGATTTAAATAGGCATCAAGTGCATTGATGACAAAAGGGCAGACTTCAAACAAAGGGCTGTATGGTGGGGAGCAGAGCTAGTCTCTGTGCTGGCAATAACCTGATCTGAAGAGACGCTGTCAGGGCTAGAGACAGGCCCAGGATTGTGCGCGGTGACAGAAAACAGAGATGCTGACAGAGATACCAGTGCCATATTATGCCAAGGATATTCTAACATTGTCTGCCGCTCTAACGAAAGCTGACATCACTCCCTATCACTTGGGTTCTTCTCCACCCGCTCCTGCAGAGCATTTCTCCCCAGACATCATGACAGAACTCGCTGCTCTAAGTTCCTGGCAGCCCTGTTCTGTCAGAGCACTTGGGGTCAAGGGGCCTAAGGATAACCTCAGTCAATCTAAATTTGGACTTTGCAGGAGGAGTGCACTCATCCCCCTGGTATCTCGGCTACTTGAGGTGATCAGAGCGCCAACGTGTGAGGCGCTGTCACCTTGAATAAAATCCTTACAGGGAAGGCACTCCGTCTGCAGGCTGCTGCAGGAAGGCACAGGGACGGCCTGGCAGCCAAAAATGAAATCCAGCTGCTCACGTTCTCCTGGGGAGAAAGGTGGTCTGGCTAGTGACAGTTAAAATCGGCTGAAATTTTTGAACTCACACCACCTACAATTGCTTAAATTAAGCAAGTGTTGCCTCTGTTGAGAATCCTACCCGAGCTCACATTGGGAGGTGATCATTCCCTCACATGGGACTTTAGTGTTAAATAAATAAATAAATAAATAAATAAATAAATAAATGTAACAAGGAAGGAAAAAAAAATTCAACCCCACAATCCCATGTGTGGCCATTGGACTTTATTTATCAGGAAGATTATTTGTAAAACAATCGAATCTGCTTATAAATTAAGTGAGGTGGCAGCATGTTTCTCTCTCCCCTGCCTCCCCATGGTCCTCTTCTCTCATCATGGCAACTGCTATAAACGGTGAAAATTACAGAGGGAACAGTTTGCTTGCAAAGAACATTTTGACAGGGAGGCGCTCTGAGGCTGGAATTTGGGAACCCGCTGGTTGTGACTCAGTAGGCGGTGGTTTCCGCGTACATCTGTAATGCATTCACTTGTTTGTATCTCCTCGAACTATAACGTCTTGGGACTGCAGGGGGAACAACACATTTAATGGCATATGTAGTGTTTTTAATTAAAATATCTGGCTTTGGCCATAATAAGTGAAACAGGCTTGCCATGCATCAGGCCGACATGTATCTGTCTGTGTGGGGGGCTCTTTTCAGGGGCCCTGAAAAATGACAGTGTGCTGTCCCCTGGGGAATCTGCTCCTGCCAAATGAGACTCCTAATTTTTCTTAAGTAGCCAGCTCTCCCATCACCATAAGCTTTTAAAACTATAATTATGAAAAAAATGTATTGGGAAGAATCTGTTTTAAAGAGGTCCTTTATCTTTTAAATGTTTCCCCCTCTGGAATGGATGTTCTAATTACGCAGGTTAAGTTAAGACCTTGGGGCTGCCTGAGGGGCGAGAAGCAGCTTCTTTTCTTTTGATGCAAGACTGTGATGGCGGGGCAGTACCAGAGACTTTGCCGGGGAAGACCCTGAAAGTCCTGAGTAGAAATGCCTTGTACACTCGTGCAGAGTCCAGCAAAGACCCCTGGGCTCCCTGATCCCCTGGACAGCCTTGCACTTCCACTTGCATTTCTGATGTCTATTTATTAAGGAGAGGTGGGAGAAGACCTGTATTTAAGTCCAGCGCTACCCCTAAGGGTTATGTGACCGCATCCATGTGCCTTTTCCTTACTGGGCTGCATTCCCCATTTGTAAAATGAAGGCAAGGGGCCAGATAATCTTGGAAGTTCATTCTAGCTCTGAAATAAGTGATTTAGTATTTTCAAATGCTTCCCTTATGAAGACAGGGATGTCAGATCCAACACTGCCTGATGGAGAAGGCAAATCCAATGGTCAGTTAATCAAAAATTTGATTTCAACTAAGTTAGCTCTTGAAACGCATCCAGCCCACATTCCCATAATATATAGAAGAAGAGCTCTGCTGGACCTCAAAATCCCCAAGGAAAGAAGTTCCACTCACTTTTGTGCAGCCTGTATTCCACACTCAGAGCTGGGAAGTGCTTCCTGCAACCTAGCCCATGCCCCGTTAGCTTTGATATGAGCCCATTAACTTATCAACTTTACATTCAACAGAGCTCAACTCTAAGTCTCAGAGTAAGTGGTTGGCCTTTTGTATCTATACAGTAATAGTCAAAATCTAATCTAAACAATAATCTAAACAATAATAATCGAGACACACATAAACATACAAATATAAAAACTTATTTGATGATGGAGTACAGGTTGGACCGATAAATTCATATTTGTAAAATAAAGTAAAAAGGATCAATGCTATTATCATTATGAACATTAGTTTTGGTAATCATCATTTTAAATGCTATTATCACAAATGTAATTATTGCTGTGTAACGACAAACAGATTTTGATCTAGTGATTTTGATCCCTAGGAGCTTGCAGTTAGCGCTATGGAACAGGCAAAGGACAGAGGGCTTCTCACGGAACTCCTGTTTTCCAATCTGTACAAGTAAAGGAAGGAACTAGACTCTTTACGGCCTCTGAAAAAAAGTGATGACAGTGTTGTGAAGAGGTGGGTCCAGTGACAGGGAAAGAGTATCTGGAGAGTCTTTCTGGTCCACTGAAGAAGGTTCTAGAACTATGCTTCCATGTGACACTATACATACCTGTGAACATGTCACCTCTACAATACTCCCTCCTCCCCAGTTTCTAATGCCCACTGGCTGAAACAGCACAGAGCAGGTGTTCAATAAATACTTGATGAATAGATTAATACCACTGAAATTATTACCTATACACAATTTGAACAGAATCCACAAAGTTAGGAATTTCAATTGCTGAACGCTCATACCTTAACCTCTGCTAAGACTACATGTCTGAAACAGCTTAAAAATATACACAGATTGAATATCTGCATTATTAAAGAAGGGGGCAAAATGACAGAAGGCAACAGTCTCAATTCCTAAATACCAGGGTTGTTTTTATGCTGAACACTTTCCTCCCACAGAAACAAAGCCATCACATTATCTGGCTGGAAAGAGAGAAGTGAAGTGAATGTTATCATCCAGCCTTAAGAGCTGTAAACATCATACACGGGGAAGGACATTCCGCAGAAAGCACATTCGTCGGTCTTTGTTACGTGTGGGTCGCGAGTAAACTGGGAGCTAGAAGGGAATAAACAGCCATGTTTTATGATCTTGAGAAGTGGCTGGAGCAATACCCCGAGGTCAGCCTGTGCGATGAGCTATCAGCTCTGCTGTGGCTATCACACCGGATTTAGCAGAGCCTGCAGAATTACAGGCTCCCAGCACAACATCCTCCTTCAGTGTCAGCTACTTAAATACAAAAGCAAAATGAAAAGAAGAGAGATTGTAAAAGGTCTTAAGGGAAGGGGTTGCTTAGGAGCTGTTTTTGTGGAAGGAGGACAGAGTCCACCGTCCATGCCCCGCAGATTTTCCCTTCGTCTGCACGCCCCTCTGAGAAGCCTCAGGCTGGGAAGAAAAGGGGAAAGGCTCTCTCGGTAGAGAAGTCAAAGAAGAAAGTGAGAGACTTCTTTCCCAAACTAGCTGAGGGTGATTTTAGGCAAGTGTCTCAGTTTATTATCTGCTTCTTGGGTTGGAATCGGGTGCCATGGTTGTTCAATGCTTGCTGATCCCAAAAACATCTGTAGGGGCTCCTGCTGTCCCCTCCATCAGCCAGGGGCACAGGAACCTTGCTGACTACTGCAGTGACTACCTCAAACAACGCTATGCAAGGGATATCTCCTAGTCTCTCAAATGAGCACACTCCAGAACTTTCCTCCTTTATTATACAAAACAACCCCAGGAGAGGTAGGAGCAGCATGCCCTGCTCTCTTGTTCCTGAGATACTGCCGTGGCAGACCTTTGAATTCTGCCATTTTGACCCCAAGGATGCTTTGGCTTCATGCTTATGAATATAAACATGGAGACTAGCCTGGTAATTTTTCTTTGAGAAAGCATTAATTATTCAGAGCAAACTCCATTTAGCCAATTTAATTCCTTAAGTTTTAAATGCAAAGTTAAACCATATTCTATGTTTCACATTTCGCTTCTATTTTATCAAGTTTATTTTCAATGGAATCAATTCTTTTCCATGTAATTTTTACATCAAGGCTAAATTTCTCAGCTTTTGCCCAATATCAAAGTTGACTGGTTATAGCTTCTAAATCCCGGAGTCATCAATTTTTACAAAGTCACATTACCTTGAGTAAAATTTTGCAAATCTGAATTGTGACAGGAAGACTTGTGCCTTCTGTTAAAGTTTAGTCAACTCACTTTATTGTGTGTCGTTTTGGTTCATTTCAATTTTATTTTGTTTTCATTATTTCCACCAAGGCTAATTTCTCCCCGTGAATATACCAACAAGATATAAATCTTGATCAGTTTTTTTTTTTTTTTTTTTGGTCCATAATAAATTACATTATGTGCAGGTTTAGTTGCTGTCAGTTTTATTTTGGATTGGCTCTTTCTACCGGCAATGCTTATTATAAGTTAAAGTAAATGATAGTTTTTATTCATTTCTTAGCACAAAGAGTATGCAGGACAAAGATCAATACTCTGGATGCATGACAGCATCCGAACGGTGGGGTTATGACGTGCTGCTTTCTACCAAGCACCGGTCAAAAAAACAAAAACAAAAACAAAAACAAAAATACAGCATGGGTCACAGCATCCAAGGGTTTGGATGCATCCACATTCTGAAAGAAAGCTGATTGACCTCAAATGCCGGGCCACCTATCTCTTTGAGAAGAGAGCACTTGGCCCCAGTGCTCAGTCCCCCAGGGGAGGCCCAGTGGGAAGTTAAAATTTGCACTGAGAGCAAACGGATTATATAGCCTCTGCTTACACAAATGCTGGGCCTTGTCAAGCCTCACCCGCGTGTTTGTGAGGAAGAAAAAGCCAGGGAGGGAAACCAGTCAGCAGAGAAAGGATCTTGGCAAAACCTGCCCTGAAGGTGATAGGAATGCAAGGCTGAGACGCCAGCCTCCCAGCCTGGGGGAGGCTGCACAAACGGTCACATGACTGGGCAGACAGGTTGATGTGTGACAAGCCAGAGCCTGTGGGAAATGCACTCTGGGCTCCCAGGGCAGCTGAAATGAGGCTTGTCATTTTAGAAGAAGGGAAGGAGGTTGGAAAGGAGGAGAAAAATGCAGGGCCAGGTTTGTCCTCACATAATCTGCTAGTGGGAAATGTAAAAGCTGGTCAAACTCCAGAAATAACCACACCTTAGAGGGGACCCTCAGTAACCAGCTCCACTATCCCACCTTGAGCCCGTGGTCCCTGCCGTGGCCCTGCCCAGACCTGACCTGGCCATTCAAAGTCCTTTCTACATAGAGGAAATATTAGGCTGACAGAATTAAAAGTTATCTGGCAGCAGATGTTTCCATTATGTGAATCCTGGAAAGGAAACAGTCAACACACTTTTCCTCAGATGTCAATGCTTTTTAAATTGTGTTGTATTGAGGTTGTTCAGGTAGACAGAGACTGATGGGAAGAATCTCAGTCTGAGGGTGGGCTCACTTGCTCTTTTTTAAACCTCATTAATATGTTTGGCTCTTATCTCTACATATACTGTATTTCAATCAAATAGGAACATATACACATCAGAAATCAATGCCATAGTAAAGATTTCCTTGCTCCAACAATATCCCTCCATTAAAAAAAAACAAAACAAAACACAAAACCTGCTAAATCTTCTTAGTAATCCAAATTTCGGTTTTTCTTCTCAGGCTACATTTTTTGTGCTGAGTTAAAATGAAGCCAGAAAGTTTTTATTCTGACTTCCTAAACAATGATTTATTTATACACTCTTACAAGAACACTCTATTTTGCTATACTTCCTAGCAAGCTTAAACACAGAATAGAATACTTCTGTTTAAAATTATTTCTTTAACTGTACTGAAGAATTCTCATTGAGACAAAATTTAAACATCTTCATTTTAGGTCAAGTCTTTCATTTCATAATGGCAGAAAATGAGGTTCAAAGTGGCTTCGCCAAGGTCACAGTGCCAGACCAGACGTCCATGCAACTCTACCTGTCTAGCCCAGGTATCTCTGAATGATAGGAAACTGCCCTTAAGACAGGGGAGCACTCCAAAGATCAATCTGACATAGGCTGAGTCCTACTTTTCCATTGGGAGAAATTGAATCTTCAAGGCCCGTTTGGTGTGAGCATGTTCCCCTACTCCCCATCTCTGTATTCTAAGTGGGGTTTAATGGATTTGAGATGGGCTGGATTCCAAAGTGCATGCCAAGATGGAATGCAAATCAGTTCAGATTCATGAAGTTCCCTTCTGTGCTGCTCACTGATGGATGTCACATAAACCAAGCTGTCAATCAAAGTGGACAGTGGTCAAGTGGTATGGCTTCATTTTTCTTTCTCGGTGTTCTTTTTTCTTTTTATTGAAGAAAACTCAGAAATCTTTCAGACAGGAGAGAGAAAAGAAAGAAAAATTCACCCCTTCATCACCTCCACCATTTCCACCATTATGTGCACATTCCTCTTTTCCATCTTCCGTCTGAAGTCAAGAGCATTGCCACTAGAGGGCAGCATGAATTTAGGAAAAACAGCAGCTTTCTTAAAAAAAATGATGGCAACTATTCAGGAAGGGCCATTAAAGGCACACTGTGCTTTTGGTCACCAATTATAAGTTCTGTAATGATCAATATGTCATGTTTGCTCAATCTATACTGAAGGCTTTCTGGGAATGGGGCAACCAAACAACCCCGTTTTGGATTCCCCTAGCCTTGATTCTGAAGACCGATTTTCTTTGCCATCAGTTGCTCTAATTCATCTTCCAGGCTCAGGGGTTGGGGATGTTTACATAATACCTGCATAAATATAAAGAAGTATGCAAACGAATATACAAAGAAAAATACCTGCATTTCCTAGAAAAATATCATTTTCATTGCAGAAATCCAAAAGGAAATATGCTACCCAATGGCATGGAGTTACCAATTATTGTGACAGCAAAAAAAGTAGAAAACTCAAAAATAAAACAGAATAAAACTGGATCAATAAAATATACAAAAGATGTGTATACTCCATCCACACAAATCATAGCTGCCCAAACCCACCCAGCTATCATCTTCCCTCTTAGAGTATCTGGTCCAGACTAATCAGAAAAGAGAGGCAGTGGCTGCCTGGGTGGCTCAGTCAGTTAAGCATCCGCCTTTGGCTCAGGTCATGATCTCAGGGTCCTGGGATCAAGCCCTGGGATCAATCTCCACTAAGTGGAGAGCCTGCTTCTCCTTCTTACTCTCCTTCTGTGCTCTCTCAAAAATAAATAAAATCTTTTTTAAAAAAGAGAGGAAGGAAGGAAGGAAGGAAGGAAGGCAAAAGCAGCTCAAATAAAAATAAAATAATAATTCCAGCTTCTCTTTGACCACTATTTGGTGCCCATCATTAGTCTCTGGTACATGGGTCAGTGTTTATTTTCATGGCCTGACAGCAAATGACCACTTCCCTTTAGGAGAAATGAGATACTCATGGGTTTCCAGGGATTTCAAGATTATCATTATTTTTAAAACAGCAATAAAGGTATAACATTCTAGAGCATGGCATTTTAAATTAGAATTTTTTAGGAGTAAAAGCAATGAGTAGATTCAATCAGAGAAGGGAGTAAACAAAAATCGGTGTTACTAGACCAGGGGAAGTAGAGCTGAGTGCAGGTGGGGCTCTCCATCTCAGCTGAGAGACCTTTCACGTGGTCAGCGAAGCATGTGTAAAATGGCTCTCACACACTTTCTTCCCATACACTTTCTTTCCTCATATAACAGTCATGTGATTGACTAGCCACTAGGGGAATGTTGGGTTCCAGTTAACTAATTAAATTATCTCATTAACTCATGACTAACTAGAAACCTTTCTGAGTTTTCTCTCGTACCTCAACATTATGTAAAACCAAAGTCAGCTTCATTGTCTTACCAGGTATATCACAGTGACCACAAATGAGGATTTCTTTGAGTATCTATAGTGAGGATGATACAGTTTAGAAGCTTAGCTGGGATGGGAAGACTGTTCATTGAACATTTCTCAAGGTCTTAGGATCTCCTTTATGTATGAGCTCCAAAAGGGTAGAGATGACAACTTTTCATCCTTGCTTCATGAGGCTCAGGGCATGTAGGTACTCAATAGATTATTTTTTGTGTGTGGAATAAATGAAACAATCCTACGATGCAACTTGCCCTTGCACCAGAATCACGTGGAAGGCTTGATAAAACAGACTGCTGAGCCCCATCCCCAGAGTTTCTGATTAGTGGGTCTGAGATAGGGCCAAGAATTTGCATTTTTGCTAGTTCCCAGGTGAGAGTGATGCTGCTGATTAGGGGACCCCACTTTAAGAAACACTGTTCTAGGAAAACCCAAGGGACTCCTTTTTTTCCTTTTTAAAAAATAAAACCCTTGACATTAGCTTTTATTCTTATAAAATTAAGATCACACAAATTCAGAGACAGAAAAGCTAGCTGACTGAGGGTCCTAGTGTATTGAGTTTTAGTAAATGAGTTACTGTCTCCAAACAACATTCTGAAAACCAATGGCACCTAAAATTAATAATAATAATTATTATTATAATTATAATAGTTGTGCCAGCTCTTTAATAAGAAACAAAAAAACAAAAGTCTAAATTTAAGTGATGTGTAGACTGTATTAACAGAAGAAAAGAAGAAAAGAGTTGTTTGGATAAGTAGAGTGGAACTGAACCTGGAAACCATAATTTATGAAGTATAGGAAAAAAAAAAAACTTGCAGAAAAAATTTCCCAGAAAGTCTTTAGCTTTTCTCTAAAGGATAGAATCTTAAATGAACAAATCAGAGCAGTGGGGGTCCTCCTGCAGAGTTTGAATGGGAATTCTGGCTTTGCTCTCAAGCACAAATTTGCTTTTGGGTTTCAGATCTGCTCCTATTAGAAAGCTTACATCAAAAGGGGGGAAAACATCCACAGTTCTGTCTAGTTCTTCAAGCTAAAATTTCTCAAGAGAGTCATTGAAAATAAAGACAAGTTGCTTTTTTGTTTTTTTTTATTCTTCAAGCTGCAAAAAAAAAAAAAAAAAAAAGAACCTCTCAAATAAAATTAAGCAGAGCCAGTAACAACTAGGTTTGTCATAATTCAAACTCTGCAAGGATTGGGGGAAAGACCTTCTTTCTTGGGCGCATTAGTCCAGCCTCCATCTGCCCTTCATTAGAATCCAAACAAACTTTTCCTGTACTGATATTACTATAATCTTTCCTAATTCCAGGACACTCTAAATTGCTTTCTCCAAAAGGAAAACAAAAAGAATCTGCTGATATATGAGCTAACTGAAAGAAGTTTGCATTATATAAAAAAAAATATGTTGTTGCAGAAAGCACAGCATAATTCTTGGGCACTAGCAAATCTCAATGCCAAATGCCAAAATATTTTCATTATTTCCTGATCTTTGACTTCCCATCCTCTAACCTGCCTTGGAAAAATAAAAAGTCCATATATATGCTAATGCTAATGAAAGAAACTATAGGTTAAGTAAGAATTAATAGTAGAAAGCAGTTTATAAGAGCAATATGAACCTCTTGTACATTTTTTTTTACCCAAGATAAAGACAAAGTAAACAGTAGAAGAACATATTATAAGGGCCTTCATTAGGGGCAGGCTCATTAAAACTTAATGAAGGCACCAGAGTCTCTCCAACAATATTAAGAGGGGTGCACTTTTTACCTATCAGTGGAATGGCCTGGGTTGGAGAGACATTGCTGACAATGGGTGGTACCAGGTGTTATCTGTCTCTGGAACATACTACTTTGATGGCTTGGGATATTACCCCTTTTATTTGGCTGGCTTGAATTCGTCAGGATTCACCCTGTGGTGAGTTAACATGCCTCCATATTGAAAAAAAATTGCCCATGGGCCAATGTGAGCCTCGCACCTAATAGAATACATCTGGCTCTGACAGTTTGATGCCCAGCTCTGAGCCACATTCGGCAACACAAATTAACAGCGTAGACATTGCCCACGCTGAGCAGGAAGTAATAACCTGCTACCTGCTACTTGGCCAAAATCTCATTATAAGCCATTACGGTAATTGAGGGCCAAGACTCTGTGGATATTAGACTCCCCGAGCGCCAGTCGTTAGTTCAGCAGAAAAAGACTCCGAACGGAGGGGGCGGTGGGGCCGACTGAGGAGAAACTGTTTTGGACCGTAGCGTGAATTCCTTCTACAGGGTGCTCTGTGGCTCTGGGAGCTCTGGGAGCTGTTTCTCTTTTGCCCCAAAGTCCACATGACCTCTGGGGGTCGGTAGGGGGGGTGTCAGGACTCCAGGATGCTGATGTAATTCTTGGTAGGCCTCCAATAATGCTATACAATTAAAATTTGGTTTAAGCGAATATTGAGGATAGCCACAAAGGGAAGAAGAAGGCAAAAGAAGTCAGAATGCTCCAGAATAATATGGGTAGAAGCTGGGGTAGAGAGAGAGAGGAAGAGGGAAGCCACCTGTTTTCCCCAGAAAATGGAGCCTCTCTAGAATTACTGCACCTATATGAGCTTCCATTCTTCTGTAGGGGGTAAGGCCAGCCCCTCTATCCTGGAAGACTGGCCCTCTTAGTCTCTGTCCAGGGTTGGGCAGCTAGGGATGAAGTGGTATGGGTTTGGTAGAGGGAAACAGGACAGAAGTCCAATGGATCAATCAAACAGCAGATCAATTAACCTGGTTTTTGGTACCATGAGGACGGTTCTGGACTGTAGTAACCATGACAGCTATCAATAAATATCTCTTAGAAAGAGTTACAGAGGGCCAGGGAAAGGAGTAATTGAAAATACAATAAACCATCTCCAGAAATTCCTTCTCATCGTGCTACATACAAATCCCTCCTCCACCCCCACACCTCACACACACCCCAATAAGAACCAAATTCTCCAATTATGGGAGCATGTTTATGCCAGGTTTTACCTCGGTTATACTCAGGGGTATCCTAAAACTTCTGAGTGCCAGGTCTTCTCCAGAAATGACTAGAAGCCTAGTTAACAAATCTTCCTGGGCATCCACAAGTTTCCATCACATCCTACGCCATGTGTCAGTGAAAGGATCCCTGGTCTTGGAATTTTCAAAGAGTCGGTATTTGGGGGGAAATAACACTTTGGTGGAGGAGAGAGGATGCTGCTGAGCGTGAGGACATCTGTGAACAGCAGGTGCGCACTCAGGACACCCTAAGACGGTCTTCTTGTCTCAGCCACACCAGCCTCTCAGTGTTTCTCTTCACCTAGAGGGTTAAGCACAAGCTGGATGGAGCCTACGAAATGGCTGCTGTTCGTACAAGTGAGGCCTTCCCTCTAACTAGATCCTTCAGGAAAAAACAAATTAATCAACAGCGAGCTGAAGTGGGTTTAATGATTGCATTCTGCATACAATCAGCTTTTCCCTTTTCAAGGGCCATCAATATGTCAAGGGAAGACATATCTGAAGGATATAGCTCTTAACATCAAGGTTATCTATTCTGCACAAGGCTCCCACTCCTCGCTGGGCTGATACTCCACGCTGCCTCTGTCTAACATTTTCATCAACTCTGTAATCAATCAAGGTAATAATGTTGTGCAAAAAATCAATTAACAACGCAATTAAACTTTCCTTATTATCTCAAAGGGCTGAAATAATACCTAAAGGGAAGATAGACTCACTGAACGCAGACATCCATAATCCAATGTGAAAGTGAATTATGAGGTTGGACAGATGCAGGCATGTGCGGGTGCTGTTATTTTCCAGGGGTTATAGCTCATCGTGGCAGTGTATCAGTCAGCCCCAATCCCAGACCCTAAAATTCCAAATTACTTTTAAGAAATATATGATGTACAATATCCATTTCATATTCTCTTTTAAAGATAACCCCCTCCCCTCCAAAAAAATTGAACAGCCATATTATTCAAAGACAAAATGATCTTTCAACAAGAACATAAAATATAAAAGCTATAATAACATTTACATCTGTATAGCACACATCTCTGTAAATGCAGGTCATCTATTATACATAATCTGCAGAGCCTAGGAGGCCCGGGATGCGGCACAACGTTTAAAACCCAAATGCGTGAATGTGCAGACTCCTATGGGAAGGCTGTGACTTCCCCCGAGTGGAGGTCTCACCCATGCCTGCCACAGGCGCACGCATGCACACACGTACACACACGCAGGGAGAAGCATCCGGAACACCAGAAGTACCACTCATTTAAAATGAGAATGACTATATTATTTAGCAATTACACTCAGCTTGCCCTGAAACGCTGTCCTTAAGAATCGAGCACTTATAGTACATAAAAGAGACGACTATTAACCTTTTGCTGCAATGAGGACTGCAAAGGGCTTGAAATCTCTCAGTGAAATAGGATACATGGTAGAAAAAGAGGAAGGGGTTCCCTGACATTTACAGAGCTCATATTAAACTGTTCAGGACCCACATGCAATGGTCTGGCTCCAACAAAAGACAGAAGGGGAAACAATGACCAGAAGAAGGAAGGTTAAACAAACAAACAAACAAACATCAAAGCAAAAGCCAGCAAACAAAAAGTGCTGATCAAATACGGACGTTATTTGAATATCCTCTTAACTCCTGGAAATAAAACACAGCAACACTTAAAGGATCACTATGAACAGATGTCAAATGCAAATGCCCACACAAAAATCACCTCCCTGCACTCGTCCTTCTCCATCATGGCACCAGAGGCTTCCCTATGGCGGAGTGGGAGGATCTCACAGCATATATGGAGAGCCTAGGAGATCCCTGGAAATTCGTAGGAGCCAAACGAACTGATCCAGAAAAGCACAATTCCAAATTTGGGCCTCAGAGAGTTATTTGAATCAGAACAAGGAAGGATTTCGCTGTGTTTCTTGATCAAACGTGTTGCTACGTGAGCTCTAGGTTTTGGTAACACACAACTATTCTCCTAGCGGTGTGGATTTCCACATATGCCACTTGGGAGTTGGGCACATATCGGCACTTGAAAATATCATTGCTCAACAATGAATTCCTTTATTGCAAGTCACTCACTTGCAACAAGGACCCATCTTCTTAAGCCAACTTTCCCCATTTTCAGCACAGCAAGGAAGCAGGACTGAGCCCCAAGTGCAGATGTACATGAACAGTAAAACAAGACAAATGCATACAAGCGCTTGCTCTGTAATTTCTTAAGAAAAATAAGAAAGCAAATTGTGATGTACTTTTTGGTACAGAATTTCAACAGAGAAATCGAACAGGTTAGTGAATCCTGCCATTTCTCTAACCTTATGGAACATAATTAATACATTTTCATTTTCAATGACTATATTGTGTGTGTATCAACTGGAACTGCTCCTGCTGCGTATTTGATTCCACTGACGATGGGGTGGGTTGGATTTTAAATGATGTGTGAGCACTTCTGTTCTTTCCGTGCTCTGGTTTATGTGTTATTCATGACTTGCATTACAGACATGGCTGATACACAGATGTAAATGTTATTAAATCTTTTGTATTTTAGAGGCTTTGTGAAAGGCTTCTTTGTTTTCAAATAATTCTCTTAACCACCAAAAATAACCAGTAATACATGACAATGTCTTGGGAATTTTTTTTCCACTGAATTTTCTGATGATGAGATTTTCTCCTCTCTACTGCTATTTTTTCATCAAAAAAAAAAACGTGGGATAAGTTGGCAGATGGAAGAGTTACATCTTCATACTACCAGTCAAGAACAAATTCATGAGTGTGTATGTATGTGCCTGCACAAGTGTGTGTTGTGTGTTTTGTGTGTATGTGTTACACATGGGTGCCTGTGTGTGCACTGTTTTATGCGTGCTGTGGGTCTTGTAGTAAATCATGTTATATATGTTGTATGTCTTACTTTTGTCTGTGTGCATCTCGAGTATGACTGTGTTATATGCGCACATGGTGTGTATGTGGGTGTGAATATGTTGACATCATTGCGCTGGATCAGAACTCAAAGTTGCCAATTCTCAACTGCCTGCCAAAGAAGCAGTTGCCTTACTGCATTTTGGTATCTGACATAATTTTTAATCTGTTTTCACTTTCCTCCATCCTCTTCACATTTCTTAGGATTTCAACAGAAATGTGGCAGAGGATAAACCTCTTCATACAGACAGCACTTAATCAGTCTGTGCCTCTTACTGGTTCACTTTTCTTTATTGATTTTAAATTTAAACGATGCTCTGAGGCTGAACAATGCACCTCCACAAATATAGCTGACTTCACTGAAGGAGGTCAAGAAAGACAGAGATGTGTGTTTCAGTCCTGAGGTTAGTAGCCCAACTTCAAAGAGCTCTAAAAGGAGAGAAGGCTTGGGCCCTCTCCATCCTCAGGGCAGTGTGGGTACCTGCCTGATTTCAGATGTGCCCCTTTTAGAAGCACAAGAAAGGTCATATCAACTCTGGGAAATGCGGAGGAGTCCAAAGATCAGGTTCTAGCTCCGGGTCTATAGTATGTGTCCTGTGCAACTTGTTCAATTGTTCCAGACCTTGGTTTCTTAGTGTCTGGAGAAAACACTTCTTACTTCTGTTCTAATAATATAATCGCTATTATCATCTACGTATATTTTCTCTGCTGTGCATAGCTCATATGGTTGACACAAAGATAGAGATCTTTCTCTTTCCATGTCCCTCTCTTCCTTTCCTTGGTTTGTCCCCTTCCCTCCTAGAATATCTATGACCCTCATACTCCCTCTCCCCTTTCTTGGGGTTTCAACTCTAGAGTTAAAATATAACTGTCCTGGCACACCTGGGTGGCTCAGTCAGTTAAGCATCTGCCTTCAGCTCAGGTCATGATCTCAGGGTCCTGGGATCGAGTCCTGCATCGGGCTCCCTGTCCAGTGAGAGTCTGCTTCTCCTTCTGCCTGCCGCTCCCCTTGCTTGTGCTCTCTCTCTCTCTCTGTCAAATAAATAAATAAAATCTTTGAAAATATGTATAACTGTCTTCTTTCAGATGCATGTCCCTCCACACATTTTCTAAGAATCAACTAGTTTTCTGATCACTAATTCACATGAGGATATTAACAGAGTTTCATAACTTCGATAAAATATTTTAATTTTAAAAACAGACACATTAAAAACTAGATGAACTGAATGAACCTTTAATGAAATTTCAGGCAAAACAAGTAAGTGGGGAAACACTATGTGCCAGGAACAATCCATGATACCCAAAATTAAGAAGAAAAGAAAGGGAGAGACTCTTTTTACATTTGCGGAGCTGACAGGCCAGTAAGGCAGATGACTTGTCAAATAAAAATAACTGCAATAAAATTTGCTGTAATAATATTATGTACAAAATGTTATGCAAACATAGAAAAAAGATTAGCTCTACCTTGGGGAGTGATGGGGTGAGCAGAAAGCGTAAAAAAGCCATTTTCTCTATATGTATTTCCCTTTTTACTTAAGCCACAGATATAATATTTGTTGTTAATAAGTTAGACAGTACAGAAGGCATATTTAAAAACGTATTACTCCTCTCACGATTTCCATGATCACCTGATATACAGTGACTCCCAGGATACACTGCTGGAGAGATGTAAATGTACGTATAGATATATAGAGATGATAGAGATACAGGTATAAATGTAGGTATATAGATATACAGAGATACAGCAATAGACAGAGTATAGATGTAGACATAGGCATACAGATATATAGAGATAGAGATGTTGATCCAGGTGTGTGTGTGTATATATACTGCATATATATATATTACATAGATATGGATAGATATGGATGTAGATGCAGGACATACTGCTAAGTAAAAATGCAAGGAACCAAAAAGTACATAAATTCAGTTACTTTTGGGTAAGAAAGAAGTAAAAATAAGATTTAAAAAATAAACACACCTCTTCATCTATGTTTTACAAAAAGAAATATGGGAGGGATAAACCATAGACTAGTAAGAATGACTACGTGTAGTGGGTAAGTGAAAATAGGGTGGCGGGCATCGGGATGGAGCTGAGACTTCTCTGAATATATCTCTTTATATTCATATATTTCACATATTCAAAAGTGAATACAAAAGGATGGAAAAAGCAAATCCTAAAACCGAATACACCTGGAGAAAAAAATGAACCTAACTGCATATCAAATCAATAACATAATGACACAAGAAAAGAAAATCAAGTAATTTTGGAACACCATACTTCAACTGCACACCTGAGTGAGATATATTCTGAGGAAAAAAATACAAGCAAAGAAATCTTGAGCTTTACTTAGCAAGCTTATTGCTGTTAGTTTTACTGCCATTATAATTCTCATATTATTTTGTGTGTATTGTAGGGTAAAGAAAACATGTACATACACTGAAGTTATTGGGAGTTAGTAGTTCACTGTGAGAGAAGGGAAAACAAAGAATGAGGGAAGATGTCGTAGGCAGAATAATGGTCCCCAAGATGTCCATCCACACTCTGACTTCTGGAAACTGTACTATAATATTTCACTTGATAAAAGGAACTTTGCTGAAGTGATAAAGGGTATGGACTTTAGGTTGGAGACATTATTCTGAACTGCCTGGGCTCTACCTAATCCCACAAGTCCTTAAAAAGGCAAGAAGCTCTAAAGACTGTGGTCACAATGGGAGATGTGACAAGGATCAGAGAGATGAAACACCCCCCATTGTGAAGGTGGGAGAAGGGACCTGGAACCAAGGAATGGGGGTGGGGGTGCCTCCGGAGCTGGAGAAGGCAAGGAAATGGATGCTTCCCTGTGAGTCTCCAGAAAGGAACACAATCCTACCAACACCTTGATTTTAGCTCATTGAAGAGCCATGTTAGACTTCTGACCCACAGAACTAAAGGATAATGAATTGGTGTTATTTCAGCCATTCAGTCTGAGTAATTTGTTATGGCAGCCCTAGAAAACTAAATACGGAAGGTGATGATGGTGACGATGATGATGGTAATGGAAACTGCAAATCTAAATTGGAGGGATCTATAAGAAATGATTAAAACTCACATATGTATGAATGTGTGTCAGACAACTGGCACCTAGAAACTAATTCCCCCCAAAATATTGCCATCTAAAATAAGCAGGATGTGGGCAGGAAATATACAAAGTGCCTGAAACATCTTGTGCTGGAAAGCAGGTCATGAACGCAGAAGGTGGCTTGAAGATCCTCTCTCTAGCCAAATTTGGCACTATTTGATATCAAAATGAATAATGAGAGTAATTAATTTGACACATTGAATTGAGAAGAAAGCTATGAGTTAATAATGATACTTCAGTACATAAATAAATATAAGAGAAAAAGCCCTTATTTAATGAATGCCTGCTAATTAATTTCCAAAATTGGAAAAATCACCATATTCCAATGTAGTAATTCCAGCAAGTATTATCAACAGATGCTACAAGTATTGGGTGAAAGTTTATTGGAGAAGAAAATATTCACACAGCCTTAGATTGCCACTGTTTAGGTTACTTATTAATTATAAAGGGGAACATATACCTTTAGAGTGGATCAATATGGCAGTAACCACATTAACCAAATGATCAATCAGCATTACTACGAAAGGGATCATTAAATATGATGTGCCTCTCAACATGATGAAATAGACCCAATATCACCAACATTTGGCAAAATGTTAAACCTGAATCAATTTATGAGTGAGCAACCAGAAAAATCTGGTATATGGGAAATTCTACAATGACACTGACTTGGGCTTTTGAAAAAAACAAAAAAAACAGAAACCTAAATGTCATGAAAAGCAGGAAAGGTGGGAGGTGTGCCCCAGCATATATGAGAATCACCTGGAGCACTTGTTAACAACAAAGATTGCTGGGTCAGCCCCCAGAGTTTCTCTTTTAGTGGGTCTGGAGCAGGGCTCCAGCATTTCAAGTTCTGACAATTTCTCTAGTGATCCTGATGCTGCTGGTCAGGGGGGTCACCCTTGAGAACTCCTACACTGGATTAAAAAAGAAATAAAAGCCTTGACAACCAAATGCAAACTTTGGTTGGATATTAGATTAAAATGAAAGTTATAAGAGACATCATTGGAAAGATTGAGGAAATTTAACTATGGACTGTATAGTAGACAATGATTTGAGTTATTTTTTTTTTAAGATTTTATGTATTTATTTGATAGAGAGCTAGCACAAACAGGGGGAGCAGCAGAGAGAGAGGGAGAAGCAGGCTCCCCACGGAGCGGGGAGCCTGACACCAGGCTTGATCCCAGGACCCTGGGATCATGACCTGAGAGCTGAAGGAAGCTGCTTGACCAACTGAGCCACCCAGGCACCCCGAATTAATGTTAATATTCTTAGTATTTTGTTGTTTTGTAAGAAACAGTCCTTATCTTAGGATATTCATGCTGAACTATTTAGGGCTGAAGTGTGAGGGTGTCTGCAATTTATTTAAATGTCTCATAAAAAATGTGTGTAGACACATGCAGACTCATAGACATACAGAGAGAGAGCAAATGTGGCAAAATATTAACAGTGAATTTAGGTAAAGAATATATGTGTGTTCAATGTACTATTCTTTTGACTTTCCTATAGGCCTGAAAATTTTCACAGTAATAATTTTGGAGGAGATTGCTTGTTTATCTTGGCATATGATCTTTGTAAGTGTACAGTAATGACCCCGGGAATAATCTCCAAATCTGTGTTAACTTTCTTTGCCTTCTCTTCTCTGGATTCCATCAGGTGACCTATTTAAGCCTTTCAGTTAGCACTGATTGAGATCCTTTCAGGTCAAAATGTTTTCCACAAACAGCACTTTGCTATTCAAAACAGAATAATTGAGAGTGAAAAATTATCAGTCCCTGCTACTGCAATCCCATCACTCTGTGCCTTCCTCTTTCTAAACACACACACACACACACACACACACACACACACGGACACACACAATCCATATATACAATCCATCTTTTATTTTTAAGATTTTATTTATTTATTAGAGAGAGAGAGCATGCACACACACAAGTGGAGGTGGGGAGGGGCAGCGGGAGAGGAGAAGGAGACTCCCAGCTGAGCAGGGAGCCCGACACGGGACTCAGTCCTAGGACCCTGAGATCATGACCTGAGCCAAAGGCAGACACTTAACTGACTGAGCCACCTAGGTGCCCCTACACTCCATCCTTTCATTCCTTCCTTCCATCTTTCCTTCACAAAAATGTATAAGGTCATGTTTAATTTGCATCACAACATGCCTGACTAGTAAAGTACTTATTTACTCAGTTATTAGTCATGCCTTCTTTCATTACATAGTTATTTCCTGAGGTCCTACTATGTGCCTGTCAGTGCTCTTACAGATGGTGATATGGTAGGGGGAGAAGGTCTCAGCTCGTGGACACTACAACCCAGTGGGGGAAGGAAGGCAATAAGTAGACAAAATTTAAGGCCAACTAATACTTTTAGATATAAATATAATGAAGGTGGTAAAGAGTAAGAAGATTGAACTAAGAAACAGGATACCTTGGTGCTAGTACTAATTGTTCTATATTCCAGGCTTGTGAATTTTGGCAGGTCACGTGACTTATATGAGCCTTGATTTTCATGTCTAAAATAGGAGTAATAATCCTTGCCTATGTACTCCCTCATCACCTGACTATAAGGAACTCCAGCTACTGAATAGCATTTATTGTCATTGCCAAATGATAGCATATCTTGTGGTGATTGTCATAATTCTTATAATAAGGAGGGATCTTATAACTGTCCCACTACTATATTAGTGAGGATTATGCAAGCTGCTATAACAAACAAGCTCCATAATTTCAGTGACCTAACACAATGGAAGTTTATGTCTCCCTTACCCAAATGTCCAATGCAGGGAGCCTCCTCTACGTGATTGCTGTGGTTCTGCCATCTCCTGGAAGTCCTGCCATCGGGAAAAGTGAAGGAGGCAGAGCCACTCCTCAAAAGCCTTCATTGTGGAATGAGACACATCTCTTCCATTAACATCTCTTCGGCTAAACCACATTCATCTAACCACATCTAACTTCAAGGGAGACGGAGTTGAAGTCCACCTTTGTGGTCCCAAAAGGGGAAGAAAATGTGTATTTTATTGAGAAAAAGCAATCTCTGCTATTATGACCAAAATGGTTTTTTTCCTTCCACATTCTTACTTAATGTGGAATATTGTAATATGGTAAAGAGAAGAGAAAGGGTAATTTTACAGTCAGTTAAATACTTGTTCTGGGCTAAGTACCAGGCACAATACCATCCTGATGTTTCACCTGTATAGCAAAGCACAGTACTATCACAGTGCCCGGCGCATAAAAGGCATTTCAGTATGTAGTCATAGGTTAATGAATGAATGAACATCCACTAACCCAAGCCCCATGCGAGCAGAAAGTCTGATCTGTTTACTACAGTCTCTTGGGTGCCTAGCTCTGTGCTCAGCATGGAGTGGGCAATAAATATATACTAATAATTTGTTTTAAAACCTAAAGTTATATTTTGTTCCCTGAACTGGGCATATGCATTTATAGCATACTCTTGGAGCAAATATTTTTGACACATTTAGTTATGTCAGAATAATTCCAAACCATCCAGGCTTTACCTAAATACCCATGAATACTTAAATAACTGACAATTCCACAGAGCCATTATAGCTATATTTTAGTAGCAAAGAGTAATAAGCAAATCAAGTAGACAGCATCTATTTTTTGAATGGAAATCAGTAGGTGCCTTTAGCTGAAAATTAAAAACAAGGGACCCTAACTTCCAAAGAGCCTCCATTAATTAATTAAAGCAATGAATTTGCAAGCTTCTGGGTGACAGTGAGGTGTTCCCAGAGGCCAACATGGTTCTATAAAGGCAACACAACCAACATTAACTGCAATAACACATGTGAACTTGGGTCTTGTATGGCAATCTAGATGTAGCTAACCTCATGAGGAAGAGGTGTTCCTCATCAAATTTATACAAAGAAATTGTTTTTCATGATATATTCAAAGGCCAATGAATCCAGCTGAATTTGGATAGAGCAGCTTAAGTTGACCTGACATGATCAATGTACTGAAGGTAAAAGTGTGAACAGTCGCAATCAACTGACTTTGGGAGAAATTCTACAACGTCCACACTTTACAGGTATTTGTATTCCCTCCCTCCTTTGTCCCCTTCACCTCTCCATCCCTCTCCCCTTCTATCTACACAGGATCTTGTTTTTCTTCTTTCATTACTGAAATGTCAGCACTCAAATTAAGATCTATTTCAATGACCACATCTTCCTTGAAGAAAATGTGTATTTACTATTACAACCATGAAAATAAGAATTTAAATAAAAATAGGATCTAAAGATCTGAGAGTCATCATGGAGCAAGAATTCAACTGAAGTCCACTCTGCAGTGATATTAGATCAGGCATACCAGCTGTATTTTAAGAACACCTAAATAGAAGAATTGCGAAAATTAAAGCAATTTAACTTTTTTCATTGACCATTCAGATTTTCACTGCCCTGATCCAAACAATTAATTTCGGTTAATAAATGTTCCTACCCTCAGAAAATCTGAGATGACTTTTCCCCAAACATCCCATGGCATTTCACGTGTAGGACTCCATTCTGCCACATAAAATTCTTCTTATCTTTCAAGACCAAGTTCAAATGGCATTTCTTCTTGGAAGCCTCCACTGATTTCCCTTAGGCAGAATTAGTGGCTCCTTGTTTGTTCTCCCTGTGCACCATTCATTACACAACCATTACACACACCCCACTGTATCATAGCCAATCAGGTCATTATTATTCCCACTTAAATGTAATTTACTTGAACTCAGGGACACTGCTTTATTCATCTTTGAATCTATGGATTCTCTACCATGGGTCTTGGAATTTAAAATGTAGTTAAAATGTTTGCTAAATGAATGAATGCATGCATGAATGCATTGAGCAAGTGAGCCAGACTTTCTCTGTTTACCAAACAGAAGGCCTAGGAGATCATGAGCAGAATTCGTAATTAAGCTGTAAATAACACAATGATTATCTGATAGCCACAATTATTAAAAGTAGAGGCTTAATGGGCATGCAACTTGTCTTCTATAAAAAAGCTGAGGCACTAAAGAAGAAATGAAAAACACAAAGAACCACATGTCTCTTAAAGAAATCAAATTTATAGTTTAATATCAACCTATGAAGATAACTCCAAGTGCAAATGGCTTTAATGGCAAATTCAACCAAGGATTTACCAAAGAATAATATCAATTCTCCACAAACTTTTCCAAAATATTGAGAAGGTGGGAACACTTTCCAATTTATTTTATTGCTTCCAGCATTATACTGATACTAAAACTAGGTAACTATATTACAAGGAAAGAAAACCACAGAACAATATTCCTCGTGTACATGCAAGCAAAAATCTGTAATAAAATATTAGAAGATTGGATCCAGCAGTACATAACAAGTATAGTACATCATGACTGAGTAGGGTTTATCCTAGAAATGCAAGGTTGGTTCAATATTTAAAAATAAATTTAATATACCACATCAACAGATTGAGAAAAATATAATCATCTCACCTGATGCAGAAAAAAATGACAAAATTCAAAATTCCTTCATGATAAGACCTTTCAAAAACACAGGAATAAAAGGGGAGTTCCTCAATCTGATGAAGGTCACCTACAGAAACCACAGCTAACATCATACTGAAAATGGTAAGACTGAGTGCTTTCCCTCCATTAGGAACAAAATGGGATATCCACTCTCACTTCTGCAATTCAATTCACATGTCTCATCTTCCCATCTGGAATGACCTATGCCCATGTATTCTAGGGACCATGCGGCATGATATCTACCAATCACTCTTGGACGTTAAAGGCAGTTACAGTCCCTGACAGCTACAGCATAGAGGCTGGGCAGATTCTCAAGGGCAGGAAGGGCTTGGGACATGTTGAGCAACACCACAATGAGTGATTCTAATGGGGTGAGGATTTTCTTTCTAACATTAACAGGAAAAGACATAACAAAATTTCTGCCCCTGAACATAATAAGTCCTTAGGCCATCTAACCATTAACATAATAAAAGTTGCTGTTTTGAGTTTTCTTTTGGTAGAATTGTCTTCTGCATCAGGCATGTCCCTGGAGATGGAGGCAGATTGTCCCCCAGAAACATGGCACATCCATAGCCCTTCACAGCATCAGATACTCATTCATTCTATGTGCAAGACACTGTACTGGGTGCTTTAAATTCATCATTCATTTAATCCCTAGCATTAACAGATAGGTTATATTACCCCCAGTCCACAGATGAAGCAAATAAGAGTTAGAAAGATTAAAAAAAATGTGTTCAAAAAGATAAAATTATTATAGGAAGAAGCTATGGTTGGCTTTCAGTTCTTCTGATTCAGTGCTTCTTCCATTATCACAAAGATCATTTTAGGGAATGATGAGCCAAAGAAGAATGCAAATGAGCAGTATTTCTGTGACTCCAGGCTTTATCAAAAAGTTTTGTGTTTCATCTCATGACAAAATTTTCAAAATTAATTTTCCAGTTATAAATATAAAGCTTCCTCCTTGTTAATGCAAATTTTCAACTGAAAGACATTTTATGGAGCAACACATCAGCAGATTTCTTGCCCCCCTCCTTCTCTTTTTTCCTCCTCATCCTCCACTATCATCATCATAGCTGAGTTTATTGAGCTTCTGGGTGTAGGCACTCTGATGTACATTTCACATGATTGTCTGATCACTTGATCCTCTAAACAACCCAATGAGATAACTAGTATTATTTTTGCCCTTTCTTTCTTCTACAAATTGCCTATAAAATGGATATAAACAAAATTCAAGTCTGAGTCCTTGGTGTCATGTTTGTGTTCTCCTTGGAGCCCACTAAGTTAGTTTACAATGCAGTTCATGAAAATCCATGCCCATAGTGCTCATTCTCTCTCTCTCTCTCCCCCAGCATCCCTCAATGCTTAAATCTATCACAATATATGATTTGACTTGATGGTTCTGATCCACTGCAAGAAAGAACAGTCCTAAAAAGAACAAAATTCAGAAGGGGGGGAAATCGGAGGGGTAGACGAACCATGAGAGACGATGGACTCTGAAAAACAAACTGAGGGTTCTAGAGGGGAGGGGGGTGGGAGGATGGGTTAGCCTGGTGATGGGTATTGAGGAGGGCACGTTCTGCATGGAGCACTGGGTGTTATGCACAAACAATGAATCATGGAACACTACATCTAAAACTAATGATGTAATGTATGGGGATTAACATAACAATAAAAAAATTTAAAAAAAAAGCAACAAAATTCAGTTGCTCTGACATTTTTCCTGTATTCAAGTTGGAAATGAGTCTCTTGGGAGCTTTAAATGGCCCAGTCCTTGTCTTCTCTTTTGGGGAGCCTGTCTATTGACACATATAGACCTCCTCCATGCACCTCTCCTATTAGCGGGCCAAGAGAAGAGCTCAAAGGAAGGCAGGTGGTAGATGCTCCTGATCGTCCTGGAAACTATCTGTTTACCTCTCTTTGCCAGTCAGCCCTTATGCTTGGCTTCAAAGACCTTCTTTTTCAAAACTAATGAAAATCCAACCAACAAAGTCAAACCTATTGGATCAATCCAATTGATTGATCTTCTCATCCCCAAACTACTATACCAGGGGTAGTCTCAGAAATGAGTGCCCTGTTTTCCATGTGAGGTGACAAAGCCTCCCAAACACTTGGCATGCTACTAAAAATACCTGTTCAAATGGGATGTAGTCTCCCTGCAAGAGAAAATCAAGGAAGGGCTAGAATAGAATTAGGTTTCTGAGGCTTCCTTGGTGCCACTAATGTGCTAGACTTCGTTAAAATCAACCTGCTATTGAGTGGCAGAATTGGAATTAAAATCGGGAAGCAAGGTTGAATGCCAGCATCCATATTCCCCTTTTATCTTACACACAGACATGCTAAGCTATTGAGCATGGCAATGTGCTCATTGATGGTGGCCATAAAATAAAAGGGGATGTTATGAAGGGCTCCTGGGACAACTTGTTAAAATATAATCTCTTTGCTTGAGGGAATATCATTATAACCTTGGCTTTTCTTTCTTCCTGCTAGTTGAAACATGGAAATAAGGGCTGGTGCTACAGCAACAATATTGTGACTATAAATCAAACTTGAAGATGGAAGCTGGTCTTTTGGAAGTTAGAACAAAAATAAAAGAACCTTGGGCTCCCAATGGAGTCACACCTGCTATAGACTGCCTATATCTAGGGTTCATGTTATATGAAAGAATCTTGTTAAAGTCATTGCTATTTGGGATGTTTGTTAGTTGCAGCTGAACACAATTCCTAACTTATGCAAACCCTTTTCTGTACTATCACTACTTTTCCTTCTAGAACTATTTGCCTAAACACTATATTATTGTTTGAGGTTAGTTTTTAAGGTATTTCTTATATCTACATCCTCATTGTAAAAAAAATAAAGTGTGAAGAAAAATAATCATGCATAACTTCACTGCCCAGGGCTAAATGCAGTTGACATTTTGATGTTTTGCCTTCCAGTCATTTTTCTATCCCTATATCATAAGCATGGATGAGCTCATATATATCTTTCTTCATTTGTTTTATTGCAGAAATATTTGCCTGCCATATTAAAAATTATCTTAAACATCTTTTAAATTCTACATAATATTGCAAATTCTATGAATTTGCCATAATTTATTTTTCATTCCTACCTAGTTGGATATTGACTATTTTCTGTATTTTGATGTCATAAACATTACTATGGCGATCATGTGAATGTATAAAGTTACTTTGTTTATGCATTTCAGATTCTTTCCTTTGGACAGATTCCTAAGTGTATCATTATTAGGTCAAAGGATTTAAATATTTTCTAGCCTCAATGCACAGGGCCAAAATGCTTTTCTAAAACAGATCAGTATACATCCAATCCACTCAATAGTACCAAACATGGTTATGTGATCATCCTAGCTACCCTAATAGTGAAGAAATTATGTTCTAGGATTGTTTTACTTTTTGAGCACTTGATTATTACTGAGAGTGAACACTCTTCATGCCCACCACCACTTGTGTTTCCTACAGTGTTTTATGCATCTTTGTGTCTCCAACATCTACCGTACATCCTGGATCACAGGATAAACTCAATATGGCTTCACTGAAAGATGTGGTTATTTTTAATAACCTTGTACCTGAGATGGCCTGAGAAAAATTGCTTTTGGAATTATTACCAATTAGATTATATACCGTGGAGTTTTAGTGTTTGAATACTGATGATCCCATGGAGGACTATAATAGTTACATCTAACACTGAACTTTTTCTATTTATTACACACTGTTCTAAAACTTTACGTGCATTATTTCATTAAAACTTCATAATAACCCTGTGAGGTAGTTAGTATTAACCTCCCCATTTTAGCATTTAGAAGCTGAGACAGAGAGATGTTAAATCAATGGAACAAGGATTTCAACCTATGCAGTGTAATTCTAGAATGAATTTTTATTCAGATTCTCCAATGTGCATGGAAACTTTTGGGGATATCAAGAGGGGAAAATAAACATGGTCCTGGTCTTCCAAAGTTCAATCTGTTTGTATAGACAAAATGAAACAGAGTAAATGTGGATAATAACGGTCATGGGAATAACCAATATTTACTGAGGGCCAAACACTGTTCTAAGCACTTACTCCTTTCAAAATATGCATGCTATAGGCACTACTATTATTTTCATTTTACAGATAAGGAAACTGAAGCAGAGAGATTATGTAATTTGTCTGAGCTTACACAAGTAGTAACTGATGGAGCCAGGATTTGAATCTAGAAAGACTTCAGAGCCTACCTTCTTAACCACTTTGTACAGAACTTTCCATTGTTGCATACAAAAGGCTCAAAAATGGCACATGTCAGTGCATGCTTAATGATCAAAGAGGTAGACCCAATGTGTCAAGTGAATTCAGAAGACAACATGTTCAGAAGATATCATAAGCTGGAACAATTAGGAGTAATCCTACCATCCTTCACTATGAAATCAAAATGGCAGCTAAAGAACCATGGCAGTAGAGAAAAGGCCCAGAATGGAATCAGACAAATGTGGTTTTCAAATTCCAGCTCCACCCCTTCCTAGTGAAATGGGAATAAATACTCTTCTGTAATAAGGTCCTTATAAAGATGGTATAAGTTGCTGTATATGTGGCATCTAGCAAAATTTCAAGCCTTTCTGTAAGAACACAAAAAATGAGATTTCTCTTACATAGTAGACACTGTGCATTGGCTCCCTTTTATCCTATCTTCCTGTACTATAAGAGCACGAACACTAAAATACTTGATTTTCCAGCCTCCCAATGACATGGTCTGGCAAATGAGAAATAGGCAGATGTCTTTAGAAAACTGTCCATCCACAAATAAAAAGTGAATGCCTTGCAAGGAAAAGACCTTCCCTCTTCATCCTGCCCGGTGAGCTGAAATGATGCCAAGAGGAATAGCAGTCATTCTGAGAACATGAAGATGAAATCCTCATGCTAAGGACAGTGGAATAGAAAGAAAGTGCCTGGGTGCTTACTGACCTCTCTTTTAACCACTGTAACAGTCCTGGATTGCCTACTTCCATCCTTACTTTTACGTGAGAAAAATAAACACATGTTTAGGTCACTATTTATTGGGTTTCTGTCATTTGTAGCTGAACATACGTTTATCTGACACACTTTCCTCACCATTTGCCAGAGTCACTTGTGTTTCCTCAGATGATGGAACACACGTATCTGAGGGTCACACTGCCCATCACCAAATGACCAACATCTACTTTTTTAGACTTAATGGTTCAACATTCTTCATAGTTATGCCTCAGGATGTGAGGTTTAGGTGAGAAAGCATGCATCCTTCTGCCCATTAGCAGCCAGTTGGAGAGCTGGCTGGTTGTAGACTAGAATAAAAACTTGGGGTGACTTAGTCACATTTTAATCACCAGTGAGAACACAAGGCCCTACAGAACACAGGAGTATTGTGTAAGTGCAAGAGAGACAGGCCAGATTCAAATTCTGGAATTGCTACACTAACAGTGATCATGAATAATTACCTTAAATGCCTGAGACCCCAGTTTTTGCCTCTGTAAAATGGAGATAACTCTTACTATCTTGGGTTAGAGCTAAGATCGTGTATTATCTGTAAAACAACTATCACAGTGTCTAGAAATCATAATAGGTGAACCCCCAAAATGGTTATAATGATGATTATTAAAGACAATCAGAAATAATAGTCTGAAATTCACTTAACTGCTATTTGTAAGAACCTACTGTGGGCCAGGCCCTGGGATTCTAGGAGCAAAGAAGAAAATTGTTTTCCTGCCTCCCTACTTTCCATCCACCTGCCCCCTACCATAGACCTGATATTAACATGGGGAAAACAGAATGTACAAATAGACAAATCGATCAAGCAATCACCTAAGAGAGTGAGAAGAATTTGGAAAAAAAAATAAAGAAGGGTCCAGGGACTGCAGGGGGAGTATGGCATGAGAAGTCACGGGTGGGACGTCTTCACAGTTAGCAGACAGTGACCCTCTGGATTTCAGAACAAAAGGTGTCTCCCCATTTCGCTTAAGAGAGGACAAAGGACCAGAGAATGCATCAGTTTGGTTGACTAACCTAAAGGTGATTTCTTCTGAATCTCAGGCCCCATTAGAACACAAATTCTTGTGATTTAAAACAAATTTAGTGTATAAGCAGATGTTGTTCTATATTTTTACAGGTCCAAATATCAGATAGCTAATTATCTTACCCCTCGCCCCTTTTCCTCATCCTGCAGCCCCACCTCAATAGGTGTTAAACTGTTTTCCTCAACACTCTGGCATTTAAAACACTACATCAAAAATAAATAAATAAATAAATAAATAAATAAATAAGGGGAAAAAACAAAGTGAGGACTTTTCAGAAGGCTCAGACACCAAAGAGAACCTGAGACAACTGGTTGCAAAAGGTGTATTAAAAACATGCTCTCCCATTGTGTAAAATATTTCTAATTATTTTAATAAAGTGTATGCCATTTTCCAAGACCCCATGTTCCACAGGGATAGCATACTTTTTCTGTTTTATTTTGAAGGGAAAACAAAAAAAGAAAATGCAAAGCTGAACTGTGTCTATATTTTTTTGTTGTTGTTCAGACAAAGCTATTTCTCTCCTTTTATTTCAGCCTGTTTCTGTCCAGCGAGATGGCACCACTCCTGGCAGAGGCCATTCCCTTTTAGCCAATGTGGTCCTACCCAACTCAGCAGTGCTACAAAATATCGACTTGAAAAGTAATTAAGATATAAGTATTCCAAAAAGAGCACATGGTTATTTAAAGTCGTTGGACACCATTCAAATGGAAAGATCTATGGAACACAAGGGCTGAGAGTCATCATGCCATTTCTCCCCCACTTCTCCCATTAAGAAAAAGGACTAATTATACATCTCCAGCAAATATGACCTGGTAAAGAGTTTTCAAACAAAAGCCCGTACTGAACGGGATATCTGGCAGATCTGGGCACTTGTTTTCCCTAATAACCATTAGAGTTGTTCCTCGTAAACCATTTTACAGCAACATTAGAAATATCAGAGTTTACGTTTTCGTTAATGAATTGCTGCAGAATGTTAGCGCCGCATCACGTCTCCCAATGATTCCTTATCCTCGCTTTGTCTCCGTCGTGCTTCCCCACCCCCTCCCCAACTTAACATTTCATTTCCAATGACACGTCAGCCGTCTTTCACCAACCTCAAAGGAAAGTTGAATGCGGGGCTCACAAAGTTAAGCTGACATTTGCTCCCTTCCAATAAAAAATATTTAGTCCATTAAACATAAATAGCTGTCATTATGATACATGGACTGAGTGCAAACCTCCCGGTTCCCTCTGATGTTTATTACAACCAAACAACTGCAGTGCCTGCATGTTTTCAACTTTAGTGTATTGATTAAACTTTTAAATGGCTGCCATATAACCCAGGGACAGCGGGAAGATTAATTTGCGTCAATGTTCATCTGTAATTCATTAGCCATTTATTCTTTACAACCACATGGGCTATCAAGAAAATGCAGGCCATTTTTCACTCGGCACAGGCTGAGAACAGATTCTGAAATTTGTGCTGCATACAAATAAGTTCCCCAGGCCTGGCCAGTTAAACTGCTTGGCTTTTCAAAAGTTGAAGTCGGGAAACAGCAGCAGGGAAGAAACATTAAAAACTGGGAACGGGGAAAAACATACATCCTCAGGGCGCTCACGGTTTAACTGAGTTTGTCCACTGTCTTCTCATCCATGGATTACGGTTTCTTATTTCAGTCAGATTAAAATAACGGGAACGTGTGTCTGAGCAAAGGCAATAAATAAAAGGGGTCGCTTTTTCCCCATCTCTCCTATCTCCCCCCCCCCCCCCATTCTAACAGCTCCTAAAATGCCGTTTCTGGCAGAGCACTCCAGAGAGCGGCAGTGGAGTCGAGAAGTGCATAGCCCGAGGAATTTGGATTTGTACTCCCGGACGGTGGCGTTTGAACCAACCCTTCCCGAAACAGTGGAATCTCAGCCGGCCTTGAGTTGGGAAGGTGCCCAGCTAAATAGCGGCGTGTTTCCTGAGGGAAGAGGTAAGCCATCTGGCTTCTCCGCGTGCCCTCCTGACCCCCTTGGCAGAGCACAAAATGCATATTAAAGGCATAAACGGAACGAGCACCCTGGTGAAAGGCCCTTCGACACACAAGGCACTTGGGAAGACAAGGAAGAAGGA
Source organism: Halichoerus grypus (assembly GCF_964656455.1). Lineage (NCBI taxonomy): Eukaryota > Metazoa > Chordata > Mammalia > Carnivora > Phocidae > Halichoerus > Halichoerus grypus. The sequence continues at coordinate 49,628,261 of NC_135718.1, forward strand.
GTCCACACGCACTCAGGTCCAGGCAGGAGGAGAATAAAGCACACCAGAGAAATTTTTCTTCATAAGGATGAATAATTAAAGTGGAGAGCTGAGCGCCCTGGCCTCACTGTGGCTAATAACTGCAATAGTGAGTGGCAAAAATCAATGGTCAGAAGGACATCTGGGGAAGAGGGCTGGCAGGTACCCGTTTGCAGGATGTGTGAAAGCCAACATGCAGATGCCCAAGGCCACAACTCTTTTCTCTGGTCTACGGTGCCCACAAAAATCAAAGGCACCAGGCACGCTGGTAACCTTGGGTAACAAAGTCCATGAAAGGACTTGGGGAGAAGGCTGTAAATGACTCATTTATAACATAACTGCTCAGGCTGCTTACAACCAAGGATAAAAGGGAGCCCTCCACAAAAGCCTCCATCTGGAGCCCTTCTCGTCCCAGCCCAGGAGTGACCAGCACTAAGAATCCATAGCACACAACTCCTTTTCAGGGCCTTTGGGGAAATGGATGGGGGATCATCATGCATCAGAGAGATGCAGCTTGAGGAGTTTTATTTGGCTTGTAGATGTGACATGTAAGTGTCAAAAGGAATGCACATGAATTGAAGAAAACTGCATTGGATGAGACCTCAAGGTCATTAGAGACAGCCCCCTGCCATGTATAGGATCTGTCAACTTTATCTATTATTTTCATAGTTATAAGTACACTTGGCTTTGCACCTCAGAGGAGCTCAATAAATATTTGTAGAGTGATTGATTAGTTCAACCTGAGCACACAGATGCATTCATTCAACCATTCAACAAATATTTATTGACCGTCTCTCAGATCTCCCACACTGTTCTAGATCTAGGATAAAGTAGGGAACAAGCATAGGTGTAAACTTTTATCAGTAGGGTACATTTATCACAGTTGACTTTCATTTGGAGCTAAGGGACATTCTAGAATCCCAGGACATCAGTGTGGGGAGAACCAAGACCATGTTCTTTGTCTGGGCTTTCTATGGGAAAACCCTGAAAAACAGCTTGTGCCTTATGAATTAACTGGATAAATGCTGGAATAAAATAAGTCTGAAGTTCTAGAAGAATTCAAAATACATGCTTACTGAAAATTTCAAATAACACTGATTCCAAGGATAAGTATAATTTCTGTAGGTAAGGTTAGGGTAAAAGTTTATTTTTGGAGATAGGACTGCAAAAATCTGCTGGCCAAAAGCATCTATCATTATTGAACTTGAATTTGAGGACAGAATACAATTTTATAAAGGCTTCAATCAGTTAAGAGCAAATACTGAAGAAAATTATGCCTGCTACACTTTTTAAAATATATTGCGAGGCATAAAGAATAAATAAAAGTCACTGTCTCTACTTTCATGCAAGGACCTTACAATTTCTTTGGGGAGACAAAATTAACACATTAAAGCTAACTAATACATGATCACAGAGAATTAGGGGCAGAAGTGTTTAACATGCTTTTTTTCCCCTCTCTCTCTTAAATAATCAATAGTAAAATATTTAAGCCCAGTAAAATCAAAGCTGCTGGGGTACCAAAACTCTCACAAATTAAACTGATGGATGAAAGTCATCTGATAATATATATCAGGAGTTTAAAAATGCACTTACCTTTCCTCCCCTCAATTCCAATTCTTGATATCTATTCTAAGGAAATAATTCCCCATGGAGAGGAAAACTACACAACAAAGATCTCACTTTACTTTTGCAGAGCTTTTTGTTATAGGGAACAGAAAGTAAAGCAAAGATTAAGTAAATAATAGTACATTAACTCTATAGAACACCAGGTGGCCATTAAAATGGTAATAATAAATACAATGAAGCAACATAGAACAGCTTGAATATATGCTAGAAGCCTACAAAACTGTAAGTTCAGTAGGGTTACAGCTATGCATTCATGTTAAAAATACTATAATGGAGTATATACAATTTATAACAGGTAGTTAGAACTATACAAAGTATGTCTTCTCTCTTTATCAAATGTTCTGTGAGTTTGTTTTATTGCTTTTATAATCAGAAAAAGTTCTAAAATGTTTAAACTGTGTAACAGATTATAAATGCTATGAATATTGAAAGACAGCTCCATGCTAGATGAGCTAGAGTCTGGACTTAAAAAAAGATTCCTTAAAGAAACAGATCTTAATACACAGAAAAGAGACAAAAAAAATATTCTTGGCAAAGAATATTTTCAGCAAAGGCTGGGAATTTGAAATGTGCATGGCCTGAAGCAGGAATAATGAAGAGACTTGTCTGGCTAGAGTAGATGAGGTGCTTTGGAGAAATAATGTCAGATAAATAACATTAGACAATTTTTTTTTAAACTTTGGTTCTATCAGAGTGAACTATTTCCTCTCTACTGCCCCTTTCCAAATGAATAGGCGTATTTCAGTTTAGAATCCTACCTTGGCTCTCCCCAGGTTTTCATGGGTCAAATGAAATTAAAAATAATATATCAAAAGGATTGGTTAAGTTTGTAGTTTTTTACTTCAGGAGGTAACTCTGCACTTCATCTTAGCTAATCAAAAAGGGTAGTTGAGATCGTTTTGAAATACAAGATAATGCATAATGTTTATAATTTTTAAATAAGTATCTAGTAACATGGAGGAAAAAAGAAAAAGCAGCAGAATGGGGTGGGTGATGAGCTCATCATTACCCCATAAATAACAAAGCTACAATAATTAAATTATGTGGAACCTGGAAAAAAGTGGAAAGAAGATTAATGATACAAAATAGAAAGCAAAGAAGTAGATTCTATTATAAAGAAATTCAGACTAGGATACAGTTGACATTTTATATCAGTGAGGAAATTAAGTGCTGTTTAATAAATGTTAAAGGGACAAAATGAATTTGCAATCCTAACCAGATAGTCAAATGTAACAAAACTAACTACAATCCCAACAACAGAAATTGACTGGAGCTCTCCAATCTCTAGGGATATGGATAAAGTCAAAGGAAGAAATAACAAGGCAAAATATTGTCAGATTTGGCTTGTAAAAAGTTAAATGCCTCTGCATGTTAAAACACCATAAAAAAGTAAAATCCAAATTATAGACAAAAATTACTTTTTATCGTCTATGTCAAGGGGTTACTATCCTCAAGGTAGCAAACATTTCTTACAAATCAAATGAAAATTATTAACATCTCCATAGGAAAATGGGTAAACAATAAAAACAGTTGTTTATAACAAAATAAAAGTAGTCAGTCAATGTACTGAGTATGTTCAGCCTCACAAGGTATCAAAGAAATAAAAAAAATAGGTATTTAATTATTTTTTAAAATTATGATATCCACTGTTTGTGATCATGTAGTGAAAGGAACCCTATCACACTCTGTTGGTAGGAGTTTAAATTGGCACAGCTTCGTGGGAAGGCTGTGAATGTGTTTCAAGTGATTTTAAAAAGCCTAAAACAAAATACAAATTATATTGTGGCCAGACAACATGTATATGATACCATGTTTCTGAAATTTGTTAAAACTTGCTTTTTAGCTTATGCTGTGGTCAATTTTTAAAGTGTTCCCTATATGCTCCAGAAGAATATGTATTCTCTAATTGTGCACAGTTCTACATATGTCCATTAAAATCAGCTTAATCATATTAATTTTCCAGATCTTTACTATTTTTGTCTGTTTGACCTATCACAAATTGAGAGAAGTGTTTTGAAATATGTGACTATTATGTAGATTTTTCTATTATTTTCCTATTATAGAAATACTTGCTTTAGCTTTATATGGTATGAGGCTATGATAGTACATTGATTCTAAGATATACTTTTTTACACATGTAACATCAGTCCTCTTCATTATTTCAAATATTCCTTCCAGGATCCTTTCCTTTTGTTTTCTCCTCAGATACTTGCTGTAGAAGTTCTATTAGTTGATAATATGTGTAGTAAGTTCTTCCCATTTTGTCCACATCCATATTTCTTTATTTTGTACGCATTCTTGAAAGACAGTTTCACTTCTAACACAATTCCTAGGCTCATATATATATTTTTTCTTTTTTTTCATATTTATTTTCTATCAGTACTCTGAAAATATCCTACTGCTTCTTGGCTTCCATGCTGAGGCTAAGAAATTTGCCTTCTGCCTTCATCCTAAAGATTAGTTTTATGTAGGAGATTTTTGTTTTCTTTCTAGCTGTTTATAAAATCTTCTTTGTCTATGGTACTCTGCAGTTTTTTTTAATTTTTATTTTAATCACCCAGTGCTCATCATGACAAGTATCCTCCTTAATCCCCATCACCTATTTCACCCATTCCTCCATCCACTTCCCCTCTGGTAACCACCAGTTTGTTCTTTGTAGGTAAGTCTGTTTCTTGATTGTCTCTCTCTTTTTTCCATTTGCTCGTTTGTTTTGTTTCTTAAATTCTACATATGAGTGAAGTCATATGGTATTTGTCTTTCTCTGACTTATTTTGCTTAGCATAATACTCTCTAGCTCCATCTGTGTTGTTGCAAATGGCAAGATTTCATTCTTTTTTATAGCTGAATAATATTCCACTGTGTATGTGTGTATATATACACACCACATCTTCTTTATCCATTCATCTATTGATAGATGCTTGGGTTGCTTTCATATCTTGACTATTACAAATAATGCTGCTATAAGCATAAGGGTGTATGTATCCCTTTGAATTAGTGTTTTTGTATTCTTTGGGGAAATACCCAGTAGTGTGATTGTTGATCATAGGGTAGTTCTATTTTTAACTTTATGAGAAACCTCCACACTGTTTTCCCCAGTGGCTGCACAAGTTTGCATTCCCACCAACATTACATGAGGGTTCCTTTTTCTCTACATCCTTACCAACACTGTTGTTTTTGGTGGTACTCTGCAGTTTTTGTTGTTGTTGTTTATTTTGTTTTGTTTTTGAGAGTGAGAGAGACAGAACAGGTGAGAAGGGGCAGAGGGAGAGAGAGAATCTTAAGCTGGGCATGGAGTCCAACATGGGACTCGATCTCACAACCCTGAGATCATGACCTGACCTGAAATCAAGAGCTGGATGCTTAACCAACTGAGCCACCCAGATGCCCTGATACTCTGCAGTTTTAATAACTTTGTTTAGGTGTAGCTTTTAAATATTTATTCTGCTTGTTCTCCCATCTGCTTCCTATATAGTTCCACGTCTTTTATTATTTTTTTTTTCAAGATTTTATTTTATTTTTTATTTATTTGAGAGAGTGAGAGAGAGAGCACAAGAGGGGGTAGGGTCAGAGGGAGGAGCAGACTCCCTGCCAGGGAGCCCGATGCGGGACTCGATCCCAGGACTCCAGGATCATGACCTGAGCTGAAGGCAGTCGCTTAACCAACTGAGCCACCCAGGCGCCCACGTCTTTTATCATTTTGAAGAATTCTCAGCTATCACCTCTTCAAGTACTGCCTCTCCTGTCTTTTCTCTATTCTCTCTGGAACTTTGACTTGCTGAATGGAAGCCCTTCTCATTCTAACCTCTACGTCATCTGATTTCTCAAATTTCCCATGCTTATTAATGTATTGCATTCTGTATCTTTTCTTTAGATCTACTCATTAGTTTACCAATAATTCCCTTCAATGACCTAATCTACTTAATCTAACTGAAGATTTTAAATCTACATAATCATATTTTATACTGAAAGTTTTAAATGAATAGTTTTCAAATCAGTTACTTTTATAGTCTCTTACTACTTTTTTCTGTTTTATTCCATCTTTATTTCTTAAATCATTTCATACAAATATGTTTTATCAGATTGTGCAAATTCCAGTATCTGATGCTCTACTGGGAGTTTAATCTCTTTCTTTGCTAACATTTACTCTAAAGTGAGGTTTTGTGGAGTGTTTGGTGGTTTCTGATCGTGTGCTCAATATTTGCTTTTTCTTATTCTGTGGAAATCTGAGTAGCCTAAACTGATAAGCCTTCCTTCCAAAAGGATCTGTGCTATAGACCTGATATCATTTGATTAAAATTCAGGGATCCACGCTTCATAAAGGAGCTTTTGGTTCATATCCTCTGCCCAAATTCCAGTATTGAGATTTGGGGCAAATACCTGCTTCCTTCACTGACTTCAGCTGAATGTTTTTCTTGATTCCCCCATTTTCGTGATTTTTCCTATTTCTAGTTGACCCAGAAATGTATTAACAATCATGATCTAGAAATAAGGCATCTGCCATACTTTCTAATATGCATTCATTATTTTAAAAATAATCTAGACACTTGAGTTAGTGAGAATGATAGCATTAAATTCAAGGCAAAACATGCCCTCAAATAATGACAATTGACCAACAGAAGTTCCAAAAAAATTTTTTTTGATATACTGTTTGATCTTCCGATTTATCTTCTAAAATTTAGAGATATTCAGAGCTGCTGTGAAATTCAGGTGGCCTATGGATATGCAAGAACAAACCCTTCCATGGACTCTCATATTTTAAAATCATATTAACTCTCCAACTTAATAACCATGGATAAAAATTCTGTCATAAGTGAGGTGGCCACACAGAACAGGAACGGATACAACAATCACAGCATAGTATTTCTTATTTCTCAGAGTACCCAAGGGGCATAGTTAGTAGCTTGGGACATGTTCAGGAAAGTATTGGAAAGCTCAGTTTTCCTAGATTCCTACCTTTTATATTCAAAGTTTACATAATCATTCCAAAAGGTTGCATCACAATGTATGCACTTCCATTTATGAGAAATTTTATAGGCAGAGAACTCTCCTGGTTCTTGAGCCAGGGGAGGGAGCAGTCAATACTCAACCATACTTGAACAACAGCTTTCTCTCTATTTATACCTTTCTAGAATTGTTAACTAAGACCATTTCTAGAAAGCCTATTTGTTCGGATTCCTATGAATATGTGTGCACCAGAATGGTTATTACAGCAGTATTTATAATAGCATAATAAATTATCTGACTCTATTTCTGATATTTGATCACTGACAGTTGATAGGCCCCATTCCTCCACTTTCTCTTTTGCCCCACCTCTGGGCAGGCTGGTAAGAGAGCCCAGATTCTTCTTCTCTTGGCACCAGAAGGGAAGTTCAAGTCGTGCAAACCTTGGCCCACATTTCCCTGGTGCAACTGTTAACCACAATACAAATCAAAGCCATTTGCCCATTTACTGAAGCCAAATGGACCAACTTGAATGCCTGCCTTCCTCTCTGCAGAAAGTCTCATGATAGGAGTAATGAATGTCTTCATACCCTCCTGGTGCATGTGTGGTGTCATCAGTCTTGAAATGGGATCCAACTTTGGTATGGGGTGGTTGATTCCACCCTCTGCTGAACACCCACAAGATAATTGACCCTGTGAGCAGGATGGTCTAAGTGATGACTACCATCATCTGGAGAACTCTCTTCTTTTGCTTGTGGCTTGCTAACAGGCTCTGCTGTCTGTTGGCTAGTGTGCAGTTTTGAAGCCTGCTAGCTATCAACCACTTTGAGATGTATTTGCTGAGTCCCACCTAGCCTTTCTTATAGATTTAAAATCTAGAAGACCAATGTAAATCAAAGTTTCCATATTGGCATTTAGGGACAGTAATAGGAATTGGGGTTCTCCTTAAAGTAGCTTTAAGTGATATATCTCAGCTAGACCTATGTTTGTGCTTCAGATTACATTTTGTATCTCAATTTCATCATGTACTTTGTGACTCATGCTAGGTACAGGGAAATAGCTAAGACCACTGACTGTCACTCAATCAGGCATGGACCCTGTTCTGTAATTAGGGGAAAGATCAATATTGATATCCTATGCAATATATAGGCCCACTGGGTGCTGCTGCTATAAAGAACAGTCACTACATGGTATGCTGAGTTCTGCACTCCTAGAAACAGATTACTCAGTAGAACCCAATGAGGCTTTAAATGCTGCTTCTCCCTATGCCTCTGCCACTAAAAACAAACCTGATCCTCACAGTTATAGGAAAAGAACACCCATTTACCATATAACACAGACCCTGATTTTAAAAAATTAAAAAAAAACAAGATCCTGAATGCTATCCCCACACCTCTTAAAGGGCCAGAGGATATAAAATTGATCCACAAAGACTCTATGTTCCATCACATTGAGTAATGTGGCTTATCAACATAAACCCTACTTAAGCTAATGTCCTTACACACAATAAAACAATTGCTATGGGGGAAGGGATCCTTAATCTTGATGACACTGAATTAACTCTGAGGAAAGAGAAACTTATATAAATCTGAGCAAGAGAGAGAGAGAACCTCCAAAAGCATATCCAGTATCCATCAAAAGAAAGTGAGAAGTAGGGGAGAACTGGAATGGAGGCCCACAACTTGACCCCCATTATAAATCCAAAATTTACTAAAAGAATTCAACAATGGAAAAGTAAAAAGGGTACCAATTGGCTTTTGTGTTTTAAAACAGAGGTTCTACATTAACTCTAACCTCTGCTGAGTTGTACAATTGGCACAACTTCATGGTCTCAACTGATGCTGGGACTCAAATTACAGTTATACCTGGGTCTCTCATTAAATTTAAAGGCACACCATACTCTTAAGGGAGTTATCAAAAATAAAATAGAGGACAAACAGGTATGCTTCACTTTACCCACTATCCTACTGTTTTGTCTAAATTTCCCATGGTCTTAGCACCCATTTCTTTAATATATCCCATAGTGGACACGGATACTCTGACACAGCAAGTGATACACTGAAATAAAATGAAATCTTTGGTGCTTAAAATTAATGCTTGACAAAATGAGACCCATAGATCCAAAATGGGAGCATTCCTCTTGGGTTAAAGTAGTTAATATGGCCTAATATAGATGAAAACAAGGCCTACAGAAATTAAGAGCCCCCCCTCCTTTTTAACAAAATGTACTTAAAGGAAGAGGTTATTGTTTCTAGAATCCTCCCATTTAATAGTGATATTCAGCATAATTATTTTTTCTTTTGCCGCTTGTACTTTTGGTGTCATAGTTAAAAACACTTTACTAAGCCAAGGTCATACGGACCCTACTCCTATGTTTTCTTCTAAGAGTTTTATAGTTTTAGCTCTTACATTTAGGTCTATAATCCATTTTGAGTACATTTTTGTGTACAGTACAAGAAAAAGGTCCAACTTTATTCTTTTGCCTGTGGCTATCCTGTTGTCCCAGAAACAGGTGTTGAAAAGACTATTCTTTCCTCATTGAAATGTCTTGTCACATTTGGTGAAAATCAACTGACCTTAAATATAAGGGCTTACTTCTGGACATCCAATTCTTTTACATTAATCTATATGTTTATTCTATGCCAATACATATTTCATTACTGTAGCTTTGTAGTAAGTTTTGAAGTTGTTAAGTGTGAGTCTTACAACTTTGTCTTCTTTTTCAAGATTGTGTCTTCTAGATTTTTTGCATTTCTGTATGACTTTTAAGATTAGCTTGTCGGGGCGCCTGGGTGGCTCAGTCGGTTAAGCGGCTGCCTTCGGCTCAGGTCATGATCCTGGGGTCCTGGGATCGAGCCCCACGTCCGGCTCCCTGCTCAGCGGAGAGCCTGCTTCTCCCTCTCCCTCTGCCTGCCACACTGCCTACTTGTGCTCTCTATCTCTCTGTCAAATAAATAAATAAAATCTTTAAAAAAAAAAAAAAAAAGATTAGCTTGTCAATTTCTATAAAAAAACAAGCTGGGATTTTGCTAGGGATTGTGTTAAATCTGTAGATCATTTTGGGAAATATTGTCATTTTAATATTAAGTCTTACAATCCATGAACATAGGCTGTCCTTCTAGTCATTTAGGTCTTCTTTAATTTTTCAATAATATTTTGAGTTTTTGGAGTGTAAGTTTTATATTTCTTTTGTTAAATTTATTCCTAAGTAATTTATACTTTTACATACCATGATTAATGGAATTATTTCCTTAATTTCATTTTTAATTGTTCATTGTAAATGTATAGAAATACAGTTGACCTGTGTGTACACTGATCTTGTACCCTGCAATCTTGCTAATTCATTTATTAGTTCTAGTAGATTTTTAGTGGATTCCTTGGAATTTTCTAATATGTAAGATCATTTGACTGCAGCATGTGGCTGCTGACCACTTTCAGACCCCATCCTTCTCCTTTCCTTTTTGCCCCACATCTGAGCAAGCAAATTAAAAACTCAGATAATCCTTCCCTTCAAATCCCACAAACCTATGCTGTACATGGGAACCTTCATGCCAGCCTATACCTAGTCATAATAAAAACCAAAGCCACTTTTCCTTTCTTCACTCAATCCAAGTAGACCAGCTTGAGTGCTTGCTCTGCTCTCTACAGAAAGCCTCATGATGTAAGAAATAAATGTTTCCATAGTCTCTTGGGGCATGTGTGGCATCATTAGTCTTGATATCTGAACCAATTAGAGGGAAGGGAATATTGATCCCACACTCTGTGGGGCAACCACAAGACAAATGACAAAAATAGAAACAATTCAAACATCCTACAACAGGGACAAGATTAAATACAGCCATTACAAATGATATATTTGAAAAATATTTAATAATATTGGAATATGCTCGGGGCGCCTGGGTGGCTCAGTTGGTTAAGCGACTGCCTTCGGCTCAGGTCATGATCCTGGAGTCCCGGGATCGAGTCCCACATCGGGCTCCCTGCTCAGCAGGGAGTCTGCTTCTCCCTCTGACCCTCCCCCCTCTCATGCTCTCTGTATCTCATTCTCTCTCTCAAATAAATAAATAAAATCTTAAAAAAAAAAATATTGGAATATGCTCATGATACACTATTGTGAGAAAAACAATAGAAAAATGTGTATGCACTATAATCTCAACTTTCACTTAAAATACGTGTATACACATACATATGTAGAAGAAAGAATGGAAGAAAACATGTTAGAAATATTTATCACTGGGTGGTAGGATTGCAAATTTATTTTTATTTCTTATAATTTTTTATATTTTTCAAAGTTTTTATGAAAAACATTTATTAATTATTTTATCATTAATAAGAACAAATAAGAACCAAAATTCTACCAAGGAGTCATAGGTCTAATTTAAAAACATTTGGGTGCTACATCACTTGACCTGTCTGAAGTATAAAGGTAGATCCTGAGGCTTTATTGTGGGACACCTATCTTGTATTAGCATAATTATGCCCTTGGATCTACTTAATTATAATTTCCATTGGTACTAAATTGTTCATGTAACAAAAATAAATATTGAAACAAGTTTTCTTCTAAAAAGCATGTGGTTAGCATAGCTTTATAAAATAAACACATTTAAGTAACAACAACAAAGAAGCTCACGCAAAATCTTTTGGTTGTTTTTCACATTTATAGTGTACTGATTCGCCTTCCTTAACATCTCCTCTCTTTGTCCCCTGCTCCATGCTCCAACTCTAAGTCTGCACTCCCTTTTATTACCCATTGCTAACTCTACTCAGGGTTTTCTTTTTTTAATTTTATTAGGTCTTTAATTTTAATTCCAGTGTAGTTAACATACAGTGTTATATTACTTCAGGTATACAATATAGTGATTCAACCATTCTATATATTACTCAATGCTTATCATGATGTCTACTCTTTAATCCCCATCACCTATTTCACCCTTTCCTCCACTCACCTCCCCTCCCCTCTGGTAACCATCAGTTTTTTCTCTATAGTTAAGAGACTGTTTCTTGATTTGTCTCTCTCCCCCCCACCCCTTTGTTTTGTTTCTTAAATCCCACATATGAGTGAAATCATGTATTTGTCTTTCTCTCCCTGACTTATTTTGCTTAGTATTATACTCTCTAGATCCATCCATCTTGTTGAAAATGACAAGATTTCATTCTTTTTTTTTTTTTTTTTAGAGAGGGAGAGGAAGGTAGGGGAGAGGCAGAGGGAGAGGGAGAGAGAGTCTTAAGCAGACTCCACACCCAGCACAGAGCCTGATTCAGGGCTTGATCTCACAACCCTGAGATCATGACCTGAGCCAAAATCAAGAGTTGGACACTTAACTGACTGAGCCACCCAAATGCCCCAATTTCATTCTTTTTTATGGCTGAATAATATTCCATTATATGTATATACCACATCTTCTTTATCCATTCATCTATCAATGGGCACTTGAGCTACTTCTATATCTCAGTTGTTATAAATAATCCTGCAACAAACATAGGGGTGCATATATTCTCTAACCTATGATCCAGTAATCACACTACTAAGTATTTACTTACCCAAAGAATAAAAAAACTCTACTTAGGGTTTTCTAATTCTGCTGTCTGTTTCCAGGTCTCCCAAGAAAGCTGCTACTAGACATACACTTGTAAAACACAGTAACATGTAGATCCCTTCCTATTTTATAGTCTTGACAATATTTCAAATTTTGCAATGTATATAGTATTTTTCATAAAGTGATTATTTTCTAATGCTTCCTTGGACTTAATTCTTCAACAGTATTAAATGGCCTTCAGATCCCATGCCTGACATGCTTTCACACTTCTGTATCCTTTGCCTGGAATGCCCTTTCCTTTTTGTACCTCCTCATCTTCAGTTCAAGTACTTCTTCCACTTCCTTTCTAGATTCCTGTCCATCCAAGCAACATCTTCAGTTGCCTCCTATGTGCCCTTGCTGCATATTAAATAAAACTTTATGGTAGCACTTACCACAGTGCACTGAAGTAACTTGCATAGTGAAATAATATTTTTGAAATGTTTCCTTGGACCACCTAGTCAATGGTCTTCCATGATGCTTTCCTCTCACCCTGTGGTTTTAACTCTGTTTTCCTGATTCCTGGAATTTCTGTGACACTGTCTCATTGTGCGTTGCTGGGAGGACAGTGTAAACAAGGTGGGTGGAGGTTATAGATCCCCTAATTCCTGCTTTATCAAGAAGAGTTTTGTTTTTATCTACTTTACAACCAGGTCTTCAAAGAAATAACCCACTGGATGACAGGCTCAATAGTTATAAGAAACTTGGACTCCACAGCTTAACCTAAAGAAGACTGGACAGATATAGAGTGTGAGGCATGAAAGGGCAGATCTAGTAGGGACATGTGGACAGGAATTTCCTTACAGATGGGTTGGTGGCTGATGCTCTGGTAAGGTAGATAATCACATATGGGGTCACAGGCTCTGAAAGTCCTTACCTCAACAATGATCATGAGTCATCCATTTGTGCAATAGTTTTCAGAGCCAGAAGGAATTATAAAATTATCTAATCTATCTTCTTTACTCTACAGGTGAAGAATGGATCCCTAGAGAATTAAGTGGATTGCTTAGGCTACCTGGCCACACCACAATTTCATGGTAGTCATAGGATTAGAATTTGGTTCTTTCGGACTCCTTGTCTGTGATCTTCCCACTACACTGACTTGGTCTACATGTAAGATCAGCCCTCTCTGTGATTCTCTGGAAACTGGTTACCAGCTGAAGGATTCCAGTCATCATCACTCATGTTTCTGCTCTCTGATAGGGAAGAAAATTATTTTAGCACTTAACCTCCTGAAAAAAAAAATATGTCACAAGTTTGCATCTGACCCTTGTAAACATCAGGTGATTTGGGGACACTCAGCTACTTTCACAGCCTGGCTGGAGGATGCTGATCCTCAGCCTTAGCTCAGAGCTCTCCTTTTGATCATTGCTTAGCCTCCAGGCACTCAGCTAGGGGTCTGAGTTTGAAGTAATCCAGACTGAGCCCATCTGTGACCTCTCGCCTTAACACACAAACACATTCAGCATCACTACCTATGGCTTGAGCTTGTCTGCCTGTACCAGCAGTGACCTGGATGCTATGTCCACCATGAGGCCAAAAGGGAACCACATTAGGAATGAGATGGCTCATGGAATTCTGCTTTTACACAGGCAGCCTCAATGTTTTCCAGTGAAATTTCCACTCTCAGATCTTTCCCATGCAGTGATCCTGCAAACCATCAATCAGGGGAAGAATAAATTGATTGTCACTTCCCAAAAATAATCAAAGCAAGCATTTTTTAGGAGTTGCATTTATCATCTCATAACATCTTTTGAGAAGTTAGGATCTTTCATGTCTTTTGCTTGTTAGTGTGCACACCCAGCCCACTGTGTTGCTGGGAAGTCCCCACATCAGCATCATTTCAGGAAATGCGAGAAAATGGTTAGAAACTAAGGTTGCATGATTGCTTTATAATGTGAGTCAGTGTCTCCTGCCTCTTTTTGGTAGAGAAAAATCAATCCCTCCACCCTTCATCACTCATGTCCAGGGTACCAAACATATTTTTTTGATTGGTTAATGTCCATCTAGGTCCTATCTTAAAAAGGATTCTGAGGTTCTGTTTGGGGACAGGGAAGGAGTGACATAATGGATTAATGATATATGGTTTGGGGTATAGGAAAATAACCAGCAGGTTTCCTGCATGGGTTTTATCCCCAACTTATGAAACCAATGAAACTATAGCTAGAGGAGGAGATAGAAGAAGGACGTACTCATTCTCTGGAGTCTGAAGTTAGGTTTCTAGTCTCCCCTGGAGATAACACTGGCCTGGCAATCTAACACATACTTGGCCTTGTTTTATTCCATTCTGCCTCACTCCACAGCCTCTGAATAACCCCATTCTCTTTTCGTAATCTATAGAATAACAAGGCCTGCATAGATCTTAGACTCTAAACAGAATGGAAGCCACTTTATAATATACATTTCTCCTGAAGATAAACTTTAGAAGAAGAGGGCACGTATTGAATGGAGCACTGGATATTATATGCAAACAATGAATCTTGGAACACTACGTCAAAAACTAATGATGTAATGTATGGTGATTAACATAACATAATAAAATTAAATTAAAAAAAAAAAGAAGAGATTCCAAAAGACATATGTCCTTAGTTTATACTTGGCATATAAAATTTGATTATGAGGCAGATATAAAGGTCTTGAATAAATGTAAAATAGGGATAGACCCATGGGCCTTCTCTAGACCTACAACTTGATTGCCAAGAAGTTCAGAGTCAAATAGTTTATGGTAGACGTTTCTCCCTCTCCTCCATGACCCATGCCAACCCTTCCCCAACCACTCCCAACCCTACCAGCCCAGTCAACCTCATCCATCCCAGTGGTTCTCAAAGAGAGGTTCCTAGACTAGCAACAACAGCATCATGTGGGAACTTGTTAGAAATGTAAATTCTCAATCTTAGTTACATACACTCTACCTACTTACTCTACTCATACTTACTCTACTTACTCTCATTCTTACTGAATCAGAATCTCTGAAAGTAGGGCTCAGCAATCTGTTTTCAAGAAAACCAAGTGATTTTGATGCATGCCAAAGTTTGAGAACCAACAGCTTACAGTGCTACCTAAGAGAATTTTCTGTAATGATGGAAACCATGTCCTATGTTTGTACTGTACAATATCATAGCCACTGGCTACATGAGGCTATTGAGCACTTGGAATGTGCAAATGAGGGAATGAATTTTTAACTTTATTTATTTTTAATGAAATTAAATGTAAATAAGTATCTGTGGCAAGTAGCTTCCAGACTAGACAACATAGCTCTAGGATAGTAGCATTTAAATATTTGGGGTTCTGAGAATTTTCTGAGAATCTTATGAAAATTACAAACCCTATCTCTAGAAAAAAAATGCACATATTCCAATAAACAAAATTTGGTAAACAATTTCTGGAGGTCCAAGGGAGTTGCAGAGCATTCAAGAGAATCTATTAAGTATCCACCCTCAAAATTTCCAGCAGCAGAATTTACAATTTATAGGTTGTAAACTGTTAAAGAATTTTCTATGTACATCATGTGGAACTTATTTTCTAGACCAATGAAAATACAGATTTATGTACAATGAGTTCCAAGAGAAATGTTCAAAATATTTCACTAAATTAACAAACCAATATTCCAGACCCAGAAGTGGTTGTGATGCTAAACATTAGGAATCCCAGCAAAGTTAAACAATCTAATTATGCCTAAGATCATCTGTCCCCATCGTAATATATTCCTCAATTGTTGTCAATAGTATGTATTGCAAAATTTATCAGGTCAATACGTTAGGAGACCTAGTACAGAACTGTCCATACTTCTTGGATATCTGGTAGGATGGAGGCCACCTTGTCATGGAAGACTATCCTCTTGTATAAAGAATGATTTGCATGTGAAAGGCAAATTTTGTCTCCTATCACTCTAATAGTTTCTGATGTACAAATGAGTGGTCCTGAACTGTACTCTATGTTCCAGTGTCCTAACCTTCAGTGTTCTTCTATGACAATGAAATCCCATCATCTTTGATGGCTCAGCTCAAATACCTCCTCCTCTGCCTGAGATCTCTATTTTCCAAAATCTTAGACCATGCATCCCCCAAAATTCCAGCACTTGTAACACTCACTTGAAATTTCATGTATTATAGTTTCATGTTCTCACAAGTTCTTACAAGGGAGGGGCTGTATCTTTTAACATTTTTTAACCTGCACATTTTCTATCTCAATGCTCAAAGTAGGTTCATATAAATATGAGTGAATAACCCAACTCAGATTCAACTAGTATTTGAATGCCCACTATGGGACAAATATTATGCTATTTCCCATGTGTTCTTCCATTCACTCACCACAACAACCCTGAGAGGCAAATAGCATTAGATTCATTTTGAAGATAAAGGTATGAAGGCTCAGAGATATTGAACAAATTTTCTAATCCCAGTGTGAAATTAAATTTAAGCATGGGCATTAGGGTTAAAACACCTGGATTCAACTACAGCTGAGTGACACTGGATGTGTTATTTATGTCAAATATGGGTATGTCAAAATGACAGTTCTTTCATTTAAAAAAAATGCAGCTCTTAATTGTAACCTAACTCATGGGGAGGAAGTAAAATAATATTAATGCTTAGAATGGTGTCCAGACCATGGCTTATAAATATCTTCAGTAAAAGTTACCAGGTTTCCTTGGAGAAATGGCTGACTCCAGGACTAGGGCAAGAAAATTATAAGATAATCCTGGAACAGAAAATAAGGAATAGCACAATAAATTATGGGAATACATTAAAAAAAAATACAAGAGTCAAATGTAAGGGTCTTCAATTGGGAAATCTTAATCCAATCAAAAGATAAATAATGACAGTAATGAATTATAAC
Organism: Halichoerus grypus; assembly: GCF_964656455.1. Lineage (NCBI taxonomy): Eukaryota > Metazoa > Chordata > Mammalia > Carnivora > Phocidae > Halichoerus > Halichoerus grypus. The sequence goes on from NC_135718.1 coordinate 49,645,258, forward strand.
CCATAGAATAAAATAAGGTTCTACTAAACCATAATGAAATAAATAAATAAATGTTGAAGAAATAATGGAAGTAGAAAATCACCATTTGGCAAACACAACAATAATGACTACTGCAGGTAAGTACTACAAATAGAAGCTAAGATTGGTGATGAGACTATGATGGGTGATAGACACTGGGGAGGGTATGTGCTATGGTGAGTGCTGTGAATTGTGTAAGACTGGTGAATCACAGACCTGTACCTCTGAAACAAATAATACATTATATGTTAAAAAAAAAAAAAAAAGAAGATAGTAGGAAGGGAAAAATGAAGGGGGGGAAATCGGAGGGGGAGATGAACCATGAGAGACTATGGACTCTGAGAAACAAACTGAGGGTTCTAGAGGAGAGGGGTTGGGGGGATGGGTTAGCCTGGTGATAGGTATTAAAGAGGGCACATACTGAATGGAGCACTGGGTGTTATACGCAAACAATGAATCATGGAACACTACATCAAAAACTAATGATGTAATGTATGGTGATTAACATAACATAATAAAAAAAAAGAAACAGGATACCTACATGGGGTCTCAAAGTATCTTCCCACAAGATACTTATTAAATACAAAGGCAAAGTCATAACTTTACTCTGGGAAAACCTGACAGACACTATCCAAACCAAGTTATCAAAGTTAGCATCATCAGAAATAGGGCAAAATGATATCATGTACCGCCTGGTATAATAGACTGAGAAGGACACACTAAGCTATTCTGACCACATATGGATTTCCTGAATTTACTCATAAAGAAATACTAATATATCTAAACAAATCCGAATTGAGGAATATTCCATAAAATAAATGTCAGTCTTGAAAGACAAAGAATGAGAAACTATTTGAGATTAAAAGACACTAAGGAGACACAACAAGAAAATGCAGTGTGTGATTCCGAGTTGGATCCTATTTCACAAAAAGAATATGAGTGCAACAAAAGGAGAAATCTGATTACAGTCTTTATATGAGACAATAGCACTTTATCAATGCTTGATAATTGTACTGTCAGGTTACGTAAGGTGTTAACATTTGGGGAATCTGGGAAAATTCTTTGGACTAACTTTTCAACTTTTTGTGAGTTTGAAATTAATTGAAAACCAAAGGTTAAAAAATATGTGGTTGTGATATCTAGCAAAACTCTAACAATGTGGAAATCTAAATGTCCATTAAATGATGAACAGATAAACAAAATGTAGTATATCTATGCAAAGGAACATTAAGGCTACAAAAAAGGTTGACATACTGACATACGCTACAACATGGCTGAAATTTGAAAACATCATACTAAGTGAAAGAAGCCAGTCACAAAAATCACACTCTATGAGTCCATTCATATGAAGTGTCCAGACCAGACAGATCTATAGAGATAGAAAGTAGATTATTAGTTGACAGGGACTGAGGGGTGTAGGGAAATGGGTAGTGACTGCTAATGGATACGGAGTTTCTTTTGGGGGTGATAAAAATGTTCTAAAATTAGATAATGGTGAGAGTTGTATAACTCTGTACTAAAAACAACTAAAGTGTTATACTTTAAATGGGAAAATTTTATCGTAAGTGAATTGTATCTTAATAAAGATGCTTTAAAAAAATAATAGTGCCCGGTACTATTATAAATGTTCAAAAGTAATAATAAATGGTCATAATACATACTCTAAAAAACATGGCACATGACAATAATGATGATGACAATGATCACTAGTACTATTACTGTCATCATTGTTGTTTTCTCCTCACTAGAGCTCATGCCTTTTTGGCATTAACTTGTAAGGCTTATAAATAAGCTAGAGGTAAAATGACTTAGTTACTTGTTAACTGTCTTTTCCCATCTACTGGGAACCAAATGATCTCTCTCTCCCCTGAGGAAAGACCAAGGGTTAAAGGAGAATCCATTTCAGTTGCAAGCATGGATGAAGATGCTAGAAAACAAGGACAAAATGTGACCCAGTGGGAAAATATCAATCTATTTAGCTTTTATAGATTTCTTCTGATTTGTCTGTTTACTGAATAACCAATTAAAATTATTTTTTTCACCTTTCAAAGGGGGTTGCATTACTGCCATGAATCCTTGTTCAGCTCTCAATGTATCAGGTAAGAAAAGCTCCAGATGTGTTTATTGCAGGTGTAAAAAAATGGACCAGGCTGTCAAAATCTGAATTTTTTTATAGAAAGAGATGGGGAAAACTCTAAAGGGCTTTGCATGGAAGGCAGGGGAAGCTTATTACATATGTGGATGGCACCTGGTATAGGCCCACATTCTGTCCCTTGGTGCTTGCAGACCACTTACTATCTCTGGATGTGGAAACAATGAAGCCACAGTGAACATCACCTTCTCTCAGGTCTCAGTCAAGCCTCAGAGAGCTGAGGGCTGCCATTAATCTTGAGAAGCCTCCAAACACAGTATTTAGCTGGGATTTATGGGAGGCCTTTGAGGCTTGTTCACTGCTGGTCACAACCCCATGTCCTTGATTATTGTGAATGAAACGAAGCCAAAGAAAACAATGCTGATGGCTGAACACAGACAGAGCAAGCCCTGTGGTATCACAATCAAAACTCATAAACAATCGTTCCAATTTGCAAGCCCATGAAGTAGGCTTATCTGAAATTAATAAATGCCCTCAGAGGTCTCCTCGAGAGGAAGGTCTGATATTCTGGGAGAGAATGGAAAGGGCAGAAGGCCAAAAGGAATTGCTCTCTGAAGCTACATTCTTAACTAATTTGTTCCGAATATCCTCCAGTCATACATGTGAGAAATGACATCTGAGGGCAAGGGGCAACAGTTCAGAGATAAAACAAGTTGAAGGTATTTAAAGTACTTGCCAAGGAAAAGTGTTCATCTGATAAAAATTTAGACAGGAAGGATGCCAAAATCTAGGAGACACACAACTGAGAGATGTGATGAGGTGATTGCTGCTCCAGCTGTCAGACTTGTCAGTGGTATGGAGATGCCAGATTTTAACTCAAATGCAATGTCAGCCCAATAGCTGCCTCTATTTCCCTGCATGGTTTTCATTAAGAAAGCACTAAAACTTGGTTTCAACTATAAATATACTATCTGGGCCCAGTTCAAGATGTAAATTTGTCTGTTGGTCTGTCTCCTCTTCAAAAGTGAACTGAAGTAGGAGGAAGAGAATAAAATCTGACAATTTTACCATCACTACACTGGAATGGAACCAGCAGGGTGTACTTGGGTTGGAATTGTGGGCATGTTAAAAGACAGGACATGAAGGGCAGGGTGTGTCTTGAATTGCCATGAGGAAGGCAAAATTTTCCTTATTGGTCTTCAAGGGTCCCACTAGAAAACAATGGTATAAGGAGTGGCAACTCATCCATAATTTTGGAATGTCAAACCAAATCAGGATCTGTGTTATAATAAATACTAGCCATAAATGTAGGTAAATATACTTGCAGTTCCAACCAAGATGGGATAACAGGGACCAGATTCACCCCCCACAACCTTAAATAACTAAAACACTGAACAAAATATACAAAAGAAAGAGTTTTTAGTCAATAGATGTATGGCAGCACAGGCTAATGTGTCTTAAGGGAGGGAAAATAAAGGAAGTGATTTCTGGAATTGCCTCAGTTTACTGCCTGGAGAGAATTGTAGGTTAAGGAGAGATTGTAGGAGAGAATAAAGGCAAAGGGGACCCAAGTGGAGCACAGAGTCCCTTTGAGTAGTGGAAGTGGAGCTAGGAGGAAAAGGCAGGTAAGGTGGCTAGAGTGCAAAGGACAGACTAGTGAAGAGGAGAAAACTTAAACAAAAGAGCTCCAGAAAACTTCAGAGAATCTGCCTCAAGTCTTTAGCTGATCAAGGCATGTATATAATACAATTATTTGAGTCTGGGAAGAGAACTACCTGAAACAAATAAAAGGTATCTAAATTGGTAAGGAAGAAATAAAACAGAACTACCTGAAAGGAGAAAAAAAAAAAGGAGCAATTCCTCAATATTACATAGAACTGAGAGGAGTTCATGTTTTCCACCATCTAGAATGGAAAACCTAGCAAATCATGGGATTTGGGGTAGAGTATCCAGAATGATATAGGCTCAACAGTGGCGCAAAATTAGCCTAGATTAAGGCTGCTTTTGTCCCAACTAACAAAGATTAAAAGCAAGTCTTTAAAGGCAGTAAGTCAAAGAAAAACAAAACAGAACACATGCACATTGGAAAAGAAGAAATAAAAATGCCTATCTACATAGAAAACCCCAGGAAGTCTACCAAAGAACTCTTAGAACTAATAAATAAGTCCAACAAGGTGGAAGTATACATGATCAACACACAAAAATTGTATTTTCTATGTCGTGACAATGAACAAATGGAATACGAAATAAATAATTTAATACAATTTACAATTGTATTGAATTTAAAATTGCTCAAACAATATGAAATACATAGGTATAAATTTAGTATAGTATTTATATAGGATCTTTATGATAAAGATTTATAATTGCTCAAAGAATATGAAATACATAGGTATAAATTTAGTATAATATTTATAGGATCTTTATGATAAAGTTTACAAAATTTGGGGCAAAAGTAATTTTGAAAAGACCTAAACACTTGGAGAGGCATACCATGTTCATGGATTGGAAGACTCATCTCAGTAAAGATGTAATGCAATACCCATCAAAATCTCAATAAGTCTCTTTATAGACAAAGACAACTTATTCTGATACTTATATTGAAATGTAAAGGAGCTAAAATTGCCAAAATAATTTGTTTTTAATAAAAGGGGGAGGAATCACTCTTCTCAATGTCAAGTTTTATTATATAAGCATAGTAATCAAGACAGTATGGTATTGAGGGAGAGAGATTGATCAATGGAACAGCATAGAGAACCTAGAAAAAGCATAATTCTTAAGAGGAAAAACTGATATATTGGACCTCATCAAAATAAAGGAAAAGAAAGAAAAGTAAACTACTTTTATTTGCAGAAGACATGATCATCTATAAAGAAAATCACACAGAATGTACAAAAAAATCTATTGGAACTATAAAAAATGGGTTTATGTAGGTAGCAGGATTCAAGATCAATATACAAAAATCAATTGAATTTATGTATAAAAGCAACAATCAGAAATTGAAATTAAACAGTAGCATAGCACAAAGCAAATAAAAGGTATCTAAATTGGTAAGGAAGAAATAAAACAGTCACTATTTGCAGATGACATGATACTACATATAAAAAACCCTAAAGACTCCACCAAAAACTGATAGAGGTGATCAATAAATTCAGTGAAATTGTTGGATACAAAATTAATATACCGAAATCAGTTACATTTCTATACACTAATAATGAAGCAGCAAAAAGAGAAATTAAGGAAAAAATTCCATTTATAATTACACCAAAAAGAATAAAATATCTAGGAATAAATTTAATGAAGGAGATAAAAGACCTAGAATCTGATAACCATAAGACATTGATGAAAGAAATTGAAGACAACAGAAATAGAAAGATATATTGTGCTCAGAGATTTGGAGATGTTGTCAAAATGCCATAACTACCCAAAGCAATCTACAGATTCAATGCAATCCCTGTCAAAATACCAACAGCATTTTTCACAGAACCAGAACAAATAATCCTAAAATTTATATGGAATCACAAAAGATCCAGCAATCCTGAGAAAGAAAAACAAAGCTGGAGGTGTCACAGTTCCAAATTTCAAGATACACTAGAAAGCTATAGTAATCAAACAGTATGCTACTGGCACAAAAATAGACACGTAGATCAATGGAATAGGATAAAAAGACTTATGTACAAGTTTGCTTTGAAAAGGTAGATTTGAAAAGGTAGATTTTAATAATATCTACTTTAAAGGGTTATGGCATATAGAAAGAGCTCAACAAATGTTAGTTTTGTTAATTTCCCCACTTTTTTTACATTTTTTAATTTTATTATGTTATGTTAATCACCATATGTTACATCATTAGTTTTTTTTAAAATTTTTTATTGTTAAGTTAATCACCATACATTACATCATTAGTTTTTGATGTAGTGTTCCATGATTCATTGTTTGTGTATAACACCCAGTGCTCCATTCAATACATGCCCTCTTTAATACCCATCACCAGGCTAACCCATCCCCCCACCCCCATCCCCTCTAGAAACCTCAGTTTGTTTCTCAGAGTCCATAGTCTGTCATGGTTCGGCTCCTCCTCTGATTCCCCCCATTCATTTTTCCCTTCCTACTATCTTCTTTTTTTTTTTTTTTTTAACATATAATGTATTATTTGTTTCAGAGGTACAGGTCTGTGATTCACCAGTCTTACACAATTCACAGCGCTCACCATAGCATGGTGAGCGCTGTGAATTTTCCCCACTTCTTATTCCCACTAACAGATGGTAAATTCTTGCAAGATATGTCTTATACCCACCCTACCTCAAACATAACAGACTCTCAAGAGCTGGACACAAACACGCCAGAGGTGTCCCAAATCTCCATATGCAAATCCAGTCTCATTCTATATCTTATACTTTACTTTGGCATTCTCCCATCTAGTTGTGGTATCCTCCTCACATAAATCCAAAATCCTTCCTCTGAGTTATCTTTTAATATACCCCTTCTTTATCTTCCAAGGAAGAATCCTTCATCTTCCAGGCACTTCCAAGTGCCCTCAATATTACCTCTAAAATATCTCTCCTATTTCCCCCATATTTTCTATGGCCTTGGCCTAACTTCAAGACCCTGATATCATTTGCTTACAATATTATAGGCATTTACTAATCTCTTTAACTTTGATGTCTCACTGATCCACTACCACTTATAAGTAGTGTTTTAAATCTTCAGTATGCATAGGATGCATAGTATGCATAGATGATACAAACCTAGAAATCAAGATTAAAGAAGCCAATGCTAAGGCCTAGAAATGTGCATGTAACATCTTTCACTGGGGGACTTGATGCAGCTGAACTATAAATCCTACTTTGATAATCATTATACCCCATGTTATTATTGCCTAAGGAAGAAAACATTCCATCTCAGCAAGCAAGCTGGCCTTTATTAAAATATCCAACTTCATTAGCTGTCCACACAGAAGTAGTTAAAACTGTATCAAGGAACTCCTACAAACTAGAGAGTGTCAGAAGAATCTGCATTTCCCTTTCTCTTCTTCCTCCCAGCCTCCTTCCAAGGCCAGGGTCATTCATGGACCTGATCTGCCATGGTAGTCATGACAGTGGCAGCAGTATAATCACCTAGAACCTTGAGAGAAGATCTGTCTCCATAGCCAGAATTATTGGAAAAAGTAGCCTCTATTGTCCAAAGAGTGCAGAGGGAATGCCCATTTCTTTTTCTTTTCTCCCACTGCCTCTTTCCCCAAATAGTCCCAGTCACATAGAATGTGTGACAGTGCAAGTAACCTGATTTTCTAGCCAAAAGAATGAGGAAACAGGATTCCTGGGAATCATAAGGTGTGGGGGAAACCTAAGAAAAAAGAGAGCTGAATACGGGAATCCCCTAAATCTGTGTGTAAGTTGCAAAATCAACCTTGAGCTGTGTATGTGCAGAACAAACAAAGAAATAAACAAAAACAAACCAAACACAGTAAGGCTTTGAAAAATAATTATGATACAAATGGCCCAAGTCCTAGACAAACCCTGGACAATGCATACACTGGGTAGCCTCAGAGAGCACAGTAAAGGCTATGTAACTTAACTGACATTGGGACCACCGTCCACAGAAAGTAGGACAGAACCTTGCAGTGTGAACCTAAGTGAACTGACTGCCTGCTTAAAAAAATAAATAAATAAACATAATCCAGAGAATTTAAACAGGAAACACAGTTTCATGTATATAATATTAAAAATACCACTTCTGGTTCCAAACAAGATGGAATAAGCACACTTCACCCTTTCTTCCATAAATGTAACTAAAAACCCTGGAGTAAAACATAACAAAGAACCTACCAGAAGATTCTGAAAGGGGATCACAGCAGAAGGGAGTGAGGATCTCAGTAATCAAAGGATAACATAGTGGTGAGCTCCCTGTTTTATATTTTTTTGTTGTTTTTTTCTGTTTTTGCCTCCTATATATACCAACCTGGGAGCTATAACAGCCCCAAAACTTCCAATAGATGCAGACATAAAAAGCCCCTATGGAAGAACAAGGATAAAAATTACAATGGATTTCTTGTCAGAAATCATACAAGCAAGAAGAGAGTAGAATATATTTAAAATAGATTTCTACATTTAGTGAAAGATGAGGGAGAAAAACTTTCTTAGACAAACAAATGTGAGATAACTTATTGCCAATAACCTTAATCTGTGAGAAATGTTAAGAATGTTCTTCCAGGACAAAGAAAATGATACATGTCATAAATTCAGACCTATATGAAGAAAGGAAGAGTTCAGGCGAATAAATAAAGGTAAAATATTATTTATTCTTAATTGATCTGAAAGGTGACTGCTTCTTTAAAATAATAATAGTAACACTGTATTGGGTGATTATAGCATATGGACAAGTGAAATAAATGAAAACAATATCATAGGGGATAAGTAAGAGTAATTATGAATATCCCTTTATAAAATACCCATACTATCCATATTCTGTACTGGTACAGACATGAAAATAGACTTATAGACCTATGAAACAGAATTGAGAGCCCAGAAATAAACCCCTGCATATATGTTCAACTAAATATTTCTTAAGGAAGCCAAAAATACTCAATCGGGAAAGGATAGTCTCCTCAATAAATGGTGTTGAGAAACCTGGATACCCATTTGTAGAATAATGAAATTGGACCCCTGCCTTACACCACTTACAAAAATTAACTTGAAATGAATTAAAGACTTAAATGTAAGATTTGAAATCATAGAACTCCTAGAACAAAACAAAAGGAAAAAGCTCCTTGACATAGGTCTTAATTTTTTGATATGACACCAAAGCATAAGCAACAAAGAGAAAAATAAGCAAGTGGGATTACATTAAGCTAAAAAGCCTCTGCACAACAAAGGAACCAATTAACAAAATGAAAAGTCAACCCTATGAAATGGCAGAAAATGCTTCCAAATCCTATATCTGAAAGGGGTTAATATCTAATATATATAAGGAATTCATATAAACCAATAACAAAAAGTAATCAGTTTAAAACTGGGAAAGGGAATCAAATAGACATTTTTCCAAAGACATACAAATGGTCAACAAATATACGACAAGGTGTTCAATATCACTACTCATCAGGGAAATGCAAATTATAAGCACAATGAGATATCACCCCACACCTGTTAGAATGGCAATCATCAAAAAGACAAGAGATAACAAACGTTGGTGAGGATATGGAGAAAAGGATATATTTATGCAATGCTGGTGGGAAATATAGATTGGTACAGCCATTATGGAAAATAGCATGAAGGTTCCTTAAAAAATTGAAAGTGGAACTGCCATATGATCAACAATCCCATTTCTGGTTAAATATATAAAGGAAACAAAATCACTATGTTGAAGAGATATCTGCACCCCATGTTCCCTAGAGCATTATTTACAATAACCAAGACTTGGAAACAATCTAAGTGTCTACTGAAAAATGAATGGATCAAGAAAATGTAATAGACATACACACACACACTGAAATATTATTCAGCCATAACAAAGAAGGAAATCCTACCATTTGCAACAACATGGATGGAACTTGAGGGCATTATGGTGAGTGAAATAAGTCAGACAGAGAAAGACAAATACTGTATGATCTCACTTATGTGTGAAATCTAAACAAATAAAACAAACCTAGTAGTAACAGAACAAATTGGTGTTTGCCAGCAGTAGTAGAGGTGGGATGCAAAATGAGTGAAGGTGGTCAAAAGGTAGAAACTTCCAGTTATAAGATAAACAAGTCCTGGGAATGTCATGTACAGCATAGTGACTACAGTTAAAAATACTGTATTGTATATTTTGAAGTTGCTAAAGAGTAGATCTTAACAGTTCTAATCACAAGAAAAAAAAATGTTACCATATGAGGTGATGGATGTTAACTAAACTTATTGTGGTAATCATTTCACAATATATTTATATATCAAGTCATTTTGTTATATATCTTATACTAATATAATGTTATATGTCAATTATATCTCAACAAACTGGGAGGAATAAAAGCCAGTCATCTCTGTCATAAATGTGCTAAGTTAACTCATCAGAGGAATCAGGCAAAGAACGGTCATTTCAGGTCCTTTGCTGAAGTTTAGGAAGGAATCCCTAAGGCTGACCTTATCAGGGTTGTCTTGGAATCAAACACAGGGTTAGAGAATTATCCTGTAGAGTTAAAAAAAAAAAAAAAGTATATAATGGAATAAAGAAAACACCAGCAAGCTTTGACTCTCTGGTTTTATTATCAATAGAGTTGTAGAAAGAAGGTGGGTATCAAGAAGATATCAAAAAGATATCAAGTCTTCACGATCCACATTAATTTATTAAACTGCCCAGCTTTACACCTTGATGGATCCCCAAAGTAGAGACCAATAAGCTACAAATAAGGATTTCTCAAGTCTAAGTGCTCCAGAAATATAAATTAGAACATTTCCTCTCACCTTTCTAAATGCTTCATTTTCAATTTCATCCCTCTTATTTCTACCATTGAGTCATTGCCCCAATGATAGAATTTCTTGTTCCTCACAACACATGAATTGTTTGTACCTTGTCCTTTGAACTTGTCCAGAAAGTATTTATTGCTGGTTTCTACTATGTAAGTTGAAGTTCTCTTCAAAGAAGACAACTCTATGTTGAGTTAAAGAAACCTTAAAAGCCTATAATTTACACATACTGAATATCCACAAGCTGTCTAAATCTCATACAAGTTATTTCTATTTAAAAAGAAATATGTCGAACTATCAAACTGGTTGTTTTACTTCATGTAGACAAAGCTGATCAAAGAGAAATAAGGTAATATGTGAAAAGACTGGTAACCTAAAATTTACTTTAATTCACAAATTATATTTCTGTCTTTGTCATTAGCATCATGTACTGATTATGTGAACATAGGTAAGATATTAACATATCTAGATCTTGGTTACAACATGTGTAAAATGTGTAGGCTGGCACAGGAGTCCTTTAAGATTTCTTCCAGCTCTTGGGGTGCCTGAGTGGCTCAGTCAGTTAAGTGGCCCACTCTTGATTTCAGCTCAGATCATGATCTCAGGGTCATGAGATCAAGCCCCATGTCAGGGTCGGTGCTCAGCATGGAGTCTGCTTGCCCCTCTCTCTCTGCTCCTCTCCCCACTCATTCACAAATAAATAAAATCTTAAAAAAAATTTCTTCCAACTCTAACATTCTATGACTCTAGAAATAATTGAATATTTCACTTTCCAATTCAGTATTTTTGTCTCATATAGAGTATTAAATACCCAACCTGGGTATATAATAAATCTTGATGCAATATGAAAATAACACGACCATATGGTTTTATAATAGAATAAGTGTACAGCAGTATCATATATCAGTAGATTCCAACAGTAATTCTTCTAATAAGACCTATTATGTTTGAGAAAAAAGTCAATGAAGGAAAGAGCTACCTATGGATTTCAGATTTTATCTAACAGCAGTTGAGAAATCAAAGGGAAGATACCATTTTCTTCTAATCTTTCTCTGTTAACTTCCCTGAGATTCAGCTTCCTCATGTGTAAAGTTAGGATAATCATAATCAACTGAAAAGACTGATGGGAAAATGAGATGAAACAATGTAAGTAAAGTGATTAGCTTAGAATATTATTTTTCATCAGAAATTCTCTGGGAATAATTGTTTTTGCCACAGAGCCTGCTGAATTGGAAATTTCTTAAGGAATCTACTAATAGAAATAACACAAGTTGAGGGTGTATTCATCGGAATCTCAGCAGGCCAGTTAGAGGAAGAGAAGCAGGGCTAAGGCAAATATGGTTCATATAGGGTATATTATCTGTCTCAGGAAACAAAAGAAGGGACAAAACCCCCAAAATGTCTTGGACCTTCTACACTTTTTTGTTAAGTACATGAAATAAAACAACTCTTTTGAAGAACAGGTACCATTCTTGAAGGTTTCAGATTAGTTTCTACTAGGCTAGTTAAAAATTACAGTACTTCAGAGTTCAACCTTTCCTTAGCAATCAATGTTTCTCATCAGGACACTGTAGACAGGACACTGTTCATTCCTGTACACTGCAGGATGCTGAAGAAGCCCCAGCCCATTCCTACTATCTGTGGTATCAAAAATGGTTACATAATTGGTAGCACCCAGTGCATAATGAAAATGCATGACTCCTTCCTTGTTCAACACTTAAAAATTTCAAGATGGGAACAGCAGAGAATTAAACCAAGCATTGGGTCTTCTGATCATGAAGCCCATAAAGCTGGCCCTTGTGGAAAGAGCCTTCTTGGTTACGTAACCCCTAACTAATCTCCTCTGCCCTACCTTACATTGCCAAGTGCCTCCTTTAAGAAATTTTAGGTCCAAGCTACTGTAGATAATGAAACTAACACCCACAAATATGCAAATTGTCTAAAGTCATATTGGAAGAAGAACACGAATACAGGATTGGATCCATGTTTTCCGACTTCATAATTTTTTAATAAAGGGTTTATAGAGATATAATAAACATAGCCAAAAATTCACTATTTTAAAGTGTATATTCAAGCTTTTTTTTTGTATATTCACAGTTATGTAATAATTACCACAATTTAAGAACATTTTCATCAACCCCAAAGAACTCTCATGCCCATTAGTAATCATTCCTCATTCTTCCCCCTAACTTTCTCAACTCTATGCAACCACTAATCTTCTTTCCATCTCTCTATATTTACCTTATACTAAATGTGGTCTTTTGTAACTGGGTTCTTTCACTTAGCATAATGTTTTCAAGATTCATCCAGGTTGTAGCACACAGCAGTACTTTATTTCTTTTAATTACCAAACATTGCACTGTATGGATATTATATTTCATTTATCAATCCTTCAATTGGTAGAATTTGAGTTTTTCCACTTATTTGAGCTATTATGAATAATGATGCTATAAACATTCATTCACAAGTTTTTTTGGGGGTGGATGTTATGTTTTCAGTTCTCCTGAGTATACATCTAGGAGTAGAATTGCTAGGTCATATGGTAACTATATGCTTAATCTTTTGAGGAACTACCAGATTGCTTTCCAAAGGAGCCTTACCATTTTATATGCCCAGCACCACATCCTTGCCTACATTTGTTATTGTCTATCTTTTTTTATTATAGCCATTCTAGAGGGCATGAAGTGGTATCTCTGAGGTTTTGATTTGAATTACTCAGATGACTAACAATGTTGAGCATTTGGTTGTATGTTTATTGATTGCTTGTATATCATTTTTGAACAAACATCTATTCAAATCCCTTGCCCATTTTTTAAATGGGATAATTGCCTTTTTATTATTAAGTTGTGTTCTTTATATATTTGGAATACAAGTCCTTCACAGATATATGATTTGCAAAAAACTTCTCCCATTTTATAGTTACCTTTTCACATGTTCACATGGTATTCTTTGAAGAATACAAATTTTTAATTTTGACGAAGTCCAATATAGCTATTTTTCTCTTTTGTACCTTGTGATTTTTGTGTCATATCTAAGAAACTACTGCCTAACCCAAGGTTACAAATATTTACACCTATGTTTTCTTCTAAGAATTCTATACTCTTAGGTCTTATATTAACTCTTTTTGAGTTAATCTTGGTAGGAGTCCAATTTCATTCTATTTCATGTGACCACCCAATTACCCCAGCACCATTTATTGAAATGACTATTATTTCCCCATTGAATTGTCTTAGTGTCCTCATCAAAAATCAGTTAACTGTAATCTGATCACTTATTTACGAACTTTTTTTCTATTCCATTGATCTGTATGTCCATCCTCATGTCAGTACCATGCAACCTTGATGATTGAAGCTTTGTGTAAGTTTTGAAATTGGAAAGAAAGTCAATTTCACTGAATCTGTAAGATTAATTTGGGGGAGTAATGCCATCCTCACATTCATGCTATTATGATTGTTTCCTTAATTTTACTTTCAGATTGTTCACTGAACAATTTCTATATAGAAAACAAATTCTATATAGAAATATAATTGATTTTCCCATATTGCTCTTATATCCTGTTTTTTAAAGTCAGTTAAGAGAATAAGGGAGAAGAAATATGCATTTATATTATCTTTTATTATTTTATAATTATCTTTGCTGGTGTTCTTTGTTTTTTAATGTGTTTTTGAATTAATGTCTGGGTCCTTGCTTTCAGTCTGAAGAATTTCACTTAGTATTTTTTATAGGGCATGTCTGTTAGCAATGAAACATCTCAGTTTTTGAATGTGAATGTTTTTATTTCATCTTCATATCTGTAAGACAGTTTGGCTAGATATAAGATTCTTGTCTGACAACTATTTTCTTTCAGCACTTTGAATATGTCATCCTACTGGCTTTTGGCCTCCATTACTTCTTTTTCTTTTTAAGATTTTATTTACTTTTTTGACAGATGGCCTCCATTATTTCTGATGAGAAGGCAGTTGTTAATCCCTGCCCATGGAGGGGGGAAGAAGAAATGAGGGGTTATTGCTTAATGGTTAAAGATTTTCTTCTTGGGAGGATGAACAAGTTTTCAACATAGATAGTGGTGGTGGTTGTACAATAATGTAAATGGAATTAGTGCCACTGAATTGTATATGGGCATGGATAGCTTTCGAGGTTAGTCATTAAGGACTGTTGTAAATCCAGGAGAGTTAGCTGTCTCTTTCCCATGGTTCTCTCTAGAAAATGAGGAAATGTACTGACCTCTTGTTTACCTTTTTGCTCTCATAGTTATTAGCCTCTTCATAATTGCTTAATATCAAAATCTCCACTGTTTATGCAAGTGCCATTAACCTTAAACTTCCCCACATTCTGCTTCACACATAGTCAGTTCCTTTGGAGAAAATTTCAGAACTTTCTGTTCTTATGGACTGCCTCTCTCCATGGAAAAAAGTCCTAAGCCACTGTTCCTGGTGCTAGAAAGAAAATGGTAGGCTCTGGTCTTCTCAGCTTGCCTCTCCCAGTGTGGAACCCCCACTCTACAATCAAACTGGAGCAAGAGTGATCAAGGCCCTGTATTCTCAGTTTGCTTCACTTGGGGGAGAACCTCACTTTCTAAGCGGGGGTTGGGTAGAGAAAGAAGTCCCCAAAGTTATGCACACACCAGGAATTTAACTCTACAACTTGGAGCTGGAAAGAATAAAAAAAATTGCTGGCAGCCTGCCTTTCTTGGTAAGATACCTGATCCCTCGATTGGGAGCTGAAGGAAAAGGGAGACCCATCTTCTTGGCCACACCTGCCCAAGGTGGAGCTTCATCAAACCAAGCTAGGGAGGGGAGGGGGGAAAGGGATTCACATGGTTCAAGGGCCATAGAGTCTCATTGTTCCTTTTGAGTTTTAGTGGACTTTTTTACATAAATGTTTCTTTATTTGCTGTATTTCCCTAAGATAATATCTGGAGACATTAAATGGTTGGTTTTTTTTTTCCCCATAATCTTCACCAGTTACACTTGTTTCACTGGGGAGCAGATCACAGAGCTCCCCACACTGCATTTCTAGAAGTGGATCTCTCCCTCTCTTTCCTTTTTTGTTTTTTAAAACCATCCCTGCTCCCACTGTTTTGACATCTTGGGATTTCATTGATGAGCAAAGAAAATTTGTTATGGGGCCTCTCGTCCTGTCTTCTGGATACATTTCAGAGTTGGGTGACCCTTCCATGTTTTTCTCATGTTCTATGAGAAGAAGTTTAATTTTAAAATCCCTCCAGTTTTTCCAAACATATGCCTTTCTTAAAGGATAACTATAGTTGGAGCTATATACCTGAAAGTGATTAAAAAGTAGTAAACGCAACTAACCTACCTAATTACAAACTCCTTCCTGAATCATCCCTCATGTGAAAAAGATTTTCTTTGTGGTAACTTTATCTTTCCTGATCTATGCAAGGTTCAGAACTCTCTCTGAGACTGTTCAGAAAGATCCCTGGCTACTCTACTTAAAAGCACACAATGGTTTAAATAAAACAGAAATATCCTCCAACATTCCCCTTAAAGGGTCAGCAATTATTAATGAAGAGCAAGCCTCAAAACTTGCTAGCCAGTGATTAAAAGACATTTGCTCTGGAACAGTCTCACTGTCTCAAATAAAAGAGATGAAGAAGGAAATTAAATTCTTGAAGAAATAAATTTTGACTGAAGTGAGAAATCACACTAAGAAGCTAATTTAAGGGAGATGAAATTAATTTTGGTGACATTTATTCTATTTAGCAAAAATGGTGACAAAACATATAGTGGCTCTGTTAGCCAGAGATAAGAGGCGAGTAATTTAAGGCTGGGCACAGCTACAGTCTACAGCGATTTAATCCTGCTGCTACACATCCCTTGTGACCTATCATTAAAGGTTTAAAGTAAAACTGACAATTATTATTAGCTAGTAATTGGATTTTGGAGATTCAGTATAAAGTTAGGATAATTTAAATGACTGTTGACATTGGAAAGATTATGTAAACGCTCTGAATCAGCTGAATTTATCAATTTATTTAGTCTTATAAAACTGAGCATACCCCAACACCGGGAAACCAGCATAGGGGGTAGTGACTTTTCAGAATTGTCCTCAGGGAAACAGCAAAGACTTGGACTCAGGTTTTCTGAAGGTAGCACCTAAACTTGCACACCAAGTCTCTGACAGGAAGGTGGGCTTCAAGCATCTGGCTCAGAACCATCCAGATTTTTCTTCCACAGAAAACAAAGCACGTCATACCTCAGATAATCAGGGCATCCCAGGAGAAAAATAAAATCATCACAGGCCAATATTTTATGATATGGATTTTTAATTACAAAGGCTAAAATTCAGAAACTGAAGATGGAATCAAAAACACAACCATCATTATAGATTTAGAGCAATGTCCCCTGGCCACTGTAATTCCTACAAGGCTACACTTCATAAATACAGATACAAACCCTGTCTGCTCCTTTGTCCAAACATAGCACCAAGTAAAATTGGATTATTTAGGGAAATGCTTTACAAAAGTAGTTCTGCTAAGAATGCAAGTGCATTAAAATCAGTAACAACATGGTGTCTCTACCAACTAAGGCGAATGCTACTATTAGTATTCCCCTCACCTTTAAATGCTTTCTTAAAGGGCAAGTTTTCTTTTACTCTGAAATCATCGTATCGCCATGCTTATTGCTCACATTCATTGGATACTAGTTAAACCCTCTTCTGGGTTTTAGGACAGTATGTTTCAGGACAGTATATTCTCTCCCTGTTATATTCCAGAACAGAAAGAACCATGCATATTTCATGTTTTCTGTATCTTAGAAAAAGTAATTTTTACAAATATTCATATTTTGGGACTTCAAAAAATTTATCCTAAGGGATTATTTAAGGATATGTGCTTAGATTTAGCAGGCTGAACTACTGTTTATAAGACAACCAAATTTTAGAAGATATAATAGGTAAGAATAGGAAGTTGGTTAAGTAAATTATAGTATATCCCTATGGTGGAATACATTATACAGCCATTAGAATTCATGCTCTAGAAGAGTATGGACATTGGAGATTTTTTTCATATGTTGCTAAATAATAAAGACAAGGCCATAGAGCAAGATATGACTTTTTAAAAGAAGCTGAAGGAACTTATACTGATTAAGTTATTGTTTCTCAGCCCAAATCTATCCTTCAATATGCCCTATAATGCTGGGGCTGTGAATTGCAGATTACATTTTTCCTTTACCAGGGGACACTTGATAGGTTTTACCTATGGAGGATACTAAAGCAAGATTGGCAGGCTGAAGGAGGGGGAAAGGACATATTCCTTCTATTTTTTCCCGTGCTCCCAAATACCATTCTCATTGTGCCCCCATCACAGATGCTAGCACCAGCCACGAGCATGAGAAACGCTCCTCAGAGGTCTGGATCCCAGTTCTGCAAGGCCCCGTATCCAAACTTCCAGGTTCTTTTTCCTCTCTTTCTTTTATTCCTCTAGCCCTAAGGGTAGGGTAGCTGCTTCTTGCAGTTACTATCTCTGTTGTTTCAATGTTCCCTCCTTGCCTTTCTAGCCCCCCAGTACTTGTGTGCTGTGGACTGAATTGTACACTACCCCATTGATATGTTAAAGTCCTAACCCTAGGAACTAGAATACGACTGTGTTTAGAGACAGAACCTTTAAGGAGGTAATTAAGGTACAATTAGGTCATATGGGTAGGCCCTCATTCAATGTGACTGGTCTCCTAATAAGACAAGATTAGGACACAAACACACAGAGCTAGAGATGACCGCGTAAGCACACAACAAGTAGGCAGCCATCAACAAGCCAAAGAGAAAGGCCTCAGAAGAAACCAACCCTGCTGGCATTTTTGATCTTGGACTTCTAGCCTCCAGAATGGTGAGAAAACAAATGTCTACTGTTTAAGTGATCCTCTCTGTGGTATTTGCTAAAGCAGCTCTAGCAAACTGTTAACGCTGTTTAACCAATCCCTATCTTAAATGCTCTCTATCAAAAGAGTTGGCATGCCAGTGCTCAGAAGTGGTTCTAGGAAATAGCCACTCCACGGTGGAATCCCAGGTTGTTTTGGACATACCTTATCTCCACTGTAAACAGTTACATCAAGTTAATCAAATTATCACGTGGTAGACTGTATCTACTGCACCGAGTGTCTTAGGTGAACAAATGGCGGATGCACATACCCATTATTAAGGCAGCAAGGACAGCTGCAAGGACTGTACTAAAGTACTTCCAGAAAGAAAATTATACACTCAGGTCTTAAAATATCAGCTCAGGTCACAAGGGAACCAGAAAGCCTCTATAGCAGCCCTTTATGAATATTTTATTTGGGGAGGCTCAAACGTTCCTGGTGATCTCAGATACTCCTTGGTATCATAGGACTGGTGTCATAAGAGTTGACCACTTGAGCATTTGAGGCCCCAGAAGTACAATGGAGACAGACAATGTCCATTACTCAGCAGGCAGAATCGCCAACCATATTCAAAAATCAAAAATAGGAAGTCAGAGGCAATCAGGAAAAGATGTTCATCTGTCATGTTGTTTGTGTTCTGGGCCTCTTAGCTCAAGGTCACCAAGATGACAAAGGCTTGTTTTGTTTTCGTTTTTTTTCCCTGTGTATCTTTCTGAGAAATGGTAATACCAGATAATAAGTATTTGTATGCTATAAATGTATCAACTAATTAGTGTGATAGTGGGAACAGTCTAGCACTGAATGACAGGCCATCAAGAGTTCTTGTCTGCCAAAATATAGCTTTATCACAATCCTGTCATCTTCTCATTTCTGACCTTGAGGAACAGTTCTATGGGGATGGCTTCTGTACTGCTGTCTGATTCTTCTGTATGTCCACATGTCCACAAAGCCATGTTGAAACTGGGAGAAGAGCAAGTCCATGTCTTAGATCTTTTTGTCTTTCTGTACCACATGTTGTCCAAGAGATGAATACATAAGCATGTATGTGTATATGGCCACACACAGATTCACACCTCATTACCCACTATGGTAATGAAGATATGAGGGAAATGTGTATAATGGAAACCCATGGATCATTTGGAAGCTTCATTTTATTTCAGATTTCTAACTCAATAACTGTTTCAGACAGGGCTGCTTTCACTGCCTGACAGATGAGCTGGAACAGTGGGAAGTTGCAGTTGAAAAGACCACCAGGTATATAAGCACAAATCAATGATTCTTGATTAAGTTTCCACTGGATATATTCTGTCACTGGAGTTCACCCAACCTCCCCTCATCATCTCTCATCGGGGAACCCCTGTCCTCCCTGGAGTGCTTTTCTTATGTCTTTTGCTGTTGGGGGCATACTGACTGGGGACCAAGCCACTCCAATCTCTCACGACATGTCCAATCACACTCACACTTGCAGTTCCCAATACACCAGGCTCTCTTATCTCTGTATCATCCTAATGCCAGGCTCTCTTCCTGTAATACCTTTCCCTGCCACTGTCACCTAGAGCCAATTCCTCTTTCTCCTTTAGGACCCAGAATAGATATAATTTATTCCAGGAAGCTATTATTACTTTTCCTCCATTCTTCTCCCAAGTCCAACATATTTCCCTCAGGTGTAACTTATGCACATCTCCATCATAGCCCTTATACACAAATGGACTCATCATCTGTTTGCATACCTATTATTTTCTAGCACACTATGAAATGCTTGAGCACAGGAAATTTTGATATTTGTCTTGTAGCCCCCACTCTTAGGAGAGTACAGGCATACCATGCTTAAAAATGTTTAAGAACTTTATACTAGGAGACCCAAGGTACATTTTCCAAGAGTCTCGAGAGACTGAGAGAGAAAAAAGGGTCCATGCAGCTTCTTTGCAGAAGTAGAAAATGGCCTTAAATTATTTTGTGTCTTCTCCTCCCCATAAAGGAAAGCAACCCTTCTACCTACTTCGTCAAAATATAAAGATGATTTATATCAGCTCAGAAAGTTGCCAAACCAGAATTACTCAGGATAACAGTTCCCGAATAATAAAAATTCACTTCTTCATTCAGAACACTTATTGTGCACCTGCTGTGTGCCAGGCATTGGAAGATACAGCTGTGTACAAGTTAGGTAAAAGTCCAGCTCTGGCAGAGGTCACAGTCTAGTTGGGAAGATATATAATAAATAAGTAGGCAAACATATAAACACGATGACTATAGTTGGTGGCAAAGACTATGAAGAAAATTAAGCAGTGATGTGGTAGAAAGTGGGTGGGGTCAATATGCAGCTGTCCTTTCTTCTCAGGATATAGTTCTGCTCCTTTGAAGCTCTTCCCTCCCCTCTGACATCCAGCAATTCCCTTTATGGGGTCTCTTAGGCTCATTCACTCGTCCATTCTAATACTCTAAAGCTCACAGTGAAAGCAGTGTTGCTTTGCCCTGGAAGAAGTAAATTACAAAGCTGACCTGTCATCATACTGAATCCTGTTACCAATCCACCTGCTGGTAGAGGGGCGTCTATCTCCTCTGCTCTGGGCAGCTGGGGCCTCACAAGATCCTGGTGGTAACCAAAGCACCCCATAAACTTCAGCAGCAGGAAGAGGCCCTTTCAGAATGATAGCCTTGCCTTTTGATTTACTATCATTTCCCTTTCCTGCGTTTCCAATAAAACCCATAGGTCCCACTCACATCTCATTTCACTGTTGTTGGCTGTTTTCCCCTGGGGGCAGCATCCAGCCCACAGTTACAGTATTTCAGTTGTGCTCCAAAGATTTCTGGCCCCTATAGCTCCAGGGCTCTTCCATGAGCCTACTTTGGATACAGCGATGTGCTGACCAAACAAGGGCACTGGGAGAGAGGAGGTCCACTCCTCATCCATGAGCCTTCCTTAGGTTGTAGTTAGCCAAGTTGCAGCCAGGCTGACGGAGGGGCCCAGTGGACTGGTAACAAATCAATCTTAAGAGATCCTGTAAGGGTCCTGAAGTAATAACTTGCCAGCTTTATGCATTGCGGCTCTGTGTGCTGCCTTGGTTGGGTGGAAGGAATGAGGCACTTGTAGGATTATTGAGTGCAGCATTTGCACAGGGGAACAGTGGGAAGTGATTCAGCAGCCACACAGGTGTTTTCTTTAATTACGCACTATCGGGAACAGGGCTGAGCTCAACAACTCCCGCTGTTCCCTGTGTGTTTTCCCAGTTGTCCAAGGCAGGATGCGCTGAGTAACTGGAGAGGGCCATTATCTGGCTGAAGTCCTTCCTGGTGGCCCAGAAACAGGGCCTCTGCTCACTTGTACTCCTGAAACCTAGCCTGCCTTAGACACCAAGTCTAGGTAGGGGAGTGTCCATTCCACTTAAGCAGAGATGGTGCAGGATGCCAGGATGTCCTTGGGAGAATCTTAACTTCTAGTAATTGGAGGTGACACAGCTGGGACATCATACCTGCTAGACCCAAAGCAGCTTGAAGTGAAATAGGCATCTGGAAAAGTTGCCAAAGAGGAGGTAGGTAAGGAGAAAGAGACCACTGGCCATTGAGGCTCTGGACCCTTTTTTGCTGGTATCCTTTTACTACCCACTCCTATCAACTGGAAGAACAGGACTTACTGTACTCTTTTTTTTTTTTCTTCATATGGAGAAACTGAGGTGTAGATGCAACTAAAATAATATCAAGTCAGGTCTCCTGACTCTCACTGCAGTTCTAAGAGGCTCCTCTTTCTCATGGGACTTTAACGTGCTTATGAATCACTTGGGATGGGGGCACCTGGGTGGCTCAGTCGGTTGACTGCCTTTGGCTCAGGTCAGGATTCCAGGGTCCTAAGATCGAGCCCCGCATCGGGCTCCCTGCTCCTCAGGGAAGCCTGCTTCTCTCTCTCCCTCTGCCTGCCACTCCCCCTGCTTGTTCTCTCTCTCTCTTTCTCTCTCTCTGTCAAATAAATAAATAAGGGGTGCCTGGGTGGCTCAGTCGTTAAGCGTCTGCCTTCGGCTCAGGTCATGATCTCAGGGTCCTGGGATTGAGCCCCACATCGGGCTCCCTGATTGACAGGAAGCCTGCTTCTACCTCTCCCACTCCCCCTGCTTGTGTTCCCTCTCTTGCTGTGTCACTCTCTGTCAAATAAATAAATAAGTCTTTAAAATAAATAAATAAATAAATAAATAAAATCTTAAAAGAAAAGAATTACTTGGGACTCTTGAAAAAAAAATGCAGATTCTTGTTCAGGAGGCCTAGGGGAGTAGGTATTCTTATAAGAGTCCAGGAACCCTGTGTGAACCACACTTTGAGTAGCGCGAAAGCTCTCAATAGACAGCACTTCTCAGAGCAGGGGCTTCTCCTCATAGCTTGATGAGGATTCTTGGGTCTCCTGGTTCACCATCTTGCTCTCCTTTCAAGGAGTTTATTTCACACCTATGCAAACTTGCTGCTTTTTTAAGCAACAGTTCTAGAAATAAGGCATGCTTATCTATAGGGAAGAACATTTGCTGCAAAGTAGTAATTATGATACCAGGCTCTTTATTTCATATGAATCATTCTGGAAACAAAATACTAAAGACACTAACAGGTTGGTGTGGAAATCTCGGTGCTCACAGCCTGCTTCCTGACTAGGAAATAAGATACGTGAATGCAGAACTGATGTTTCTGTAGAGTTTAGTGACAGTGAAGTTCAGCAAGATCTTCTCTCCATATTAATAATGTGGTTACAAGATATTTTCTTTTCCCCAGGCTCTTGATTCATGATGGAACGGCCTCAATACTTCCAAACCACACACTGGGATGATGGGATGAAGCTCAAATGCGTGGTAACCTCTGCTTGCTGCTCTACACAATCCATGAGCATCTCAACTATCTTTCTAGGAAAAGGTATGTTTGCTATGATATCTATAAACAAAAGGCCTACTGTACCCTTTGTGTTTTGTATTATGCTTAGAAGTGATTTAAGCACAAACTCATTTAATTTTCAGAAGTATGTGAAGACGTTCTTAAGCCTATTTTATAAGGGAATAAATGGAAGCTTGAAATGTTTCAATAATATCCTCAAGATCAAATAAGTAAAAATATCAGAGCTTGGATGTGAATACAGGCTTTATGACTGTAAATACACTACTCTCTGCAGTTTCTTTCTTTAAAAGTAAACATTAAAAATGTGCCCTCCCCAATGGAAGGAAAGAGAAGGGGAAGAAGGTAACTCTGCAATGCATTTATGAGTCTACAAGTAGAGGGAAGGACTTCCCATTGGATTTTGGAGAATGGAGAGCCCAAGAGTGTTGGTGATACCCCCAACTCTTCCATCTATCCTCCCATATTTGCTTGGTTAACACCATTCAAATTACACTTCCATGTGTCCACTCTTTGTCAGGTGTCTTGGGAGATTCAAGAAGAGTAGAAGATAGTTCCTGCCATTGAGACTTTAACTGTCTGGTTGGAAAAAAGACCAGATCTCAGGAAACATCCAAAGAAATTCATCATGGAAGATAATCTACCTCTACAATCTGCATTCATTAGCAAGGAATGTGGACAACATGGATCTCAATCTTGATGACACAATGGAATTATCAGAATTTATGAAAGTGCTAAAGTCACAGAGGTTCTGACTTCATTGAAAAAGAGAAAATATCCTCAACTGTGCTTTTGGACTAGCAGCATTAGCAATGACTTTTGGAAAAACCCATTTTCAAGTCCTGGACCTACTGACTCAGAAACCCTGGGTGTGGAGCCCAGGGATGTGTGTTTTAATATATCCTCTAGGTGATTCTGATGCAGCTCAAGTTCTCTAAGCACTGACAGAGGGTACAGCTTGGACATTGCTGCACTTTTTTTAAAGCTCTCCAGATGATTCTACTGTGCAGCAGGGGCAACTACTGACATAGAAAACAACAAAGACCAGTCTCTGAGAGAAGATCCACATCACAGACAAGTAGCTAAATAAGGGACAAATGATGGAGGACTTTGAATGTCAGACAAAGACTCTACTCTGCAAATTAGATATCATGTGTCTGTCCTCCTCTTGCTCCCCTCCCCCCAAAAAAACCATAGGCTCCCTGGTGGTAAAGATCATAACTCCTAATTCCTGTGTCCCATTCTGTGCTCACTACACAGTGGGTACTCAGTGTACATCAGTCACTAGCAATTACTGATCATTCAGGGAGGGAACAATTGTGAGCTAAGCCTTTGGAAAAAGCCCAGGAAAATGACAGGCTAGCCAAAGGGAAGAAAACTCGGGTGAAGAGAAGAAGACCTGAGTAACAGACACACATCCCTGGTGCTCACCTGAAAGGGAACAGCATTGGCAGAAGCATTAACAGCAATCATGTCTTCTCCTGATTCCTACCCTCACTCAACCACACATTCTGCAGTGACACCAAAGCACGTAAAGAATTTATTAAACAGCATGAAATCCATTTAACGCTTCTCTGGAAGCACTAATTAGGTTTTGTATTTTGGGGCAGAGCAATAGAGAACAGAGGGCAAAATCCTGGGCTTATTAACATTCCGTGTTTCCCTTTTGCATTTCTCCATGAAGTACTGAACCTCAACCCCATTATCAGCCCCATGTAACAGAGGAAGTTCTTTTAGGGATGACAGGGGAAAGTATTTTAAATCTAGAGTCAAAAATAATAAACACTGGCACCAGGCTATCACTCTGTGGGGCTTTACCCCCAGTCCACACAGTTCCCCATTTCCATTAATCAAGATCTCTAGGAACATTACAGTTCCTTTGGAAAATCCAAAGTGCCTGGCAAGGCGGTTTTGATTTCCAGCCAGCCCTTATTTGGTGTTGTATGAGGAGGATCTGTTAAGCTTCATGCAATTAGCAGGCAGAGATGAACTCTGAGCGGGGGATATTTTTTAGTTCGCTGAATCATACAAATCTGAATCTATTTACCAAAAGGAATAAGAAATGTGCATCTGGCTAGGCTCTTGTAGGGGCCTGAGAAAACCTTCACATTTTACTAACTTCTTATTGCTATTCTGTCTTGACACTTGGGATTCACAATCAGAAGAGGGGAAGATACAAAGTTTCCACCTGGGCTAGTAGGCTTAGCAGGCTGAGGAAAGTGGCCTAGCTGGGGTCTGTGCCAAATTATATTAATACATTTTGAAAATTTCATAAAGTGCCTACTAACAACCTCCTCTTAAACAACAACAACAACAACAACAACAACAAACAAAACCCAAAATGAAACTGTAGTCAAAGAAGTTTCACAATCGGGATTTATGTGTTCCCCCCCAGCAGCTGGGTCCCCAATATGAGTGATTCAATAGTGCAGTGGTCTGAGGGGTGTCTGATATTACTCCTGTCCAAGAGACAGAGCTCAAGGTTCCCCATATCCCATCTATCTCCACGTATGACTGCCAGGAAATAAAAATGTCATGTCGGTTTTATTCCACATTCACAGCAGTTGTAATGGCCACATCAATCGACACACAGAATTTGACAAAATTATCAATAACCTTGTCTGTGCATAAACTATCAATATGCTGTTTTTATTCATCTAAACGTTTACATGAAACTAAAAAATAACAGCACATTCTTCTATGATTGATTAGTATTAAAATAAAAACAGTATTAAATATCCAATACAGGCTGGTGTAGGTTCAGAGATTTATTGCGATGTCAAGATAGAACATAAAATTCAACAATCCACCCTTGTCTTAAAGAGTAGGGTGGCTCCTCTCCCTGGGTCCTCTGATTGCATATATACACATAACAGTGGGGCCAATTTTTTTTTAAATTAAACAGCCATTTTTTTGGAAAGCACTAGGAGTGTGAAAGAAAATAAGCTACGACCCAAGTGAAATGGCCCAGAAAATGATGCATCTCTCTCTGGGTTGTTAGAGAAGTTCCGGGTGAGGGGAGGGTTCTCCCATGTCCCTTACTATGACAGGTGGCTGACACAGTACATCACATGCTCGCATCCTCACCTGGCATGCTGGGTCTGTAATATTTATCTTTATCATTACAGCAAATAATTACTAAATAATTACAGCCATTTCTTATTATTTAAGGTAGTTACTTTCTGTAAAGTTGCTGCAAATACTGAATTAGCAATATGCCAAGCCATTGCTCTTAGGGAAAGTATAGGGTTGGATTCCTGAAAGCCTCTGGTCACAAGATGTTTACCAACCAATCAGTATATAACCTTGTTTTATGTGTGATGTGTTTAAAGGAAAGCTGTTTAAGATATATTATTGGTTCATTAACATTGAACTCACAACCAAGAGTGCTTTAGTTGATGCCTGAACAAAGCTTATCTAACACACGTATTTCCTCCATAGGCACGTCACAGCCTTCTTAAAGTAGGAACACTACACAGAACTTCCGCACTAAAGTTGGAGGCAATTTTAAACCTCAAAATACCAACCAAAACACAAAAATGTGAAAAGCACAGCCCTCCATAGACTGTGAAAAGGACATTTGTTTATAGTATGAGAGCTGAAACAGGAAGGCAGAGCGTGACCTTATTTGACCTCAGCTGGGAACACGTGTGTGGGGCAATTCAAATTTTTTGTTGTTCTGAGCATGTCAGTGAATGACCATGAAGGCATGCCACGAGTATTGATTTGGGGGTTACAAACAAATTTTAGTGAGTAGGCAAATTTGCAAATAATGGAACCAACTGTGCTACTGAGGATCAATTGTACCTGACTTGTCAGCCTCAGCTGACACAGAGAAAAGAAACCGAAAAAGGATTAAACTTTGAAATGTCAACACCAAACCCTGAATGCTCCCTCCCAGGGGGAGATCAACATCAAGTACTGTCTTAGTCTGTAGTGAAGAGAAGCCTGCAAGAAGGCTAAGGACGGGGCCATGATGGTTCCTGGAGACAATGAAATGTGACTGACTAGCCCCAGACATCCAGGAAACTGCAGAAAATGTTCAAGGTCTGTGTTATGGCTAAGAACACAATTTAAAAAACAACTCAACTTCGTATCTTCAACTTAACTTTTGTGTCCCTCAATAAATTAAAGGCAGGGATCAAAACAGAAACAATTTCACCCAAATCCACTTTTGTAGGATTAATATTTCAGACAACTAAAAAATCAAAAAGAAGGGAAGAAGGAGGTGAAGAGCTAGAAAAAAAGTCTCTTAACAATGGGAAGGTAGAAAAATAGGTTGGGTACGCCAGATCACTGCTTTTTATTTAATGTTTCAACATCTCAAATTACCATCTAAAATGCTGCTTTTTTGGTATGAGTACAACTTTCTCAAAAGGCCTTCTGCTTGGTCTTCACTGTGCACAAAGAAACTGAGTACTTCTTTCAAGTAGCTACCTTATTAAAATAGAAGGACATCCTCACCTCAAAGCAACTCTCCTCTCGAAAGGGTGTAGACATTTTACTTAGCCATTGGCCTAAACTAATATATCTTTTCATTGGACATCTGAGTAGCTGGCTCTGGTGCTACATCATGTGTCCTCCATGATTGTTTTCATAGCAGTGGGGAAGCTCCAGCGCAGGGACTGACCTCCCCTTCCTCTGAGAAGCTGGCATATACGAGCATGCTCTTTGGTCTCCGTGATAAAACTTTAGAGTGAGGCAGTGTGCTGAGATATGCTCTCTTACAAAATATATTTAGTGGGTTAAGTAAAACTAGTGGGGAAATAGCCCTCAACACATTCCACTGTAGAAGTGTGATCCATGCCCAAACCATAAGGCTGGGACTGAATCTGGCTATTGTCCTCTACGTAAAATGGCATCAGGAACAACGTGGAGACTGGATGGCTATTTCTAGGTAGGGATGCTGCACAAGGGTGTGGTCTCCGAGAAACACTCATACCCTTTCTTGACCCCTTCAACATCTATCTGAAGGAGAAAGAGGAGGAATGTTAGTATGATTGGCCAAGTTAAAAAACCTTTTCTTCAGTATGGTGCATGCAGCGGGAGTCACTGGACCATACAAGTTAATGTGGTCCTTCTAGATTCCTTTCTACCATACTCTTCTGCATAGCCACAGTAACAAGATACATCACTTGGGACACTTCCTCCCACTCTTCAGGGGCTTTCTTTTCTCCCACGTATCTACATAAGATGGTCCCAGAAGATATGCCTGCCTGCTCATTCCCCACGTACTCATGCCACACAATGGATTACATACTCACATTCTTGTGCTTTCATCTGCTGCTATGTGGTGTATGAGGCCTTTTCTCACAGCACAGTGGTAAGAATTACAATCTGATTTTGAATTTGGAGTGGATATAGAGAGATGAGACCTTTTTGGCCTCCTTTTGTTCTAGCATAGACCTTTAAGTTGGCCTACAATGACTAAGATAAAGAAGTCTTCTGTGGAATCCATACTAACCCATACTAGTATTTTTATTGGGGCATGTCCCTAAAGTCCCTGGCTAGTATTAAAGTCTTATCCCACCATTTTTCAGTCTCTGTGCATACATTTAACTTGGCATTTTGTAGGAAACAGTGACTAGCAGACTCTGGGATTCACCTATTATGGTCCTGGGGTTAAACAGCATTTTAGGACCATCAGAATTTCATAGCAATCCATTATCACCAATATATATTCTGTTTTTCACTTATAACTAAGGGATTTTCACACCGGATGAGAAGCTAATGTCCTTTGACACCATCACTTACCTCAGTTCTACAATGTTCACCAATTCTGATGGCCACAGATGTATCAAAGGTCAGCAAGCAGTTTTAGGTTCTAGGAGACCAACTTTTGTATGAACAAAATCACTCTCTCTTGCAGACTTCATCTAAAATTGATTTTGATATAGGGCACCTGGGTGACCCAGTTGGTTAAATGTCTGGCTCTTGGTTTCGCCTCAGGTCATGATCTCAGGGTCCTGGGATTGAGCCGTGTGTGGAGCTCTGTGCTCAGTGGGGTGTCTGCTTGAGATTCTCTCTCTCCCTCTCCCTCTGCCCCTCCCCCTTGTACTCTCTCTCTCTGTGTCTCTCAAATAAATAAATCTTAAAAAAATAAAATTGATTTTGATGGGAAGCTGGGCAACATGACCTCTACTGGCCTTTCCAACCCTGGCATTGTAGGATAAGGAAGTCATAGTCCAAGCTAAAACTGTTCACTCCTCATGGCTGCTCTCCCAAACCACAAGAAAAAAGAGGGCAGAAATACAACTTGGCCTCAGCTATACCAGATCCCCGCCCTGGATTCTCCATGAAGGAGAAACACATGTGAAAACTCCACCCAAATTGTCCTTCTCTCAACATCTCGACCCCTCTTCCTGTGGCTGTGAAACATCAGAATTTGTTCTTCTCAGCATCTGAGATCTCTGCAAAGCCAGGAGATTACAAATAGCCCTGGAAGTTTCCACAAAAGTCTACTCCGTCGCTGAGCACAACGAGGAAATCCACACATCTGGCCCAGGGAAAGGAAATGGAAAATACAAATGAAAGAGAAGCCAAAGTCATGGGAGATGAGAACAGCTTGCCTCTCACTGAGTGAATGCAGACCAAAATCACCCTAAAGTCTCACTGGGTCATTTTTTTCTTTCTGCTTAAAGGAACACATGGGTTTTTTAAAATGATTATTCACCATTTCTAGTTTTCAGTTTGTTTGCCTGATTTAGGATGGCCAGGTTGGGACAAACAATAATGCAGCCTCAGAGTGACCAAAATCTACCTTTTGTGGGGTCTGTGTTAAACAACAGGAAAATACATAGTAAAGACACTGCTTTTTTAACAATGGAAGCAACATAATGAATGGCTCTTACAGACAATTTTGTCATTCAGTAGGCCAATGGAGATCAGATTCCTTTTTTTTTTAAAGATTATTTATTTATTTATTTATTTGACCGAGAGAGACACAGCGAGAGAGGGAACACAAGCAGGGGGAGTGGGAGAGGGAGAAGCAGACTCTCCGCTGAGCAGGGAGCCTGATGAGGGGCTTGATCCCAGGACCCTGGGATCATGACCTGAGCCGAAGGCAGATGCTTAACGACTGCGCCACCCAGGCGCCCCTAGATCAGATTCCTTAATACAATAACCCAACCACCAATCTTTTGTATATCTTTCTCCTCCATCTTACACCTGATTCATCCTAAAAATTGTTATATACACCAAATCAAAGCATTCAAAATGGATATTATGGATTTAGCTTCATACTAAATGTCACTGGCAGCCCCTGAATATGGTTTCAAAATAACTTATTAATGAACCAGTTGTTGTGTAAGCCAAGAATAGTAGAATATAAATAGGAAGATGTGATTTTCAATTCAGACTGTAACTAATTGCCTGTGTGACTTTAAGAAGTCCCTGAACCTTTGTGAACCTTCATTACATTTCTTATTTTTAAAAAGAGTTTTGAGGATAAAATGTTAAGTATTATACAAATGTGGAATGTGTATTACTTTTTTCTCATACAATACTATATTTTTATCTTTGACTCACTTATACTAAATGCACTGAATGTCAGTTGTGAACACCAGGGCCCTTAATCAGCCAGTTGGGTTCTAATTTACTAAAGGAATTTCTGGAATCTGTGTACCCAACTGCTGAGCTATAGTCAAAATCCATGTTATCTTCTATTTAAAACATAAATTTTTTAGTTTCTACAGGAAAAAAATTTACAAATGCATAAATTTATGTTTTAAACCTAGTATAAAACATGCTGTTGTGGTTATCAGTTTATCCATCCCGTATGATTTATTCATAAACAGTGTAAGACTAGATAATCCATAACATGGCAAACAAATGTGCCCTGGTTTTGTTCAAATCATTCCTCTAAGCAGATGCTTATCATAGCTACCTCAAAGTAAAACAGATGTTCCACTGTTGAAAATCTTGGGAATATATGTTAGGAGAAGACTGTGTATGTTGTGAAAGCCACAATAGAGTAGAGGCCTTGGAGCTCTCTTTGAATTCATATATACTTTAGCTGTGAGACTTCACTAAACATATACAAGAAACTCTTTAGTTGACAACTAAAGAGACAAGTCTTGACTATTCCATGTCAGCATGACCAAATCTGATGTGGCAGAGTCCCAACAAATCTACGTATATAAAGGGCAGCTGATTTAGCCTGATTGAAAGATTCAATGTGTCCAACTGACTGATCAGTCCTGCAAAGACATTATGGGTTTCTGACCAGTGGGGAAGTCTGGTCACTGATGATGACTATCTTTTAACTGTTTTTTAGAAACATTCCTCCCCACTCCAGAGACCTTTAAATGTGTATAATGTAATATTATTTATCATTAATATTAATATCATTAATATCTATACTTACCATCTTATTCAGGGACCACCATAAGCCAGGTACTGTAAGGAACATGAGATTCAAATATATAAAAGTGCAAACCCTGCTCACACAAAGCACACTGTCAAGTAGAGAAGTTACATGACATAATGGAAATACCTCCATATTAGCAACTGGGAATCCTAAGATATAACCCCATCAGAGTGCCTAAAACTTAGTGGTTACTTGATAAATGTGTGTTTATTCAGTGAATGAAAGAAAATATAAATAAATGAATGGATTAATGAATGGGTGAATGAGTGAAACAAAACATGAAACCTTTGTTGCTAACTCATCAAATTATGTTTCTTACCTGTTTAAAGGCCCTTCTCCCTGGGCATTCTAATAACACTTTAATTAAATACAAACTCCTGCTCTCATTTAAAAAAAAATTGTTTTCTTTTCTGGACCCTGCATCTCTCTCCATTCTGGTCTCACACGATTTTTCTGCTGGCCTACTACACTCCCACTATACTGGCTTTATTTTAGATCCTCTACTTAATACCTCTGTGCCAGCTCTCCTGCCTTTTATGCTCTCTGATCTCATCTTTACGTGCCTTACATCTTTTGTCATTCAGTGCTCATCTTACATTTCACATCATCTGTCTACTAAAGGAGTTGGAGTAGACAATTTCTAACCTGATAGTATTTCAGTGACTGTCAAACATTTGGGGGCAGCAGAAACAGGTAGGTGATTACCTCTTTTGTTTAAAAAAGAGTTAAGGGGCCCATATGGCCTCCCCATATCCCCTCTACAAGAGGATGGCCTTGAGGTCCTCACCCAGAACCTCAGGGCTTCTTATCATTTATTATATTCTGCACCCAAACTGAATGCTACTCCAGACTTATATATATTTGAAGAAGTGGAATAGGCAAACCAGTTGGCTTAAGCTATGTCATAAGATACCACCCACTCTATCACCACTTTGATGATCCATCTGATAAGTCACTTCTGAGCTGGATAGGGCTAGAATCCTCATCTGTATTTCCAATCTTTCCAGTTTCCCTCTCTATAACCATTCGTATTATACCCTGTCAATCAAGCAATGAAGAAAATAGGGGTAGATTTTGGAGATAGATTATCCCTCTGCAGAAAAGCTTTACAGCGGGTAAGGAAAGAGTACTAGGAGAAGCATCTACTGATTAACATAGTCTGCATGTGGCACTGTTCAAAGAAAAACTGAAAAGTCTATCTGATAGTCTAGATTATTCAGAATATTCAGTTGTCAGTGAAAGTATATAAAACTCAATTCAGAAGATTCATACAGAGGAATGCTTCCTCCTCAACATACCAGATTAAGTGACATGACTTCAAACTTCAAGATTAAGCTCCTATTAAATTATAGTGGGACAGAAGCAAAGAACAATCCACAAAGCCTGCCTGTTGGTACTAGGCTAGAACTAGTCCTATTCAAAGAGGAGTATATAGAAACACATATATACACCTGCCATTATGGAGTCTGTAAAAAAAAGACAACAATAACACTTAGGAAAGGAAATCTTCCTTACTGATCTGGGTAAAGATGACATACTTGAAAGTTGATTTCTACATGAGACAGAAAAAAGATTTAAAACACATCTATTTGCTATCCAAAAATATAGAAAAAAAATCACTCTGTTAAAAAGGATCAGATTGTCAAAAAAGAGCTTGTTCTCAAATGAACAAAGAGATGATAAGGAAGCTGGCTGAATTAAGAAAGTACCTAAAGACACCCAAAACACAGTGGTAAAATGATAATCCATATTGGAGGAAATAAAACAGGAGTGACACCATAAAACATTAAATGAATAATGTAGAAAAAAATTTTGAAAATATTTCCCAATATTTAGAGGAGAAAAAGAAATAAGGAGAAGATGAAAGACATGGAAGACAATTTAGATCTAAGTAAAGAGAGTGTTACTGAGACGGAAATCCAAACAACAGAGAATTTATCATCAAAAAACTTATAAAACTTATAAAAACTTATAAGTAAAAGGGCTTAGGAAGAACTAAATAACATAAAAATTTAAATGACCAGGTATCAAGGAAGTTTCATTTCATCTTAAATTTCAATGGTAAATTTAAAGTCTTAAAAAAATCAAAAGAGGAATAAAAGCTTATCTCTAAAGTAGCAAAAATAAGGCGACCTCACCCTTCTTTGCAAAATCAAATGTCAGAAGACAATGAAACAATTTGTACAGAGTAGTGACTGGAGAAGTTTGTAACCTGAGAGATTTATATCCAGGTTGTTCATGTGAAAAGTTGGCAGAAAGACATTTTGCTAAGCTTAAAATCATGAAAGATAAATCATTCATGTTCCCTTCCTGAGAAAGCACAAAAAAATGAATACCTGTCAACCAATAAAGAGAAATCAAGAACTCAAGACTCTAACACTTAAAGTATAAAAGAAATGGCAAAGAACTTTGAAACCAATTAATTTTTAGGATCAAATATGATGAACTGTCACATGGGCACACAATTAAATTCAAAGTTTGAAAAGATGTTGTATATGCAAAATAAATCAGAACTTCATGATAAAATGTTGATATCATAATGCCAGATAAAAGGAGTAACTGGTAAATATAGAAAAGGAGAAAGTCAGGTTAAGCCCAGATAATTTAAATTCCTCATTAGGAACTTGTTCTTGAATTGGATAGACAAATATAGTTTCAATATGCATTTGATAAGCAAAAGAATCACCACGAGTAAAATCAATGAAAGGATTTCAATCTTACAAATCTCTACATAAGATGAAAACAAAGCCTAGAATAAAAAGGTAAAAAGCAAGAGAACATTAGAAAAGGTGAAAAATTCAACCCAAACAAATGTTATAGCAATAGATTTAAATGCCATAAATATTTGTAACAATTTGTGTTGGAAAATCAAATGATACAGATCACTAAAAACGTTTAAATAAAATTTAAAATTGAAATAATTGTATAGGGAAAGTCTTGCAGAAGGCAATACAAGAAACAACATTTCAAGCAGAAAGCAACAGCCTGGAAAAAGA
The DNA here is from genome assembly GCF_964656455.1 of Halichoerus grypus. Taxonomy (NCBI): domain Eukaryota; kingdom Metazoa; phylum Chordata; class Mammalia; order Carnivora; family Phocidae; genus Halichoerus; species Halichoerus grypus. Next base: position 49,679,907 of record NC_135718.1, read on the forward strand.
AGATAATATTTTGTGCCAATAAAAGAAACCCAACGCAGAGAAGATATAATGGATACATAACTTATGTGGTAGATAATATAATCATCAAACACCAAAATATATACTCCAAAAAGTACCAGAAACAATGAGTTGAGAAACATCATACAATTGTCAGCCTATGATAGGTTAAATGACTATTAAAAGGAATGAAACCTTTGAATAATATAAATGTGAATAAATATATAAACTTACATACATACACACACATATCCTTATACTCTTCAAAAAGAAAATATAAGCTTTCTTCTAACACCCATATGGCATTTAAAATTTGACCATTTGCTCAATATGTTTGATAAGGTTTTAAAGAAAAAAAATTCTCAAATATCAATGTAATAAAACTAGAATTACAATTAAAAATTTTAGCAAAGTTGAAATAAAATTGGAGATTTCCTAAAATAATTAGACCAAAGAGTATAAATAGAATTATAACTGCAACCTACTTTAGAAATAATGAAAATAAGTATATTCATGTCAAAGCTTACGGAATATAGATACAGCAGAAAAAAACATATAAAGCTGTGAATAAACAGGAATAACTAAAATGAATTAAACAATCAGCCAAAGGAGTCATAAAGTAAAAGAATACACACAAGAAGAGGCTGAAGGAAGAAAAAGAGCATATAAGTAGAAATTACAAAAAGCAGAAAATATTAAAACTGGTTCTGGCAAACCAAAAAATGAGAGAAACCTAGAGTCTTATTTGAAATAAAAATTTAAGTAGAAATTAAAATAGAAATACACAAACAGATACAGGAATTTTTCAAAGCACAAACATATAAACAGAATTTTCCATCTCTCAAACAGGTGAAGTTAGAGAAATAACACTTAGTACTGGCTAGAGAATGGTTATCCTACCATTGAAATATAAACTGGAAATACCATATTTAGATAGAAATGCTTCACTATGTATCAAGTATCTTAAAAATATTCATACTTTTGCTCGGTAATTACATGTTAATTTATGCTGTGAGAGATATTAACATTTTTTTTTTTTTAAGATTTTATTTATTTGACAGAGAGAGCACAAGCAGAGGGAGAGAGAGGGAGAAGCAGGCTCCCTGCTGAGCAAGGAACCCGATGTGGGACTCGATCCCAGAACCCTGGGATCATGACCTGGGCCGAAGGCAGCCGCTTAACCGACTGAGCCACCCAGGCGTCCCGAGATATTAACATTTTTGATGATTTATGTTTTTATAGTACCTCCATATCTTGGGACATTAAGGAGCTGTTAAAAAATTGCTTTTGAAGATTATTTAATGACATGGTAAATCCACCCTATAATGTCTGGAATAAAGGCAAATGATATAAAACTAGATATACAGTGTGAGTCCCATTTAGTGAAAAGCAAAACTTAGACAACACACTGAAATGTTAACTATAATTATTACTGGTTACTTAAATATTTTCTAGACATTTTTCTATAGTTACCAAAACTATGATAATAAGCATGAATTCTTCTACAAAAATTAAATATAAAAGATTTCTTGCCAAGATGGCACTGTGGATTTATATATTCAAAACCTCTTCCTCAAAATACCACAAAAAAGGCAATTTTATTTTATTTTATTTTTTAAAGATTTATTTATTTATTTGACAGAGAACGAGAGAGCGCACAAGCAGGGGGAGCAGGAGAGGGAGAAGCAGACTTCCTGCGGGGCAGGGAGCCCAATGTGGGCTCTATTCCAGGACCCTCGGATCATGACTAGAGCTGAAGGCAGACACTTAACCGACTGAGCCACCCAGGTGCCCCAAAAAGCAATTTTAGTTGACTTTTCAAAAATTAGAAGTTGTATCTATACCCAATACAAGGTAAGTTTCTCCATACACCACAAAATTACTGAAACAGCAAGCAGCAAATGCTGGAACTATGGTATTGTTGAATTCTAAGTATAGAAATAGACAAAGACAGTAAGAAGTTTATTGAGAACTAAACTTTGACTCAGAATCACAAGCCAGACTCAGAGCATAAAACTGGCATCTAATAGGATTTCCCAACCTGTAGGGAAAAATACTGAGAAAGATAGGGCTGTGGATTGTATCAAACCATGTATATGTGTGACAGGAAGGAACAAAGCAAGTCACAGAGATCAGATTTATGATAAGCTGCTAAGTACTGAATCTGCAATATCCCTAATACCAACCACTATGGAACAGGAATCCCAGCCCACTAACATAAAATCTGTTTCTGGTTTGAGATTCTCAGAGAGCCACATGGTAGCTAGTGCAAATCAGCCAAGTATGACAGATAAAAGGTTTTTTTTTAGATTTTATTTATTTGTTTGTTTGTTTGTTTATTTGATAGAGAGAGAGAGAGCACAAGCAGGGGGAGCAGCAGACAGAGTGACAGGGAGAATCAGGCTCTCCGCTGAGCAAGGATCCAGATGTGGAGCTTGATCCCAGGACACTGGGATCATGATCTGAGCTGAAGGCAGACACTTAACCGACTGAGCCACCCAGGCACACCTAGATATTTAAAGATTTTTTAAAAGATAACTTCCATTTTAGATCAGACAGAAAACTAAAATTCAAAATCAGTAAGGAAAAACAGGACAAGAAAGATATTCAACAAAATCAACATCAAGAGGATGATTTAACTCCTGAAAAAAAATGTACGTAATACCCTCTAGGTCCATCCGTGTTGTCATGGATGACAAGATTTCATTTTTTTAAAGAGTTTATTTATTTATTTAAGAGAGAGAGTGTGGGGGGAGGGGCAGAGGGGGAGAGAAAATCATATAAAAGGAAAAAGTGGTGGTGGAGTGAGAATATTTTGGGGTGCTACCTGAAATAGGGTAGTCAGGAAGACCTTTGTGTAGAGACCTGAATGAAGTAGCATAGCAACACATGTAAATGTCAGGCAGATGAGCCTGTGGCAGATGTGCAAAGGCCCTGAGGCAACATCAAGTGATCCAAAGAAAGGGAGGAAAAGACTACCCTAAAATAGGATCAGAGAGGTAACAGGGATTCAAGGGGTTCAAGGCAAGGAGGAAGGCCATGGCGGAGACTGTGGATTTTACTCTGAAAGAAATGGGAAGACTTTGGCAGCTTTTGAGCAGAGGAGCAACATGATTTGATTTACATATTTAAAGGACCATTCTCACTGCTGGTGAGTAATGACAAGAAGCGTTTAACTGAGTGGAAATTTTTCTGACTTCCACCGGAAGTTCTGGCTGTAACAGCAGACCACAATTATGGTGTTGTTGTTGAAGTGGTTCCAATAGCCAGATTCAAGCTATATTTTGAAGGCAAAGCCAACTGGACACATAGATAAATTGCATACCAGTGTGAGAAAAAAGTAAGGAGTTAAAGATGACTCTGAAGTTTTTGACCCAAGGGACAGAAAGAAGAGTGTCATCATTTTCTAAGAAGAGGAAGACCGTGCAAGAAGCAAGTTTGGGAGTTGAAGAAAACCAAAAATGCACGTTTGTTTTTAGCATACTTCATAGAGTTACAAAAATGTGCCAGGTGCGAGGGTCTGAGTGAACCCTCCCAAATGTTCAAAGAATATCAAACAGATCATATTTGTAACTACATGCCAATAAATTAAAAACCAACAATAAAAAGACAGGAAAGACATGATGATTTAGAGACAAAGAAAAAAGCAAACTCCTAAATGATTAATGGGCAGAGAGGAAATTGCCATGTGAATTACAAAATCTCTAGACCTACAAATGTCAAAGATTTGCTGCAAAACTTTTGGGATGCAGTTAAAGCAATACTTAGAAACAGGTAGACAAAGTGAATTTATTTTAAGTTTAAAAGACTGAAATAAGTTAACTGCAAATCAGGAAAATAACTGAGTAAGCCCACAGAAAGTAAAAGGAAAGAAGAGCCAAAATTAATAACTAGAAAAATATAAAAAACAAATCAACAAAAGATAATTCTTTAAAGGAATAATGAAACATATAAACATCTAACATGAATCATTAAGAAATTAAGAACACAGACATAATTAAGAATGAAAATAATAGAAGATATTAGCAAAAAAGAAAAAAAAAAAAAGCCTGGATACACTGAGTGTTGCGAAGGACAGAAGAGAAACAAGAACTCTCAAAACACTTTGGGTTGGCAATGACTGCAGCCACTTTGGAAAGCCATTTGGAAATAAATAATAAGATAGTTCTAAAAATACCAATTTTAGGTATATAGCCTAAAAAAACAAAAGCCAAAACACACAAACATTAAACCTCACGCATTGCTGCCACAGGATGGATATATATGGGTATGCATTACAGCTTTGTCACAACAGCAAAAATTTGAAAATGATGGACAAGAATGCATCAATAAAGTTATATTAGTATTATGGAACACTGCCCAGCAGTTAAAATGAATGACCTCTGTATACACATCAACATGCATAGTTCTCAAAAACACAATGTTGATCAAATAAAAACATATTGTCAAAAGATACAGAAATAATTTTTAAAGATACTAAAACAATGTTCCACACTATCTGTGGATGTGTGTGTGTGTGTGTGTGTGTGTGTGTGTGTGTGAATGCAGTAAAAAGGAAAAAAATAAACTACGTACACACCAAAGCATGACAGTGTTTCCTTTTGGGGACCATCATCGGGGGAATGGGACCAGGAAGAGGAATGTGAGAGACTTCATCTTTTCCCAAATATTTTATTTCTTAATAATATATTTAAATAATATTTTTAATAAAAATTATCTGAAGTGAATACAATAAAATGTTAACACTTTTTCATATTTATGGTGGGAACATGAGTAACATTCATTATATTTTCATCAGTACTTTATTTTTTTTAAATGTTTAATGGGAGAGCAAACAAAACCTTTCATTGTTTCCCTCAGCTCCAAGTTGCCACTAGTCTCTCCTTGGAAATGTAAGCAAGTCTTCAGTTTGGTCCTTGACAGGACTGGAATAAGATATTATCCAAGGAGGGACCCTGACTCCAACTTCTCCCTTTGTGTCGTCTCACCAATCTGGTTTGTTGAACTGATTTCCTGGAGAACAAATCCCATCTACATTTTCAAGGCTTTCCCAAAGGGCAGTTGGAATGATATAAGCTATAACATGGCTGTGATTAACTTTGGCAACTGAAGGATTTACTGCTGTATATGTGTCCTGAGTCTGGAAACAGGCAAATAAACATCTGTGATGACCTGCATCTGCAGGGTCAGAAGCAAACAGACCTCTGAGAGGTGTCAGAGCCATGAAGAATGTTAGTGCTTCAGAATCAGAACCTGCTCTTGCCAAGATCCTGAAGCAAAGAGGGACCTTGCTGGGTAGGTACCAGCAGAGACCCTTTCTAAAAGCAGGCAATACAACTGGAAATATTATCACTGCCTTTCAGGAGAAAAGAGAAAAACTGACCACGGCAAATGTTGTGATACCCGCTTTCTGTTCTTTATTGTTCACAAAATCCAGGGGTAAATTACCCTCATTCACCTACCAAATCATGGAGACAGGCATTTCTGGAATAGTTAATGGGTTTAGATCACCACATCCCCCTCTAGGTTCCTTGGGAAGAGGACCTGTGCCTTATTCCACAAAGTACTTCCCATAGTGCTTTGCACTGTGCTTTGGCTTTTAGTAGGTACACCATACACACACAGGGTGGGGATAGATAGAGATATACACACATATAGCATATTACATATATAGCATATTATAAATACACTAATATATTTTTTATATGTATACACACATAAACGGACATACTCATCAAAATTTTTTTTTCCTTTCTCCTTCCTGATCTCAGCTTGTTTTATAGAGTTTGGCCTTTGGTTAATATTATTGCACCATCTTGGAACCCAAAATTTGGGTCTCTAATAGGCTCTTCCATTCTCCTTCAACATGTGATGAGGTGAGTTCCGAGTTGAGAGAAACCTAAGCCCATGGTTGGCTAGATGAGTAAACACCACCCAAACTTTAGTTTACAGATTCCTTGGGCTAAATAATGGACCACATAGAATAGAAACTACCAGATGGAATAGAAAGATCTAAACATGCTGAGCTACAGGCCTTTGAGTGAGCTACTCAGAAAACTACTTTTTGCCACCCTTTAAAAAAAATGAGGTTTGCATTCAGTCTTAACTTCTCCTGTTCCTTGAGAACTGTCACCTCTCCACACCCACACTGAACTCAGACCAGGGCCCAAGCCCAGCTCTCACTTCTCACTTTTATCAGCTCTTGCAATTCCTGTCAAGTAGCATCTCCTCTTTCAGCTTTGCTCTGAGCAAGTACTTTGTACTCATTTGCTGCGCTGAGCTGAGAAGGGACCTTGAAATAAAGAGATGAAAGTCACTGTCTTCTGAAATAGCAGGGACTTTTTATGAGGTTCAGATTGGTTCAGATTGGATTCTATGAGGTTCAGATTTCTCTACCAGAGAAAAATCTCACCCCTCAACTCCTTATTCTATAAAGCCAGCACTTTACCACGGAGGAAAGGCAAAGGCAAACACTGTTTAGAGAGTACCTGAATAGAGCTTTGCTTTCATGGAACAAAGCGGCCTGAGGAGTCATTATCCATTCTGTCCTCTGGTTAGATACCAACAGAAGGGGCTGGGACTCATCCGCTCAGCCTTCCATCTGGGCTTTATTTCCTCTGAGTAGAAGACATGCATTGTCCATCGGCCCACCCTCCATGGGATTTCTCCCTTCCCTGAGATTTAAGACATCCAACAAAGCCAATCACAGACAGGGGCTTCCTCAATCAGCAAGAGGATTTGTGCTGTTTTCCTCAAAGTCAGGCTTAAGTGAAGCCTGTTATTTTCATGTGCGTTATAGATAATTAGCAACCACAATGTAACTAGAAAGATTTTTTGTTTGTTTGTTTGTTTTAAGTAGGCCAGTGTGGAGCCCAATGCATGGCTTGAACTCATGACCCTGAGATCAAGACCTGAGTTGAAATCAAGAGTTGGACATTCAACTGACTGAGCCACCCAGGTACCCCAAGAAAGATGTTTAATGAAATAAAAACCAAGAGAAAAACCAATATAAACCAAAAAAGAACAAGATTGAATTGGCTGATTTTAATTTCCAAGCTCTCATAGTAAAAATCACTTGTCTATTCCAAAAGATTTCAAATATTCTGGCATCCAACAAAGACAACCTGTAAAATGCCAAAATATCACCTTACGACCCATGGCAAGTTAAAATCTAGATAGCTGATAGTGATAGGTATATGAAAAATTCCATCTTCCATGGCTAGAAAAAGCAAAGCTGTGGTCAAAACATAAATGTGGATAAAACACTTTAAATTCTATGATATACTGTACTGACAGCTAGCAAAGTGATATTGAAAAGGTTTCTTCTGTTAAGTTCCCTTAGTTTTTCTCAATATAATACTAGCTATTATAAATATCATGGTCCCATGTGTTTGCTGTCCCAGAATCCCCAAAAGCTAACTAGTATAATCCAGTCAGCAAAGTACTGAAATAAAACTGCAAATTCTAGACAGGAGCCAAGCTCTCAGAGTCCTGAGCATCACCCACAGATGTGATGCAGGAATTGAGGGTGGGCAATGGACCATCAGTGGAAGGCTACACACTATCCAGCTTGAGCTATAAACATTTTGAAAGGAGAATTTGTAAGAGAATGCACAATAGAAAGACCTTTAAACTGAACAAATATATACCTGACAGGTTTAGCATCTGGAAATGTACACAACTCTTTGCCTTAACTGAACTAAGTTCAGGTCCAAGGAACTTTGTACTGTTTTTATGATTCTAGGGAGAAGAAGGTGGCATGGTGCTGTCGAAGAATACCAGATAAGGGATGAAGACACTGACATGCTATTCCTGATTCTACATCTAATTAATCCATGGCCATGCTTTTTGCCTCAGTTTCCTCATCTGTTATATCAGGATGCTAGATCAGTTCACTGTGATGGCTTCTACAAACTTTGAAACTGTACAATTTTATGGGACCGAAATGAGGTGAATCTTCACTGGTTCTCCTTCAAATAAAGAAAGAGAAAATAAATACAAGAAAGGAAAGATGATCGCATCTTCCTTCTGAAAGTGAAATCCTCTGCATTAGAAGACAACCGGAAACCACAGAAAGAGCTTATTCATTACATGAGGCTTGCCTCAGAAGCTCAGCAAAGACAAGTTAGAAATGTTTCTAAGAATTCCTAAAAAGAGAAGTCAACTGACGGTAAAGATAAAAGAGACCTCAGATGTGATTTTGTTTACCTTCTCATTTTAAGGTGAAGAACCTCAGCCTCTGAGAGGGGAAGCAAGGTTGTGAAAAAATGTAAAATGCCTGATAGATCTCAGTCATGCGACCCCGCCTTCAGGCAGTTTTTCTTTGGTTACTTCATTCCACTAAATGTCTTCACTTTGACAGACAATAACACCTTTCTTGTAGAAGACCAAGGTAAAGCTCTAACAATCGCAAATTAACTCTGTATGCCAGATGAAACATACTCTCAGGACACTAGTCTTATACTAATCTTCAGGAATTCCAATGGACATGAGGATTTTCATCAAAACAACTGAATTAAAAAGAAACAACTGAATTAAAAAGAAATACTTGTCGGAGTGCCTGGGTGGCTCAGTCGGTTAAGCATCCTACTCTTGATTTCAGCTCAGGTCATGATCTCAGGGTTGTGAGATTGAGCTCTGTGCTCAGCAGGGAGTCTGCTTAAGACTCTTTCTCTCCTTTTCTCTCTGCCCCTTCCCTGCTACAATGAATAAATCTTGAAAAAAAAAAAGAAATACTAGTCTAAATCAGTGCTTTTCACAAACACTGGTCCATTGAAATTTGAAAATAACTCTCCAAAATTTTTTTGGATATTCATGGCAGAGATAGAGTGGCTGGCAGATAGGAAATAGCTGAAACCATGAAAATACTGCTTCAGGGAGCATGGTGCCACACAAACTTCACCTCTGTCTTACCCACCCCACCCCCCTTATTAACACATTTTCTTTTTAGAGAAGTTTAAGGTTTACACCAAAATTGAAGAGAAGGTATGGAGATCTCCTGTGTATTCCCTGCCCTCAAACATGTGTAGCCTGCCCCATTATCAACATCTCCCAATAGAATGCTACATTTGTTACAATAGATGAACCTGTATCAATACCCCATCATCACCCAATATCCATGGTTTACATTAGGGTTCACTCTTGGGGTTATACATTTTGTGGGTTTGGACAAATGTGTAATGACATGTACCCATCATTATAGTATTATACAGAGTATTTTCACTGCCCTAAAAATCCTCTGTGCTCCACCTATTCATCCCTCCCCCCAGCCCTCTAATCCCTGGCAACCACTGATCTCTTTACTTTTCCATAGTTTTGCCTTTTCCAATGTGTCATGTGGTTGGAATCATATAGCATGTAGCCTTCTCAGATTGGCTTCTTTCACTAAGTAATATGCATTTAAGTTTCCTCCATGCCTTCTTATGGCTTGATAGCTCATTTTCTTTTAGCACTGAATAATATTCCATTGTCTGGATGTACCATAATTTATATATCCACCCACCTATTGAGAAACATATTGGTTCCATTCAAGTTTTGGCAATTATGAATAAAGCTGCTGTAAACCCCTGTGTGCAGATTTCTGTGTGGATATATTTTCAGCTCCTTTGGGTAAATACCAAGATGTATGATTGCTGTATCACCTCTGGCTTTGCAGCTTAGAATCTAGGAGAGGTAATGAATAAGTCCTATTACATGTGGTCATTTTGGCCACAAAATAAAAACAGAAAACCTACTTGAGCTTAGGCAAATACCAGGCATGACACATGTATGTAAATGTTAAGGAGTCTTTGAAAGGGGAGCAAGAAGTGCATAGCTGGGGAGAGGAGTGCAAGGCACAGCAGTGCAGGTCCACGTCCTGCTGGATGGAGCTAAAGAAGCAGGCAATTCTGCCCATTACATTCTGAAACCTTTCTGGGAGAGGAAGATTTAGGTGGATGGTTAATGCATGAAAGATATGGCTTTACGTTTGCTTTGGCCTGAGTGTGTTTGTTGTTGTTGTTGTTGTTTTTACTCTGGATTTACCTCTTTATATGCATTATCTGATTAATAGTCCCAAAACTCTTATGAGTTACATATTATTGGTATCCTTATTTTACAGATGACAGAACTGTAATACTCAGAAGGTCAGTAATTTTCTCAAGGTCCCACAGACAGTAAGGGGTAAAATGAGGACTAAAAACTGAAACTGACCATGTAACTATTGTTTTTCCACATTGTCCCCCAAAGTTGGGAGAAACTGAGAAGTGAATTCTGTTGAGAAATGGATTCCAATTGACTTGATTTCCCTTACCCTTAATTGCCATAAGCAAAATCCTAAGTCAGAGAAAGAGAAAAGGAGAAAGAGACCATCCCAAGATGAAAAAGTCACCCTATAACATAACTCATGAACCATCTGGGGTATGTTCCCTCCTGTGTAAATAATGAAGAAGCTGTTGATGGAAGGAACACAAGTGGAGGATTTACCAGTGAGAAGGAATATGAGAAGAAAAGATTCTTAGGTTGGCTTATTATGAGCCCAGCCAATTATAAGCAGCACATTTTGACAACACTGTAAATAATACACTTCTGTCAGAGTCAGCTGATGGAGATTTTCTGTTCAATATATTGTCATAGACACATGATGAAGGGGAGACGTTGGATGGCATATGCAGTACACAGGAATAAATATGTGAATAATCTCACAGGCTTTGAGACTTCCAAATACTAACTATGACAGATATGAACTACGGTGCATTCCATTCTAAGACTAGGGAACTAATGATGATAAGTTGAACAGTATAATATCCATCTTTACAGCATGCGGCTGTATCTGATGGTTATGCTTGAAGGGACATCATTTGACCTGGCCTATTTCCAGTCATGTAATAATGAGAAGTGTTTAACTGAGTCAGATGGAGTGTTAGCACTAAAAAGGATCTGAAATCATCCACCACTACCCTCCCATTGTATAAATGAAGGAAATAAGACTAAATGAAGTTAACAGCCCTGCCTAAGATCAGTAATAAAGCCACTTAAAGACAGTTCTCCTAAACTCAGCAAAACTACAAGATTGCTGACCATATTTTGTGTCTAAATGGGGTAGTGGGGAAATGGAGGCCATCTGGGGTGAGAGGGAACACCTTCAATTTGTTATTATCCTGAACCATGAGCAGAGAAGATGATTTATTCAGCACTTGAAGAGATGCATTGTTGCTTAGTCAATTGGTCCACAAACGATAGGATTCATAACATCCAATATTAGGTAACATCATCTAATTTTACATGGCCAATGAACTTCTTCCAAGTTCCAACTCTTCCAGGAGGGCTTCCTGGACTATGCTGCTCTCTCTCCCTCTGCAGTATGTATAAGCATTGCCTACCACAACTTGGTAACATTGGCTCATAAAGTATGCTGGATTCTTTAGCCATTTATATCTTTAACTATCTATTTAGAAAGTCAATTACTTGAACTTGAGGACTGTAGCTCACAAGAAGCTCCCAATATTTACCCCACTTCAGTTTATGAAAGGTTTCATAGGAATGCTCTACGTTCTGAGAGAGGGGTAAACCTGTACTTGGAGAGAGCCCCAAAAGACCCTCCCCCACCCACGCCCCTGCACCGACCTCAGGGGTTGTCATTGCTACTGTCATTGCATACAGCCATGACACTTTGTGAGCCTGTGTTCGAAGTGAGGACCAGTGAGCGCTTCTAACCCTCCTGTCTCCCAGGTGAGAAGAGTCAAATCCAGAGGTTGCTCAGGGGTTAGTCCCAAGGTTTACACCCACTTGAATGAGATTAGGGAACTCACAGAATTCCTGGTAACAGAGGCAATATCTTTCTTTCTCATTGGCTTAGGACACATCTTTCAGCTGGACCCTCTCTCTGTTAAGAATTGAGCAGTACAAAGGAAGAACAGTGTTTCTGAATTAGAAGAAGAGATTATGCATTAACAATGATGCACCCCAAACCCAGTCAACCACAGCTCAGGCAAATCTATGTAATGGGCCCTAATTAGTAAAATTCCTAGTAATATTAGGAAATAAGCTAATGTCACACATTTAAATATCACACATAGCTCTCTCCGAGCATTCCTGCCTCGCAAAATTTTCCATGAAATTAAAAACATCCTCTTTGGGGCTTGCAGTCATTTCTTCTAGAGTCTGAAATCTACCTGTGTGCTTTTGTGTCACAGAGTATTACCCAAGAAAAAAATTTGTATGTTTGTCTTTGTCATGTTCAAATTTAAATTAGGTAAAATATTAATGGAGTAAGCAGCCAAAAATTAATTTCACTCATGTTTATATTGTTAAAATAAAAAACTGAGTTCAAATACAAAGTATTCATTTTGTATTTATTGATTTTAACTCTCCATTATAGTCGGTTAGGCTCAATTTTGACAATACAGTGTATGTACATACGGCAAGTGTATACATATACATTGAATATATATCTATAAATTGCCAGAAAATTGACAAATTTTATAAAAAAATATCCTCGCGTTTGAATCATCCAAAAGCCATCTGAACACAAATTAACATATACATTTGGATTCAAATTTGCGAAACAGCATGAGAAATAGCTTTCTTAACTCCACAGTAATAAAGAATCAAGAAACAGATATTTTTTCAATTTCTTCCCATTACATTTTATGTCCACATTTAGATGTATCTGGGAAGATCTCTAAACTGACACCACTGTGAGAGGCCCCTGGGATTCACAAATATCATTTCCATGACACTCAGAAAACTGGGGGAAAAGAGGAAAATGTGAGCGGCGATAAATTGGAGCTAATCTCTTTCTGCCACAACCTGAAATGATACTTGGCCAGGTAATCTCCCCATCCTCCATGCTGTAATAAGAGCTTGTCTATCTCTCCCAGATGCCCAACCTGAGTACTGGTATCTTCCCCAAATGCTTGTACTAGAAATTTCCTAACAGGATTCCAAGGCTCTGAAAGAAAAAGAAAAATGAAAAATAATTCTGTCATGCAATAAGCATTGTAAGTTTGAAGAAAAAGCAAAGCCTGGTGTTTCAGGTCTGCAATAAATAAAACAAATAATGGATTCTTTTGGGTCATAAAGCTCAACCAACCATAAAATGTGCAAAGAGCCTCTGACAAAGGTCCTCTAAGCCTTCTGGGGCCCCATTTGATGTGGCACTGCTTTGAAAGCCCTAACCTGGCCCTGCCCCACTACCTATCCATTTCTTATCCAAGAAAGAACATTCTTGGATCTAAACATGAAGGCAGCACAGAGTAGCTCCAGGCCTGCCTGGGAGCTGTGATCACACTGTGATTTTGTATTTTGATCATGTCTTTGGAAAGAGATGATCACAAGGACATCACCGTTTTGCACTAACAGAAAGTGAAACCGCATTAGGAAGAGATCACTGCCTCGGACTAGTTGGGTGACTTTGGACGAATCACTTAACTCTCCTGATCTTCAGCTTTCTCATGTGGAAATTAGTGATAGAACCCACCTCATGGTTGTTGTGAGGATAAAAGAAAGTAAGCAAGGTAAAGCCCTTAGTGGAGGGTTGTTCTAGAGGAAGCATCAGCGGTAGTCCTCTTCCTTTACTTTGGTGGGGAAAGTGGGTCTCAATCCAGAGGTGTGGCCTATCAGAAATTCAATCCAACAAGCATCCTAAAGTCGGTAAGGAAAGGACGCAATGCACCCATTCTGCTTTCCCTGTGGCTCCTTCTCGAAAGGTTGACGCTTCTTCCTCTGCACACACACTTTCTGTCACACAGAGGCTTGGTGCTAATGTCACCAGATTCTGTGAGTTATCTTCTCATCTTCTTGTCTGGTTTTACAGTTACCTGTTGGCACGTCTGTTTTCCTCATCAGGTGTACATCACTTGAGTTCATGGATCATGATCTACTCAGAGCCCTGAACCCAGAGAAACCTCCCCGGAACTCTGAGCACAGGTCTGCAATAAACATATTGGGCAGGGGTGAGGTAGGAGGGTGGGGGTGGGGGGTGTGTGAAACCCACCAAAAAGAAAAAAACAACAACTAAATTGTCAGAAGAAGCTTTACTTTTATCTCGGCTCTGGCAACCAGTATCTCTTTAACCTTGGAAAAATCACTTAATTTCTTGGGACATCAGCTTCCTCATCTGTAAAGATAATCTCCAATTCCCTTTGTTGCTCTAAAATTCTACAACTTACAGAAAAAAAAGCTGCAAAAGGATACTTTGTTATCAGGTCAGCTAAGCTGTTAAAGCAAAAGAATGCAACCAGCTGAGCCTGGACCAGTCCGTCAGTCCAACATTTAAAACTGAAATTCCTTCTGGCACTTACAGCTGTTCTCACTTGTCCTGGTTTGTTTGTTTGTTTATTTATTTAGATTGCGAAAGTTCAAGGTAATGAGCCTGTGGCTAGGATTAAAACACCATTGGGTCTGCGTCCCACAGGGCTTGACCCAAAAGCTCTGTTCACAAAGAGGAGAAAATGTGTTCAAAAACCAGGGAACACCAGTTTGAGGAGCGGGGTCCTTGGGTTGGGGGCCCTGGCAGCTCAGGAATGCAGAGGGAAAGAAACCACGGGTTCTGGCTGTAGTGTCTGCTAACAAAGCACTGTTCACCTGACAAATCGAAGGCTTGGCCAGATTTATGAGTCTCCTAAACTCAATCAGAATGGAGCCTGCTCTGACCTACAGAAGGTCACTCAACCATATTGAATATTTGTCAACATTCCATGGCCAAAGATAAAGTGAGTAAATATCCAAGACAGATTTAGACATGTCCCTGTTTAGTCCTGGAAACTGTGAGTGTCTGGGCACGAAGAGCACAGGAGGCCAATTTCCCTTCTTTGAACACATACTCTGCAGGGCTCCAAGGTGCCCGCTCCTGAGCCGGCATCCGGTCACTGGCAGCGGCTTACGCTGCAAGAAGCGAAAATGGAAGCGCACTATTTGCCCCACCTCTGTGCACGAGGGTGCATCTGGAGACACAGAGAGAAGGTTAAGTAGCGGGTTAAGTGTCAGCCCTGCAACTTGGCCAAACTCCACGTGATCCGAGTTGTCCGAGGGACTACACACGGTGGGCTTCGCTTGCCTTACGTGTACCATTCACAGCCCAACAGCAATGGAGCCTCCTCTTCACAAGCTTCTTTTTCACTTAAGTGAAGTACTCATTGGTATTCTCCTTTGGTGTCCTGGAGCAGCTACAGGAAATGGAAACTAGCCTCCATTTTACTACTTTTGGCACCACACCCATCAGCTCACTTGCTTCTACAAAGAGAACATCGGAGACTCTGCAAGGTGGTGTGAAACCACAGAGGTAGGCACGCGGCCCATCTAAGCTCCTCTCGGCACACAGAACTGATAGGACGTTTCAGTATAACTAAGGCCTAGGGTTTGCTGCTCTTATTTCTGAGGCCACAGATGGGATTAAAGTAAAAGTTGGGGAAATGAGCAACATCCCAATAGTCAAAGCATTTGCTTAGTCTACCCACTTTCTCCCAAGGCCTAACAAGCCCTCTGGAGGATAATCTTTCTTTTCGTGACCAGTTCAGTCTTTTCTTTCCCCCATTGTCTTTGCCAGAAAGGTGAGCGTAAGAAGGACCTATGAGAGAAATCTTCATTCCTAAATTTTGCTTTTGGGCAATCAGCTTCTGAGAACTGGTGTGGCAGGATGAACTGATGACCCATGGGTCAACCCCTCTGGGAAGACAGCACTCTGATAATTTGAGCGAAGAGTATTCACCAAAGACAAGATAAGCTGGGGTGACGTTGGGGAGCCTCCCAAAAGAAGGAAGTGTGACATTGAAAATGTAATCAGCTGCTGACCTGGGCATTTGATCTCTGAATTTTTTTCTTGTTTGAGCCTTTCTGAAGAGCAGGAAGGTGAAGTGCTTGACCTACATACTGTTCCTGGCTCAGAGTCTTGGGTTGCCTTTCAGCCCCTTCCCTGCAGGTAGTCTGTCCCTTTGGCTCTGAGAAGTGTCACACAATGGCCTCAGGTCACTGAGTCATCCTCTAGTGGCCTGAGTGAATTCAGGCAGCTTCCACAACCTCAAAAAATAGACAGGGCTAGGACACTGGGTGACTGGGACACCACACTTAGAAAAAATTTGGAAAAAAAAACCCAAAGGCCATGATGTAGTTCTTCCACTGCCTTCCCATGTGACCTGGAGAAATCACTTCACCTCCACCAGAACCTCAGTGTTCTGACTTGCAGAAAGAGGGGCTCAAGGCAGCTCATCTCTAAACTCCTTTGTAAGTGACTATTTGATGATACCTTCCTTTCCTTGAGAACTGGGAGCAAATGTATAGCATAAATGATTCTTAATTCATGTATAAAATTAAATGGAGGACCAGAGTGGGCCAGTCCATGAGCAGAAAACCTGGGTGGGCCCATTCCAGACTACTATCCATGAGAAGATTAAGAACAAAAAAGGGCCTATATTGTATTTTTCTTTATAAACCCACATTAACAAAATGCCTGACTATTAGCGGGCAATAAAGATTTGCTAATTCATGAATGAATGAAACACCCAAGGTCAAGCAGATGAGATTTCATCTTATTCATTGCTGTTTGCTCAACATCTAGCCAGAGTCTGACTGATGAGGGTGCCCAGTAGAGTTTATTGAATGGATGGATGGACGGATGGACTGATGGGTTAACAAAGTGGTGATATGAACCTTGTGAAATATTCTGTGCAAATGCAATTCCTACTTGTACCTTAAATAAAATGGAAAAAAAGCAATCATGCTTCTTCTTTTTCCAGTTTTTGTTGGGCGTGGGGAAGAGAAAGGGAAGAAAATGGAGCCAAGAGAAGGCTGAGGTGGAGAGAGAGCGAGATTAGAACTGTCACAAAGCCCAGGAGTTTTGTCTTTTTCAGAGAGCAGGAGGGGGCTTTCTATTCAAAGTTCACTATAATCAGGACACTGATGCTTTGGAGAAATAAGATATTAAATTTCTGGAATGAAGAAAGAGAAAAGAAGCTCAGAAGGCAACAGTCACCAAGAAAATGAATTGTGTAAGGAAATCAATTATGTTTTTTATTCTTCTGTTACTAATCCTTTAGGATTTTAATTTTTATGTTTTTAAAGGGATTTAAAACATCTTTAGCACAGGTGAAGTAGAGTGGGATTAAGAATAGGCTTATGCATCAACCATGCATTTGGATTTGGGAATTTTTCACAAGTAAAGGACTGAATTTCTGCCTCAATATGCAAAAGTATCCTATTTCCTATACCGTCCCACAAGAAGTGCTAGTTACAGCTGTGTTTGGCACAGGATAGGGAATTTGGACTGGCTCACTCTAAGGGAGGGAGAATTTGATTCCATGACAAATGAGAATGGCTACCTGGTGGTGCAGGTAAAGAATAGGCTGGAGCAATCTCAGGGTCGAGCCAAAGGAAAACACAAGCCAGCAACATGATCCATGGCTTTGGTCACTCCTCAGGAAAGGCTATTTCTGTTTCCCCAATTTCCCCAGCACTGCTCTTGAGAGCAGTGTTGATTACCAGATAACCAGAGCCTTTGGTCTTTCACAGAATCAAC
This sequence comes from Halichoerus grypus, assembly GCF_964656455.1. Classification (NCBI taxonomy): domain Eukaryota; kingdom Metazoa; phylum Chordata; class Mammalia; order Carnivora; family Phocidae; genus Halichoerus; species Halichoerus grypus. Next base: position 49,697,395 of record NC_135718.1, read on the forward strand.
AGCTCGGCAGCCACAAAGTGACAGGCATCAATACTAATCGTACAAGCCTGTCTGTAACTGGACCCCAGGACAGGCTGTGCTACACCTGCCTGTCCAGGAAATGGACTCCAGGTCCTCCCCCATGGAAACCTCTAACAACACTTATTAGCTATTTCCTTGCCTGATAAGTGGTCTGCGCCTAGTTCTGGCTCCCATTATTATATTCATTTCAGACTGTGTCCTGAAACCTGATACCTTTGTACTTGGGGGGTGCAGTGTCTGCCACCTGACAATGATTTGACATGACACAGTGACAGAAAACAGGGAGAGAGGATGGAAATAAAGAACAAGGGATCCAAGCCGCTAGGTTGGCAGCTCCAGGCAGGGGTGCCCATCAACACTGATACCTGTTAGCAGGAGTCCAGGCCCCACTGACAGAATGGTCAGATTACTCATGTCAGAGCTCCATCGAGTTGGGAGATCTCAATCTTTCTTCTCAATCTTTCTTTGATGGCCAAGGTCCTGAAGGCCAAGGGTAAAATTACAGTGGGTTCTTCACCTGCACTTTTGAGTTTAATGTGGCTCAACTTCTGCCCCTCACCGCCCACGTTTAGTCCCCTAGCACCTCATTCATCTTCTTGTTCCTTCTTCCTGGGCCTCCATGACTATGGTCAGAGCTGTCACTGTGGTGGCAGACATAGATGCTGAACCACCATAGCAACCACGTGTTCGTGTTATAATCATTCAGGAGACCATCTAAGGCATGGAGAGGGGAGGGTCAAGGTGAGAGCCTTTAGGTCCTGGAAGCTCCTACACAGGCACACCAGTGGAAATGGCTAGGATTGGAAAGAGCAATGTTAAGGACGCAGTCTGACTGACCAGTAGTAACCATGGGCAAAGGACAAGCCTACCCTCGTCCTCATCTATACAATGAACAAGACTGACTAGCCCACTAATCTAAAACCTTTTGTTGTTGTTATGGTAGCAGTACAAATTTTAGTTAAATGATCTTTTCCATTAGACCCCAGTATATAAAATAAAGACAAATGTAATTGAGATGGATGATCCAGGCCCGGGCTTGGTGGCTCAACCCTGCTGGGCCCCCTGCGTGACCCTCTTCGACAGCTGACACATCTCTTTGGAGTGCTCACACAGCTCCACAGAGCACGGTGTGAAAACCACGAGGCAGGTCATTTCTCAATTCCCTTCTAGCCCAAATGTTGCTCTGGGAAAGCCATGGGAGACCGGGAAGGCGAAGGAAAGGCATGGGGATTTGCAACCTGTTAGAAATATCTTCTCTTTCCCATTTTATGTTTTCGTTTTGTCATCAGTGGCCCTAGAGCTCTGTGGAAGTCTGTGGAGAGACAGAACAGGTAAAGATAGAACATGTAAGCAGGGCCCCAGGCCCACTCCCATTGCAGTTTGAGTAGCTCAGCTGTATTTTTACACATACTGGATTTAAAATAGAGAGGAACAGGGAGGAAGTTTGAAAACAATCAGCCTAGACTCAAGTTTTACAAAAGGAAATTATACACTGGAAATAGCTCCTAATATATTTAATATATTTAGGATCTATTATCTTTTATCATCATCATGACCATCACTACAAGGACACATTTTCCCCCCAAAATAAAGTTTATTCTTTGGCAAGGGTTAATTATAATGTCAATTCATACAATAATTAAATTAATAAAATACTTCTGGCTCAGAGAACCCTTGAGACCAATTTTGATTCCATCCACACAAGGTAAGGGACCCAAGAGGGGGAGGCAGCAGAGGGAGGGTTAAGGGGAATACTTAGCCAGTGACTAACTGTCATTTTCCTTGAGACAAGCAATTCCCATTTTCTTCAAGTGTCCTAGAAACGATGATGAAGACTTTTTTTTTTCCCCCCATTTTGGGGAATTCTTTTTTGGCCAACCAACAACTCTCAACTATCACCAGTCATTAACTGGGGATGATAACTGTAAGAGATAACATTTATAACACTTTGCTATGTACCATTCTAAGAATGTTACATTTACAACCGCCCTAAAGGACGGTACTATTATTCCCCCTTTTTAAAAATGGGAAAACTGAGCCACAGAAAGTTAAGCACCCTTCCAAAATGCCAGAGTTGGTAAGTGAAAGAACTGGGACTTGAACTAATGCCGGCTGACTCTGAAGTCTGTGCTTCTAACGCTACCGCCACCCAGGAGAGAACACAAATGAGAGAGGAGAGAATTAAGCTCTGGTAAGGCTCAAGCAAACTCTAAGTCAACAGAAATGTTTCTCAATGGCATAAAGCTCCCAGTTCTAGGCCTTTTTTACATCTATGTCCTTTCCCTATCATCTCGCCTTACACATGTAAATTTACCCTCCAAGACACTTGGTTATTATGTTGCTTACTCTCTTCTTATCAGTATTCAGAAAATATTAAGATTTTTTTTTTCTCACCCAGATGTAAATAACTGATCACCGGTTAATCTGTTCTCCCAAGGAGAATCGTGTTTTGTTTTTTTGTTTTGTTTTTACCAGCAACCAAAGCCTTGAACTAAAGGGATGAAGTTCCACTTGTAAAATTTCAATGTCAGCATATGAACAGGAAGTATCAACTTGAAATCATCAGTCTTCCTAGTGCCCCTGAAATCTATTAGGGGGTTTTGAATTTATTAGGGAAAACCTGTCCAAATTGGGAAATGAATATAATCTCTACGCCAGATACTATTCAATGGAAAAACCATCAGAAGGCTTTGGCCTTGGATTTGTGGGGAGATTGTGCGGGGGGGGGGGGTTTGTGGGACAGTTAGGAGATTGGAATCACTTACTGACCCCATATGAAACTATATTCTGTACTGATACTTTGGGTCATCTGTGGGTTAACATTTCCTCTGAACATTCAAAATCCTTTAAGTTATTTATTTATGCTTGGTCTTTTCTTTTAGAGGGTTGAGAAAATGAAAGAAAAATAACATCCCCTTCCCCAAAAGCATCACCATGGATCTTTGGGAGGAAATGGTAGGGTTCAATGAGACATACAAACCGAGCTCTCACTTCCATACTAGTCTCTCCTGCTGGCCTGGAGAAATCACTCAATACCCGTAATGAGAGGATGCAGTGGCTAATTTTACACCATAAATCATAAGGCTAATACTATGACTAAAAAGTGATACCATCAGCTTCTTTTCCTTCAAAGCTGTTAGATCTTAGTCAGTTACTTATGAACGAAGATTTAAAGACTTCAGAAGCCCCTTTGCCAACAAAAGATGCTTTTGCTATTAGCTTTCTTTCCCCTTGGAAAGATTCTCCAACACCCCTGGAAGAAGTTCCTTAGCATTTATAGGGTGTTCTCAGCATTTATAGGAAGGATGTTTGCAAGGGAGCAGAAATTAACAATGCCTAGCTAGTAGAAATCCTGGAGCCTTGATACCCTCCAAGTGATACCCCCCAAGTGACAGGATAGCCAAAAACAAGAGGAGATAGGGAAACACACAGAGATAGGGAAAAATATACCTTGTTTCCGACATATTTCTCAAGCTGTTCAAATATGAAACAAAATCCTACCAGGCTACAAGTTTCCAGCTGTTATGATATCATAAGATAAATTTATAGCTAGAGAAACAGCATGTTTGCTTTTATAAAGTATGGAAATATAAGTGTTCCAAGTGTTAAAACTGTCCAAACAAATTAATTCAAGTAAAAATAGTTGTCTCCGATTTGGTTCTCTCACATTTGCCTTCTTTTTATAGAGCTTGTGAGCACGCTCCCCTCAACACCAAGAGAAGAGGAAGTGCAGGCACTCCTTCTGCACATGCAAACCCAAGGAGCCCTACAGCAGGGAAATTGGGTGGCTCCTGTCCACACTCCCACTGCCAATCTATTCATTATGATCTGAATTTAGCCCCCTTCGCAATGGAAGAAAGACAGTCTGTGAGGGGCTGAGGCTGGAAACCTTATGATGTGCTCCCATTTTGCATGTTCATCACAAGCTAAAATGAAAAAAGAGTTTCTTTCCTCAGTGACTTTGAAAAGAATAGAGCGGTGATTAACAGCAATATTTTTTTTAATGAAACGCAACCCGTCATCCCTGTCATCTTCTGGCCATCCTCGCTTGTACGCGCCTCCCTGACAAGAGGAATAATAATGGTCATACATCACTGCTCTGCACGTCCAATCATCTAAATCTTCCCTTGCTGCAGCTTCTGAGACTCAATTACTTTATTGACATGCAATCTTCATAAGGGGAGAAATATTGTGCATGTAAGGTCACTTGGTTATGAAGACATATTATCATATTATCTGCATGAGGGTTGCAGGGCTAAGACCTGACAGAGCTAATTATAATGGTACATGATAGAAAGCTCAGTACACATTATTTGCTTGGCTGCACTAAAGGTGAGGTAAGTCCATGACATCATGGTTTTTTGAAAAAATAATGCAACTTCGGCTTGGAGGCTGTAACTCTTTTTATTTTTTTAACTCCCCACATCTTTACTTTTTGGTTGTCACAGGCAATGAGAGAACTAGTTAATGGAGTCCTCAGATTTCAGGGAAGGGAGATAGCATACCCATGTAGAGTGGGTGTGTGTGTGTGTGTGTGTGTGTGTAATTGTTTTGCTTACTCCCCATCTAACACCAAGTTTCGGTCCATTTCCTAGCAAGTGGAATGAGAATGACTCAAGGGAGAAAGGTAAAGGGATACAAATGGGTCAATTTGATAACAGAGTAAAGCTTCTCCTCACCCTCAATTAACCCCTCTCAGATCCTTGTCCTTTTCTTTCTCTTGGTCTCCATGGCAGAGGCTTATCATGCTAAGATTTAGTGCTTCTGAGTGTGGTTTCTTTGTTCAGACATACCAGGTTATTTAAGTGTTCACCGTCAGACTCATGCTAGAAGCTTCATGTATTGCTGAGATACACAGCTAGGCAGTCCTTCTCTTCTTTGCATCCTTGGCCTATTTGTCATCCTCATTCACTCCAGGTGTATCTCATATTGAGAGGTCAGAGTGAGGAGCCCTAGTGGCAATTTTGCAAGAAAGGAACATCAAGGAGAGAAATCTGGGCCAAGTCTCTGGGTCTTCCAGCCTTGCCACAGTTAACATGGACCCAGATAGAAAACTAGGGTAGATGGGTCTTTGATGAGTCATCATGAAGTCAAAATCAAGTCAGCCTCTGCGGATGGGTTTGGGATAAGCATCTGAGCTTCAGCCCTGAACACAAGTTCTACTTTCAGAGGGATTTATGAGCTTATAAAGAGAAGTAAAAGAGCCATTAAAAGTATCACAACAATCCAACATAAGCTCACTCCTAGATTATCTCTCCCTCAGCAAAGAACTAATTCTGTGAAGGAGAAGAAACAACTAAAACCTTCTAAGCTCCAGAAACTGCCTTGGTCTTGTAATATGAGTGCTTTGGCTCCAACATAAGAAGCACAGAGTAGAACAAAAAATTGAGGTTGTCCAAATTCTCTCTTACTTAATACTCTCATAACTCAAATTCCTCAATTCCTGACACCAATGGCTCAAAAATAATGGTGACATTGGTAACAAAGCCACACAGAGATTCAGACTTTTTCTGAATTGGAAATTGTGCATAATATGATGTTTACATTAAGTAAATTTGATGCTGATCCATGTAGATTAGAAATGGTAACTAGAATTTTAGATCAGTTATTTTGGATTAGATGGTCTCATGCACTGCATTTCCACCTCCAGCATCTCAAATGCATTTTTGTAATAGGGAAGCTCAGAGTATACCCAGTTCCAAAAATTTGAGATACTAATTGAGGTAAAATTGTATGGTTGGTAGAAAGAGAACTGGGCTAAGGTTTAAGAGAGTAAACATCTACTCCTGACTCAACCACCCATAATACACCCCATAGCTCCTTAGCCAAAGCAAAATTTCTCTTTACATGTTGGAGAAAGTACTTGGGAAAGACAGTAAGGTACTGTGAAAAGACTATGGTATTGCCTAATAAATTGCCTTGAAAAATCTGGCCACCTAATTTATTGGTTTTATGATCTTGAGCAAATTCTTTGCCTTCTGAGCCTCAACTGCCCTTCTTTAAAATGGGTAATAAATTGTCCACTTCAAAGGATTAGTATGGAAATGAAAATACACTTAGTAAATGGCAGTTATTGCTACTGTTTTAGTCTTAACATGTCTGAAATTGTTTTGCAGGTCAATGATGTAAATAAATATGGACCGTGAAGAAGAAAACCGCCTACGAATGTAAGATATGACTATTATTTGTGATGTTACCAGATCAGACTCTCAAATATGACAGCCATTTATATTTTCAATTTCAAAAATACTTTCATCAGAAAGTCCTTGTCCATCCAGAGTCATTGGTGCAGTCTCAAAAAACACAAAAGAAAGCTATAATGGCAGAAAGTAATGTAATGTAGGAGGGAGTTATTAAAGACCAGAAGACAAGTCCATATAGAAGGTGGGCCAGGACCTGGGATCACAAAAAACCTGTCTGGCTGTCTACTCCACATACCTGTCCTCACCATCATCCAGAGGGTTAGAGACTACAGTCTGGAGAAGAAATTAATTCTTCCTGTTTTGGAATCAGGGAATACTCTGTAACATTCTCCCTCCTAGCCTAGAAGTCAGGATGCTCCCAGTCTACTGGTCTTAGGCACACTCCTTCACCTCTTGGGGCCTCATATTTTATATCTGGGAAAGTGATTTCTAGTAGTTGGTTCCAGCAATACCCCTTCAGTTGATTAGGATCCTCAGTTTAAGAAAAGCAGACACCGGAGCAATGGTAACAACCATTCTAGTCAAGATAGGGCATAAGATTTTTTTTTTTAAGATTTTATTTATTTATTTGACAGAAAGAGAGATAGTGAGAGCAGGAACATAAGCAGGGGGAGGGGGAGTGGGAGAGGGAGAAGCAGGTTTCCTGTCGAGCAGGGAGCCCGATGCGGAGCTCAATCCAGGACCCTGGGATCATGACCAGAGCCGAAGGCAGCCGCTTAACCGACTGAGCCACCCAGGCGCCCCCATAAGATTTTGATTTAAGTAAAAAAGAGGACTGCCATCTGCCACAAAATAGCAAAAGCAAAAGTTTTCAGCAGTGCCTTTCACTTTAAAAAGAATTTCATATCATTAATTTTTAAAGTCATTTTATTTCAAACTCTTCCTGGAATACAGAAAAATTAATTAATAATCACATGTATTATTTCATATAATCCTCCCAACATCCTTATAAAGTGAATATTATTGTCATCCCCATTTTGTGGGTGAAAACATCAAGGCTAAGAGAAGTTAAGTGAATTTTTCCAGGTCAAACAGCTAACAAATGGATCAATGTCACATTTTTTAAATTCCCCATCTTCATGGAGTTTTTTTTTGTACTTGGTTTATAGAAGGACATAGAAAAAAAATTACCTCTTTTTGCCTATTTACCATTATTAGATAAAACAGGTTGTCATTTTCTGAAAAGGCTTTGAATTTGCCTATCTATTGGGCAGCACTGATGGAAGTTTAAATTCTTTATTCTTTTGCAGAGGTTTAGGACGACAAGCCCCTTTTCATATGAGGGGGAAACAATATAAATGCACTGGAAAGAGCAAGAGTTTCAGATTGAGAGGGGGGATCCAGAGACAAAGTTGGCTGTGGTGCAGTTAGATACCCCTATGGCATTACCAAGAGCCAAGCAAACAAGAACAACTTTGTCACTTCTATTCCTCCACCATGGATATTTCCGTCAAAGGGGCAAGCCACCAGAACAGCTCTATTAATAAAATGCAGGCATTCCTTAGGAAGACTTTCACCTTAAGAATTAATACTTTGTTATCAGGATTTCTTTGACAACCACGCAAGAGATAGACTTGAAAGACGGGCTTGAGGAGTAGAAAGAGACTTAGCTTTATGATTAGACAGACTGAGAAGAGAATGTGGTGAAACTAAGTTGTGTGTGTGTGTGTGTGTGTGTGTGTGTGATCTTGATGATTTAGCTTGATCATTTAGCCTGAATTCAAGGTCTGTATAGTGTGAATAAATAATTTGATGAGTGAGGTAGACTAGCTGGTTGTAGACTAACATTTTCACTGAGAAAAACTAGTAATGCTGAGAAAAATATGTATATAGGAGTTTTTTTTTGTTTTTTTGTTTTTTTAAGATTTTATTTATTTATTTGACAGAGAGAGACATAGTGAGAGAGGGAACACAAGCAGGGGGAGTGGGAGAGGGAGAAGCAGGCTTTCTGCCGAGCAGGGAGCCCAATGCGGGGCTCAATCCCAGGACTCTGGGATCATGACCTGAGCCAAAGGCAGACACTTAATGACTGAGTCACCCAGGCGTCCCTAGGAGTTTTTTTTTGAAGCCCTTAGAGAGCTACTGAGCCAGTGAGAAAATGAAGGGTAAGATCCTGGAGAGAAAGGAAGTAGAGAGAATCAAAGTACAAAGCCATGTCCCTAAAACCAGTGCCACTTTTTCCCTTGAGGCAATTTTCTTTTTTTTTCTTTTTAAAGATTTTATTTATTTATTTGACAGAGACAGATACAGCGAGAGAGGGAACACAAGCAGGGGGAGTGGGAGAGGGAGAAGCAGGCTTCCCACCGAGCAGGGAGCCAGATGCGGGGCTCGATCCCAGGACTCTGGGATCATGACCTGAGCCGAAGGCAGACGCTTAACGACTGAGCCATCTAGGCGCCCCGAGGCAATTTTCAATTCTTAGGCTGCAATGAAGAGGCTGAGAAGCTGACCCAAACTTCAAATAGTCTTATAGGTCTTGGGGAACAAAATTATATCTAAGGTATGCCAAGGATAAGAGGCTCAAGTAGACATTCCAGACCCTCAACTGGGGCTCTGAAGAATTATATCTCAGGGGGAGAGGTGAGTAGAAATAGATCTGACCTCTCAAAGTCCCAGTTTCCCATTCACTCCATCATGAACTGGATTGAGGTGATTTTTCCCCACCCTAACTGCCTCCCAGAAACAAAATAAATACTCTTTGGAGGAAAATAACACTATTCAGAGCCCCAAATAACCTCCATAATTTTTGCACTCAGTGTCAGGTACTCTATGAAATATCATGTGGCATACCAAAAGACAAGATCAAATGCCAAAAAAATCCAGAAGAATAAATAAAGGATACAGAGTTATCAGACATCCAGATATTGGAGTTATTAGCCATGGACTTGAACATATTAATCACATATATTTTCAAGATGTTAGCAAGCAAAATAGAGAAATTTAGCAAAGAACTGAAAACTATAAAACAGAATCAGATGAAAATTCAAGGCTGAAACATACAATAGTTTAAACCTAGGATTTAATTGATGTATTTAACAAAGATTAGACACAACAGAAGAGATGATTAAGAAAAGAGAGGATGGGTCAGAAGGAACCTATATTACACGTAAATTAAGAGGTCACTAATTTAAATATTAAACATCCTATATACTTCAGTTACAAGGAAAGACTTAACAATGGATTAAAAATACAACATTCAGCTTACAAGAAACATATTAAATATAAGAATTCAGAGAATTTGAGAGTGAAAGAATGGTAGAAGTATTTAGCAAACGTACTTACTGTAATAGGGTGTGTGTATACAAATATCAAGTAAATTAGATGTTAGCACAGAGCATTACTAAAAATAAAGAGGGAAAGTTTTATAATAATAAAGGAGTCAGCTGTTCAGGAAGATGTAAAAATTCTAAAACTATATATATTTATATATAAATTTATATATAATATATTAATATATAATATTATATATTAAAATATATATTATTATTATATATAATTAATATATATTATATATTATATATAATAATATATAATATTATATATTAAAATATATGATATTATTATATATTATATATATAATTTTTATATATGTGTGTGTATATATATATGTATATGTATATATATATATTTAATGCCTCTTATCCTTGGCATACCTTAAATCTAATTTTGTTCCCCAAGACCTATAAGACATAAGAAGCAAATGACAGCACTGAAGGAGGTAAAAAGGAGAAATTCACAATCATAATGGGAAGTTTCAATAAGCCTCTCAGTAAGTGAAAGTAGCAGATGACAAAAATCAGGAGTTATAGCAACAATTTGAACGGTATGATTAAGAAATTTGATCATACACACACACCCTCAAATAAACAAATGAAGAATATTGCACATAAAAACTGCAGACACTGAACAACACAAAACATTCACTCAAATTAAACATAGGCAAAGCTATAAAGCAAGTGTCAATAACTTTGAAAAGAATGAAATTATGCAGAATTTATTTTCTGCCCAGAGCAGAATTACCTAGAAATTATTTACAAAAGGTAACCGAGAAATGTCTAAGTGCTTAGAAATTAAGCAAAGCACTTCAAAAAACTGAAGGGTAAAAAGAAAGTCACAATGGAAATTAAAAAAGATCTTGAACTGAATGACTGTGAAAATAAGACATAAAAAACTTGTAGGATACAGGCAAAGTGAAGCTTAGAGGAACATTGTATTAGAAAAAAAGAAAGACTAAAAGGCACTAATCAAATTATCCATCTTAAGAAAGTAAAGAATAGTAAATAACACCTAACAAGTGGAAGGAAGAAAATAGTAAGCAGAAAACAGCAAAATAACAAAAAAAATGAAATATACACTAAAATAATCAACAAAGCCAAATTTGTTTTTTGAGAGGATTTATAAAATGAACAATTCTGGAGGGCAAGGGTAGAGGTGAAACTGCTCAAGAGAAAATGAGAAAGTTCCAAATTACAATATCAGGAATGAAAAGAGGGACATTGATACAGTGCTTACAAAAATAGATAAGAGGGAACTATGAATAATTTTATGCAAATAAATTTGACATGCAAATAAATTTGACATTTAAATACAATTTAAAAAATCTTTGAAAACTCAGCTTACCAAAACAGATAAAATAAAAAATAGAATAGCCCTATATTTTAAAGAAATTGAGTCTATAATTAGAAGCTTGCTCCCAAAGAAAACTCTGGGTTTAGATGGTTTCAGCCATGAATTTTTCCAAATACTTAAGAAATAACACTGATGTTAAATGAAGTCTTCCAGAGAATTTAAATAAAAGGGGGAGGGGTGGATTTCCCAGCTTCTTTTTGGGGCTAGGAAAATTTGGGGATGTTAACATTTGACAAGAGCATTATAAGAAATAAAAGTTGTAGGACAATCTTTCTCATTAAACAAAGGTTTAAAATTCATAAACAAACTATTAACAAAAAAATTGTGTGTATACATGTATGTGTGTGTGCATGTATTAATATAACACAATCAAATTGAGTAAATCACAGGAATGCAAGTTGCTTTAATGTTTGAAACCAATGTAATTCATCCAGGGAATAAGAAGACAAACACAGACTGGGAGAAAATATCTGTAAAAGATATATCAGATAAAGGACTGCTATCAAAAATATTCAGAGCCCTTAAAACTCAACAATAAGAAAATGAGCAACTCTATTAAAAAGTGGGCAAAAGACCAAACAGACACTTCACAAAAGATGATATACAAATGGTAAATAAGCATATAAAATATGTTCAATATCATATATCATCAGGAAATTGCAAATTAAAACAATGATGAAATACTACTACATACCTATTAGGATGGCCAAAATCCAGAACGCTGACAACACCAAATGCTGACATGGATATGGAGCAACAGAAACTCTTTCATTGCCAGCAAGAATACAAAATGGTACAGCCACTTTGGAAGACAAATTGGTGTTTTGGTTTTTTTTGTGTGTTTCTTTTTTTTACAAAATTAAACATACTCTTACCATACAATCCTTGGTATTTTTTCAAATGAACTGAAAACTATGTCCACATAAAACCTTCACACAGATGTTTATAGATGCTTTATTCATAATTGACAAGGATTGGAAAGGAATAAATAATTATTTACAGGAGATATACTTTGTATATAGAGAAAATAAAAAGACTATAAATTCTTAAAATTAGTAAGTAAATTTAGCAAGGCTTCTGGCTTCAAGATCAATATATTAAAATTATTTTTATCTCTTGGTACTAGCACCAAAAAAATAAATAAAATACAATGAAAATCAAGTGAATAAGATTTTTAAAAATTATATACCTAGGAATAAACCCACTGAAATGTGTGTAAGACCTCTACACACACACACACACACACACACACACACTACAGAATATTATTGAGATAAACTAAATAAGACCTAAATAAATGGAAGCATATCCCCATGGTCCTGGACTGGAAGACATCATATCATAAACATGTCACTTCTCCACAAATTGGCCTACAGCTTCAAAGTAATCCCAATCAAAATCCCATATCTTGTTTTTCACTGTTGTTGCTATTATTAAAACAGATAAAAGGATTCTAAAATTTGTATGGAGAAGATGCAATGGGCCAAGTATAACCAATATAAGCTTGCTTCATCACAGATATTAAGCCTTATTATAACCCTGTAGTAACTAAGAGACTGGCATTGACCCAGAAGAGACAAGTATACAAATGTAACAGAATAGAAAGTCTAGGAACAAACTCACACATATGCAGACAACTGATTTATGAGAAAAGCAGTAAGGAATGGAAAGTTTTTTCAGATGTCCTCATGAAAAAATTAATTCTTGACCCCTTACCTCACACCATACATGAAATAAATGTCAGATATATTATAGTTCTAAATATGAAGGTAAAATATAAAACTTCTAAAGGATAACATTGGAGATATATTCATGATCTTTGAGTAGTTGCTGAAATAAGTTGTTGATCTCAAAGTTGCTGAAATAAGATTCCAAAAGCACTAACCATAAAGGAATATACTGATACACTGGACTTCAACAGTATGGAAGACTGCATAATACTGAACAAGAACAACAACAAAAAGAAAATAATATACACTATATGCTGGCACTTATATAAAATTCAAAAGCAAGCAAAAGTTATCTATGGTGTTAGATTTGAACGCTGGCTATCTTTCAGGAGGAAGAAGGACTAATGACCAGGATAGGACATAAGAGGGGTTTTTTTGGGGGGTGGGTGGGGAGAAGGGCACATAGCAGTAATATTATATTTTTTTACGTAGATAATGATAACTTGTGATAATTTATACAGTTGTTCACTATGATTTGTTCATTTTCTGTTAAGTATGTCATAGTTCACTTTAGAAGTATATTTATAAATAAATTAATTTCCAAGTAAATGCAAAGAATTTAGCACAGTGCTTAGAAGTCTTTTCCTTTACACTGGAAGGATAAGGAACACCTGAAGGACATGCTATTTAAAATAGATATGAAAGAGCAATGTCACCATTTTGCCTTGCTCCTGATCAGAAAGAATCTAGAGAGGAATTAGTTTAAAAATATATATCAAGCAAGTGTGACCCAGGCTGTGATCGAAATAGACAGGACTACCAAATTGTATCCAGGGAGATCAAATTGTTGATGCAATCTATAGTTTCCCAGCTAATCCACTGAGCCAGAGAAAAATATGACACGTTACCAAAATTAACTTCTGGAAGGGAGTCAGGCAGGAAGAATAGACAACAGTGGGGTTACTCTTGTCTAGCTCATTAGTGAGTGAAACACTTATGAGCCAGGAGATACTCTTTGCTACTTCCCATCATAGATACTGTTTAATCACTGCAGTGTAACTACTAAACATAGAAATTCATGAATGAATAATATAAACACACACACCTACAACACACAAATATACACACATATAGCACATGCACATATGCACACACACATATATATACATGCACATTTCCTCAATCATTCCGTAACTATAAGCCAATGGGGTGTGTGTCTGAGCACTGGGGAGATGATGGTAGAAGAGGAGAAACAGAGATGTAGTTTCCACCATGGAGGCAGAAGCATTATTATGATTATTTGATTTCTATCTCAGGGACACATGGTTCTGCTAAGTGAACACCTTGAAGTTGTACATGAAAATCATCTATATGTAGATGCAGGTATGTTTTTGCTTTACCCTTTTGGTGAAAGGTTCCAGTGAACATATCCTCCCAGGGGTCTTTGACTCTCCACAATAACCACTGATTAAGAATTTATTCTTTACAAATTATTTCACAAACATGATCATTTATGAATCTTATAACTACCCTGTGAAGGAGGCAACATGGTAGGCAATATCATCTTCTAAGGATTAGGGCAATAAAACTCAGAGAAGTTACATGACTTGCCTGAGGCCACATATAAGTGGTAGAGCTGAGACTTGAATCAAGTGTATTACTCATATAAGATCTTTGAGAAACTTGATACATATCCATGAGGACTCCACTAGGGACAGGGAAAGCATGATTTCATGGGGTAGTCTATTCCACTCCAGAGCAAAGGTCATTTGTGGAATTACCTTCAGAGAGCCATAAATCTCCCCTTTCTGAAGCTTCCATCCTACTTCTGCCTTCTAGAGTTCCACCATATTTGTTTAATGCTTCATCCTTAGGTCATGGCACTACTTGGATGGTCAAAAGTAGTTGGCGTGCTTCTCTCTGACCTGGTTTAGAGAGGCTACCCCACTATGTCATGACACCCAAGTCTAGGCTTGATACAATGTGATACAGAGAACTGTAGCCTCACAAAGCCCTCTCAGAAGCCACTTCACAAAATGTGTTTGGGCTGATTAGAAGCCCACTTTTGCGTTTCCCCTTCCTCAGAACGAGGCTAGTGTGGGAGTTGCAGCTGGATTTAGGATTCCTCAAGAAGCACCCTGTAGGACAAGACATGGAGTCAGCCTGTGTCAGCACATCTTGGGCACATGGGAACATGTAGTGTGCTGAGCTTTGGTGTGCAATAAAGGACAGCCAGGCTCACAAAGTGTGGAAAGCACATGGTAGGGGTGGGGCCTGTAGCTGTGTCAGGAACGCAGGCACATATGGTGACAATAATGTGCACGGGATATTATCCTTAATCTATCTCAAAAAACTTCTACACACCCACACACATACGTACACACACCAATCAAAGAAGATTAGAGAATGTTATCATGGAAATAGGGATTAGACATCATCTAGTCCAATCCCCTCATTTTATTAAAAAAAAAAAAAAAAAACGAAGCCCAGAATGTATGGGACAGAATATATCCTAAGTCACATAGAACCCAGGACTTAGAATCTAAGACTCCTTATTCCCAATCTAGATTCTGTCCTCGATACCAAGCTACTTCTCAAAAACTTAGAGCACCCAGCTATATTTCTCCTTCCTAAAATGGAACAAAAGCTCTTCTGGACAGAATGTCCCTTTGGCAGGTCTCAAACAGGGCATGAGAATGAGGGGGCGGATTCTGGACTGTCTTTATGTCAACTCTTGGCTCTAAAACTCAAATGGAGCCTTGGGAAGCCCAGAAAGGAGAACCAATCAGTCAGCTTTGGAAAACCAGGTCCCCAGACCAGTCTTTTGGAAACATGCACAACTGTTCCTTACAGCAAAGAAATAAAGTTGCTATAAAGGCAGAGACACACAAAGCCCTTGCATTTCCCCTCCCACAGGCTCCCGGAAGGGAAAGGTCTTAGACTGAGGCAAAGAGAGGTGGTAGATTACACAAATCTTGTTGGATTCCTTCAGACCCACAGCCCAAGGACCGAAGGCTTATGGATGCTCACCTTCCTTTTCTCCCCACTGTGTGAATTGCAATGTCTGCCCATACTTTACTATCCTGAAGTCTCTAAATCAAATATGAAACTCCTTTTATAGCTACTTTTCCATTCTGGAAAACATGCTAGAAATTATATTCTGGAAAATTTCCCATTCCAGAGCATATGCTCTCCATTTCCTATCCAGGCTGGTGACTTAGCAATGACGTTTCAAAGCCTTCTCTCACATCCATGGCAGGTGAACATAAGTGAGGACATTAAGGAGCCCACTGATGGGGCAACCAGATGAACCACATATCAGCCAGTTTTCTCAAGGTTAGCCATCTTCATACAAGAAGGGAACACAGAGGAATAAATTCTTTTCCATTCTCTCCGTTCCTCATATCCTTTAAGTTCCTTTTCAAGGTGTCTCATTATAGCCTTGCCCCAAGAATTCCAGTCAATATTATTCTCTCTATTCTAGAAAATAAATCTATCTCTTGATTGTATTCCACTAAGAGCATATGATGGTAAGCCATGAAAGGAACTTTTCTTAGGTTAGCATTATTCCAGAAATTCTGAGGTGTTCAAAAAGCTCTTAATCCTTCAGAATCCAGATCAAGTGTCAAGCCCTCCATGAAGTCTTCCTCAACATCACAACCAGTTCAAAGTGGATGTGTTCCAAAAATCCATGGCATGCAGGCTGACTGTTTAACCCTATAACCATGAGCAAGAAAACAAATAGGGTATGAGCTTTTCTTCCTGAGGCCTTATATCAGAAGAGACCACCCATCTTTTTGTTGCACATTTCAGAGGAAGAGGAACATTTCCTCCTAGAAGGAGAAAAATAAAATGATACTCCAAGATTTGTGTCAAGCCAAGGATTACACAATTTGGGGAGCAAATCATAAGCTAGACAGCCATTAGCACCTCACTCAACCACTACTCCAAAATAAAGCAAGATTTTCACTTATTTTTCTCATGCTCTAATGTCAGATTTTTAGTTCTGGAGCCTCCTGCTGGTAAGCCAAACAAAACTGGGGAAATGTTCAAAATTTCAAGAGAAACTCAGAGTAATTTGGTCTCACCAAAACCAAGCTAAGCCATTGGCAAACAGAGGCCAGCAACTTGTAAATGCACCAGGAGGCACCCCAAGTGTGCTCTAAGATTCTGCAAACATTTTCCAGTCTTTAGGTGGGTTTTCTCACTAAGCAAAGGCCAGAGCCTCCATCTGCTTTCCGTCACTGTCTCCATTCTTATATTCTGGCAGAGCTCTGGCCTGGTTACATTTACTATGCCTCCAAAGTGGCCTGTCCCACCAGAGCCTGGTGCTGAGTTCTGGGGACCATGTACTCTGCCAGGGGTGTGGCACCACTGACTGCCTCTGATGCCCTCACATTTTACTTCTCTCTGCTTCCGTTCTCTATTCCTGGAAAAAGAAGATTAGCAACATTATAAAGAATGTGCTTTGAGATCCCACGATGGTCTACACTAGGCCATAAATAGAATTTTGGCCAGGAAAGTGGAATCTTATATCCTGAAGTACTTTAAAAATAGCCAAGGATTTATCTGAAGCAGACTAGAATGCTCCTTTAGGGAAATGATGTAGTTGACCTTGGGCAAACACTTTCAATCCAGTAAGTCCATGAAACATAGCTGTAAAATGTATGTAATCATCCTGTGGCACTGGGTTCAGTGTAGCAGTTGAGTTTCTGGCAAATGATATAGCTTTGGGGGATGCGTAAATCGAAATGAAATCTGGTGTGAGCCACATAGACTGTGGAGAGCCACACTCAAGAAAGTAAACCTCACCTATCTCCACCATGTGCTACTGAAATGACTTGGTAGGTGGAATAACCTCAGCTTTTGAGCGGTCCTGACATGTTATGATCAGTTAGCATTTTCCTTTCACTCTTTTCTAAAGAGATAGTAACAAGTACAGCAAGATCGTGCTATGCATGACAATTTAATTTCAGGGTTATTATGATTATGAAAAAGGCAAAACCAAGTAAGTGACCAATACCCCTTGTATGAATTACTTGCTCCAATGCTGAAATGGTCTCCCTGTCTCTGCCTGTGGACTGAAGTCAGAATGATCTTTTTAATAAGCCAATCTGATCTTTTAGCTCCTCAGTTCAAAACTCGAATTTTTCTAAGTATTTAAGACAAAGTCTCTACTCCTTAAATTAGCATACAAAGTTCTTGATGATCTTACTCTTACTCACCTCTGCCACCAGCTCCCTTACCTGTCTGCTTATTCTCCTCTCTCTCCCTCTATCCACCCCACAACATTCTCTGTCCAAACTGAAGTTCAGTTCCTTCAACAGACTGTGTGCCTGTCCTCTGAGCCATCATACATGCAGTTCCCTATACCTCTAATGTTCTTCCCACATTTCTCCCTGATTAGGTGTTGTGCTTTTGTCAGGTCTCAGCTTCAAGGTCATCTGCTCCAGAAAACTCTCCCCAATCCTTGCCTAAAACTAGATTCTATGTTCCTTCAAATGCTCTCATGAGTCTACATGTCTAATATAAAGCTCTTACCACATTGAGTTGTTAATGCAAACTTTTCCTGCAGACTCTATCCTCTGTAATGACAGAAGTTCATTTGTTTACTAGTTTATGCCTTACACTATGCCCAACACATAGTGAGCACTTAATAAATGTTCATTTTAGTGTTGCTGTTATATATCGGGAAATGATAAATCCAATTATGCAATGGTATTAATATTCAAATAGATGATCTAGTATGCAGTCAACAAAAGTAAAACTTGTGGATATTACATAACACAAAAACACTTGGATTAATGTTTACTGAAAAAGCAAAATAAAAATGTACATTTGCAACATGATCACAGCTACATACCAGAATGCATGCACCAAGAAAAAGAGGACTAGAAGTAAATAAAGGTAACATGTTAACAGTGGGTTGTTTTGAGGTGTTAAAAGTATGGGTAATTTTTCTCCCAATACTATTAATTTTCTAAATTTTGTAAAATAAACATTTTTAGAGTTGAAAATATAATTGAAAAATGTTAATAATTTATAAATATAAAATACAATATTCTCATTGCATAAAAATATAAAACCACCAGCAAGTTCAAAGGAAAAGAAAATGAAAACCACTTATAATCTTACTACTATGAAGAAGGTGGTAAATGTTCATCCTCCTGTGTATGTATGCGAATGTTTACCTAAAAATCACCTGGACAACTGACACAGTGTGGCACACTGAATAAAACTAGACTGTATGGGATCTCCTTGGAGTCTCTAGATGGCAGTAACCAGATACAAATATTCTTTTTGTTTGTTTGTTTGCTTCCAACATCTATCCAATTCCTAATATACTCCTGAGTCCCTACCAGATGCTAAATGGTGAGCACCAAAAGAGGCGGAAATAAACGCAAGGTTCTGGAGGCATCAGTTCATTCTACAATGTGACTACTAAACTAGGGGAGTATGAAAACCAGGAGAGGAATGTGGTAGAGAAGGGAATGACTTCTTAAAGAGAGTAAGGAAGGAGGAGGACATCCAGCAGTAGAGATGGTGAGTAGAACTGAACATGCAGTGGGAATCCTAGGACCCTGGGAGAGAAAGAAGAACCCAGTATGAAAACAAAGGGGAAAACAAGACAGCCAAACTTCAGAGACAGCTTTAAGGAAAAGGCAAGACACTGACCAGACAGATGTGCAAACATTCTAGCTCTTACTTAGTCAAAATCACATCAATATGTACAGGCAGTCCCTGCCCTGTTGTCTGAAGGTCCAAGCTTGTCTTTTGGGTAACTGATAATAGGAATACTTTCTATTTCTAGTCCCATGTCCATAGAACATTTCCTTGCAGATGTCTGGAACACCATCAATGAGAATTATGCCTTTAAATAAACTTCCCAGTGGTTAGAATTATGACTTGAAAGCAGGACTGGCCAAAGGCAAGTATTTTAAACAGTTGGGTTGCCATTTAAAGGCCCTGTCCTTAGTTCTACCAAGTCTCCACCAAATGCAGCTAGTATCCAATAGTGTCATGGTGTGTAACTAACTGTTGATTGTAGACATCATGGTGGTTCTGCACTCATGTTCTCATCCCAACATTTGAATGACCACAGAATAAAAAATTTCACTCCATGCTCCAAACCTTTCTTAAGCCCAGACTCTCCTCAAACCCTATTGGCTCTGTATCCTGCTCTCTTGGGATTATGATCTTTACGGATACTGGGCAAAATAAAGAAGCAATGGGGAGTTGCTAATCAACAGGCATGAAGTTTCAGTTAAATAAGTTGAATAAGTTCTAGAAATTTGCTGTACAGCATTGTGCCTATAGTTAACAATACTGCATTTGTTAAGTGGGCTAATCTCATGCTAAGTGTTCTTACTACAGTAAAATAAAATACAATAAAATTTTTTAAAAAGCAATCAATGTGTTAGTTGAGATAACACTGGTAGAAGTAGGGAAACCTGCATTCTTGCCATGATTTTGAAACTGTATTCCTGATCATCTGAAACGAGGTAGAGGGTGATTGAACAAGTTCTATCTACAGTTCAGCTCTGATTGTATAAAATTCTATATTTAACATATTGCCCTTCTTAATAGGGATGCCCTAAATACCATATTTTAATTCAAAACAAATATAGGTCTCCTTTCAGGAAATCATGTGAGTGTCATTAATTGGAGAGATTGCTCTGGTCAACTATGAAGTCATTTATTGAGTTCAGCTATTTATAAGTGAGCCAGAGTGATGCTATAGAAATAATCCAGGATACAAAGATGGCTTTGACTCTCACTTGGTTACCTTCTACTTGTGGGATCTTGCATATCTCTTAAGCTCTCTTGTTTTAACTCATCTACAAAAATGAGAATAATAACAAAGTCTCTTTTACAGCACTGCTGTCAGTTGCATAAGATGAGATAAGGTTGGTTATATTTAACCAAATCTCAAAGTTAAGGAGTACTTATGAGTTATTCTTGTGCTGGATAAAACCTAGATCCAATAACTTCTAGCACATTCATTCACACCTTATTCAATTAAGCTCCCCTGTGTGTAGAGGGTGTATGTCCCATTCCTTTGGGCATCCATAGCTCTAAAATGTTGACTGAATGAGAGACTGAATGGGGAAATAGTGATTATAAGTTTAAGAGAAAGTAAGACTAGGACAAAACTGAGTCTTCCCACATCTTCAGCACCTGGCAAATAACTCTTCTTCACCAGGACACACCAGCAACTCTGAGGACCCTTTCCTGTCCTCCTCCAGAGCTCCACGGTGGAGCCCAAGCCAAGCTGAACCCTCTCTCTTCCATACAGCCTCCACCAGCCCCATCTCTACAATAGTACCTGCTCCACCGCCCTGCATTCTGGCCTTTCATTAGCATATGAGCTTTTTGAGGCATGAACTGACTGTTATTTTACAGGTACTGGGTAACTATTTTGAGGTAGATAGAAGGGTCAAAGGATACATGGATAGTTGATGGTGAAGAGGGAGGATGATTGAGTGGATTGTAGCTCAACCAAAATCTTAAAAAGTTCCTCCAGCTTTTCTGAGCTTTTTAAACTTTAAAGATTTTGCACCTTAAAAGTAGGTAGAATCAAAGAATCACCAGGGACTCTTGAGCAGGTTCTAACCGAACCCATAATAATGGTTTCACTTTTTGTTTCACAAATCAGCCCCAGGGAAGACCTCCCTAGAACCAAATATGTATCTCTTTTAGAAGGGACAAACTTAGGGTCATGATGGTTGAAAGGCACCTGACAATCCAACCTGGATCAACCTCATGGATCAATGGAGGACAGATGTCATAGCATACACCACTCCCATGACAACCACAGAGACATAGCAGGATGAGAAGAACCACTGTGACCACTCTTTAACCTCTCAAGGGGAAAAAAAAAATCTATACAACCAGAAGACCATAAGAGGCTGGAACACTTCTCTTTAGAACGTAAGATGCTCCACAAATATCTCTAACTGGCTATCCATCTCATTCATATTTTTTAATAAAATCTAAATGAGTCCCCATCTCAATATATCCATGCCAGGTACTTAAATATAAGAAGACAGAAAAGTTAATCAAAATCCCCTTTACACTCTCTCTCCCTTTGATACGTTAAGGGCTTGCAGGTCATGGTGAGATCCATTGAAGATGCCACTTAAACCTTCACCCTCTTTCTATAACAGAACATGAAGTAAAAGAGAGCCTCCCAAAGTAACTACCAGTATGTTCCCTTCCTGCATGCCAAGTTAATACTGCAGGATGTGTGAACTGTGCCCAGTGCCCTTTTCAGAATGGCATCCATATTTCCCAAACCCATCCTTTCAGCACTCTCTAGTTTTTAAATAAGTAACACGTGCAGAAGCAAATGAGGCCACCAGCTCTTCCTGTTGCTTCTCTTGTTTGGAGATTCATAGGCTTTTCCTCACTGGTCAGTTAAGTAAAAAATCACTTGTGGTGGAGAATTCTTTTGGATTTTCTGATTGCCTAATTAAATTATCATCATTGGTCAATAAAGCTGGAAAGAGTTTCACATGCCAAGGTCATTTCCTGCAAACACAAGCCATTTCAGGAGGTAGAGGGTCAGGGGAAAGTGTGAGAGAGAGGAAAAGATGAAGTTAGAGACAGGGAAGGGAGAAGAGCACAAGGAGCTGGGGAGACTATAGGAATAATTTTTTGTAATGTTTTAATTCCCTCAAATTAAAATCGGGCTAACTGCATGAATGAATGAATAGGAACAGGCCACTGTGTGACCTTCCCCTCGGCTCTTCCTGCACTGTTTGGATACATTTCTTACCAGGTAAATTCTAAGCCCTTCCCATCAGGTGTGAACTCTGACTTCTGAAGTTCACTCTTCTGAATGACCATAAAAAACATTGTTTTCAAAACCCACCAGCCAATCCCATCCTTAAACTGAAGAGAATTGTCCACTTGGCTTCAAATGATGACAAGTCCAGGCTTTTGAAATGGATTTAGGCGCAGCATCCCACTGTTCCTGGCAGGGGTAACTGCTATTCGCCATCTCCTTCACCCTCACCTGAACTATCTGGTAACACACCTGAGTACCACACCACCCCAAAATACACAGTGCAGCTTCTATTCCCGTAAGTAACAAAAGCTGATCTCAAGTACCAAAGGAGATTGGCATGTTTGTACTACAACATTTCCCCTGTCTTTGAGCCATAAAGAAAACTGAAGAAAATACTAGAAGCTTTGTAGATGGCAGGAGTTGAAGCTTGTCATACTGTTTGAGGTCTTGTGGGTCTGGGCCCTGTTTCCTATTGTTGCTGTAACAAATTACCACAAAGTCAGAAGCTTAGAGCAACATGGTTTATTACCTTCAGTTCTAAAGATCAGAAATCCAAAATGGCTCCCACTGGGCTAAATTCAAGGTGTCAGCAGGCTGGTTCCTTCCGGAGGCTCCAGGGGAGAATCGTTGCCTTGCCTTTTCCAGCTTCTAGAAGCTGCCTGCATTTCTTGGCTTGTGGACCCTTCCCTCCATCTTCAAAGCATATCATTCAACATTTCTTTTGCTGTCTGTGATCCTGCTGCTTCCCTTTTATAAGAGGACGGTTGTGACCACATTGGGCCTATAATCCAGAATCATCTCCCTACCTCAAGACTCTTAATCACACCTACAAAGTTCTTTTTACCATGTCCCAAGTAGAAAGTTATGGCTTTATAAGGCATGGCAAGGGAGGGTCTCTATGAGAAGGAGACTTTGCAAGGAACACCTGAAGGGAGGGAGGGAATAAGCCACTGAGATCTCCAAGGAAGAGACACAGGCAGGGAAGACAGCAAGAACACTGGCAGAGCAGAGAGCCTGATCCCTGGCTGCTCAGCCAGAGCAGGAGGGGCAGCATGGCCACAGCAGAGGGAGGTGGGGGAAGGGGAACGATGAGGTTGGAGAGGTCTCAGAGGGCCTCAAATGCCATTGTGAAAACTTGGGCTTTTTTTCTAAGTCAAAGCCAGCAATCAAATAAGCACATTTTAGGATTGGAGATTTTTAGGGATCTTTTATTTTCTTTTTTAGTTTGCTCACACACAGACATTTAAAAATAGCTGCTAAATGCTTCTTTCAGGGAATGTGAAGCACTCATAAGAATAATAAAAAAGTGCCCTGGGCTTTCTTACAACTGGATACATCAAAGGGTTTTCACTAGTAATTTGGGGAGCGTCCGCCTCTGGGTGCCACTGCTGTGATTTCAAAATAGAATTATCTTGTGGGATGTGATTTCTTGAATCATTAGTTTTCCATTTTCTCTTCCTCTTTTCTTTTTGTTCAATTGTTTTAGTCTGGTGCTAGTATATGCAAGAAGTTTTTAAAAAATGGTGGCTCATGGGCAATTGGATGACAGTGCAGTTGCAGAAGAGAAAAAGGCACGGGGCCTCTCCCTTGGGCTCAGGGTGACCCAAACCCCCTGGATCATTCAATCAATGGAGACTGGGGGCCTATCAGGGTGTCCAGCTTTTCCAAAACCATGGAAACATCAGGAGGAAAAGACTGAAGGCCAGGGGCAAAATTAGGACAGGAGAGCTCTTCACAAGCTGTGGACTACTTTACATGATTTAATTAACCCTTTCGCTGTAGCACGGGCCTAGAACGAAGGCATTTTTGACATATGTAGAAGAGTTCTTACCAGAAGCACATACATCGGGAACAAAATAGAACCCAGGACCCACCCCTTTAATTACTTGGCTGACAGCAAGCTCAAACTCTTCAAAATTATAATTATCAACAACTCTAACTCATTATGTACTGAACAGTACTTATCTTTGAAGATTAATAATTTTAGCATTATTAAGGAAAAATAACAAAATTACTTAATTTCCTTCTTACCCAAAGAGCCACATCTTTAAAGGAAAAGCCTCTAGGCAGAGAACAAGAAATGCACCACTGGCCCCACCCACTGGGGACAGCACACAGGTGAGCCTAGGGGCACAGGAACTACCACTCTTACCCCTCTTGGCTATTTTACCTGCCTTTCCCCACCTCTGATTTCCAAAACAATGAAGATAAGAGGCTGGCAAAGAGGATGAGGAAGAAATACTTCAGGGACTCTGATTCTTTTGTATATTTGGCACCATGTTCCAGCCACATACCAACATTTCTAGGTCTGAACTGTACTACAGAGTATCATTTTTTAAGAAGAAACAGTAGGGAAAAAATGGGTCCAGGCATGAAGGGAAGAGGGACAGGAAGGAGACAACAGGACAAATGAGGACAGAGCTAGCTGTGAGGGCCCCAAAGCCCTTGAAGATACACTCCAGTTGATTTAAGAACAACATGCAGAGCAAATAAAAATGCTTCTGGTCCCAGATTTTGGGCCACGAGTTTGTGACCTTTGGAACAAATCTGATAGTCCTTGCGGATCTGGGGGGAAGGAAAGCTGAAGAGTTGCATTTACAGAGTTTCTCCAGGAACTCCAAATTCCTTGGCCCACACATGATTATTTACATCCTTTGTAAGTTACATACTTAGTGCAAAATATCTCCGCTTTAAAGAATGTGAAGTAGCTATGTTGATACAAACGAAGGAATAAAACTGAAGTAAAAACTGCAGGGATAGCCCATTGCTGGAAAACCTCTCCTTAGTCATTCTTAGGTGAGAAAATACAGGCCCTCAGACTGGGGCAGGCTCAGAGGCAACCTGTCCCCTCGCTGTGGACAGCAAGGCATTGAAAGGTCTGGCTGTGTCCTACCTTTGTCAACTCACCCCAAATCATCTCCCCTCCCCGGTAGTTATTAGGCTCCTCCTACATTGGCTTTTGTTCTTGACCATTCCAAACTTGCTCCATTCCCCAAAATTTTGACCTAGTACCTTCCTCCACCTGGGAACTGCCCCATAGTCCTCACGGGCCTACCCTTTTCCTCTGTCAGATGTCAGATCAAAGTCACCTTCTCAGAGAAGTTTCCCTAATCACCTCCTTTAAGGTAAAATATGCTCCCCATACCACATTTAGGTACTTACCAGCGTATCACCTTATTTTATTTTTGTCATAACACCAATGGCACTCTCAAGTCACCCTGCTTATTGCCCATTGTTTATTGTCATCCCCTGCTGGAAATGGACCCCCATCCGTCTGTTTTTTTTTTTTTTTTTTTTCACTAAACTCCCAGGGAGGGCCAGCCACATAACTTGCAGGGTCCAACACAAATAAAAATGTAGGCCCCTTGTTCAACAACCAAGAAAAAAGTTCTTTCTTTTCTTCTGTGGTCTCTCTCAACCAGTCACAGTGTTTTATTTGCTGTTTAATATCATGTTCCAACTATGGGACAAGTACAGATCCTCACAGGCGCCCAGAGCCCCAAACCCCATGACTTGGCATGCAACCCCAAATGTCCCTGTGTTTGTGCCCAGACCCCTGCCAGGGTCAGAGGATAAGGGGAAAGGATGGTTGAGAATCCGTTCTAGGGAGATAGGGAGGCACAAAAGGATTCAACGAGCCTTGAGCACATATCCAACTGTCTTGCTGGACTTCATTCACAAAATACAGATCCAAATATAAAATTATTAAGAATCTCAAAATGACAACCACAGATCATTAACCCCCAAGTACAGGTCCCCCTTCTAATCACAGTGGCCCTGAGTCCAGTCTTATCCCCAGTCCCTAGGACAATGCTTGGCATATGGAAGGGAATGAAAGAATTAATGAAAGAATAGGCAAGTAAATAAACTAATAATTCCACAGATGACTTCTACTTTGTGTATCTTGTGAGCAACCCAGTTTGCTTTTCATGAATGCTTCCTTGATAGCATACCATTCAAAAAGTATTCTACTAGGAGCTCTGAGGGCATGCAAAGATGAATCAGGAGCAGTCTCCTTCTTCATAAAATCTGCAAGCCAGTAGTAGTCTTAGACAATGCCCTCAACTCCTCTATGAGGCAGAAAATGAAAAGTGCCCTAAGGTACAGAACAATGGCAGCTCAGAGATCTATATAGCTGCAGGGATCACAAAAGGTTTTATGAAAGAGGTGGCATTTAAGTGGGCCTTTAAAAAATACGTGATTTAGTCATAAAGTGAACCCAGGAAATAGCAACAATGTCAGCAAAGGGTAAAGGGAGGACAGTCAGAATTATGTATGGTATAGAGTTGATGATGCTTAGGAAGGACAGCCAGAAACCAGCTTAGCTAGGTGGTTCAAGACCAAATACAGAGAATCTTGAAGCCACTTAGTAGTATGGAGAAAATGATTGACGCTGTCATGAAGTAATCTGGCTATGCTAATATATTAGTTATTATTGTGTACCATAACTTGGCAGCTTAAAACACACATATTTATTGTATCACAGTTTGTGTGGGTCAAGAATCTGGATATAGCTTAACTGGGTCCTCCACTCTGCTTCAGGTATCTCACAACCTGCTATCAAGTTATTGGCCAGGGCTGGGATTTCATCTAAGGCTTGACTGGGGAAGCATCCAAGCTCATATGGTTGTTGGCAGCTTTCAGTTCCTTGTGAATATAGGGCCCCAGTTCATCATTGTAGGCCAGAGATCACCCCTAGTTGCTTGCCATGTGGCATCTCATCAAAGTAGGTAAGAAGTTAGTCTCTAGGAAGGTAGAAGTCATGATCTCATGCAGCCAAGTCATGAAAGTGACATCCCTTCAACTTTTCCATAATCTATGTATTACAAATAAGTCATCAGGCCCTGCCCACATGCAAGGGGAGAGGATTTCACAAGGGTGTGAATAGCATGAAATAGGTAGGAGTGCCATCTTAGAAGTTGCCTATCATATTGGAGTAGGGCAGAAAGGATTGGTGGAGAGACCAAAGGTAAAGAAACCATCAAAGAGGCTATTACATAAGCCAGGAGGAAATAAATTAGACTCAAAGAGAAAGAAGTAATTATAGGGAGAATAGATATTTTGAAGAGTATTCTCAGTGGTAGAATTAACAGCACACAGGGCTTGCTAATGAGTTCTGTCTGAGTATTAAGAGACAGGTGCTAAGAGGATCTCAAGGGAACTGGAATTAGAGAAGTAGTTAAGAGAAAGAGAGAACAGGGGAGGAGAGACCAGTTGCTGCTGTCTTGATGGGAAAAAGAGAACCTATTGTCCCTGAGATTCTAGGATACCATCCAAGGTGAGCATATACTTGGAAATGGTAATTTTCAGGAAAGCTAATGAGGCTGAAAATCTATATGTGAAGGTCACCTGCACACAGGTAGCAGATGATAGCATGCAATTGGATAAAGAGAATGGAGCTATTTCAAGCTATTTTATCAGCTTTTAGTGAGGAAACCCTTGCAACTCTGCTCCTCATATGGGAATTCCAGCCTCACCTCCAGGCTGGAATCTGGAAGGGTGGGGAGAGAACTAGCAAGTCAAAACAAAAACTTGAGGATGTGTCTGTGAGGTCTGCCAAGAGCCAACTGGTTGGAACATGGGTATTGTCAGGATTTTTCTAGAGATACAGGTCTACCTGCAGGCAAAGGCTCCCAAAAACACACGTATAAATACTGACTTGTCAATAGTAATAAGAAGAATTTTATATTGCTTCTTAGTATTTTCCAATCACCTGTATTATGAATTCTTATTATTATTTCATTCTGCTGATGAGAAAGCAGGCATGCCCTAAGTCACATGGAGCTTCCCAAATCCTCACCCAGTTCTTTTTTTTTAATTAATTAATTTATTATGTTATGTTAATCACCATACATTACATCATTAGTTTTTGATGTAGTGTTCCATGATTCATTGTTTGCATATAACACCCAGTGCTCCATTCAGTACATGCCCTCTTTAATACCCATCACCAGGCTAATCCATCCCCCCACTCCCCTCCCCTACAGAACCCTCAGTTTGTTTCTCAGAGTCCATAGTCTCTCATGGTGTGTCTCCCCCTCTAATTTCCCCCCCTTCATTTCTCCTTTCCTACTATCTTCTTTTTTTTTTTTTTTAACATATAATGTATTATTTGTTTCAGAGGTACAGGTGATTCACCAGTCTTACACAATTCACAGCGCTCACCATAGCACTTACCCTCCCCAGTGTGTATCACCCAGCCACCCCATACCTCCCACCCCCTACCACTCCAGCAACCCTCAGTTTGTTTCCTGAGATTAAGAATTCCTCATATCAGTGAGATCATATGATACATGTCTTTCTCTGATTGACTTATTTTGCTCAGCATAATACCCTCCAGTTCATCCACGTCATTGCAAATGGCAAGATTTCATTCCTTTGGATGGCTGCATAATATTCCATTGTATATATATATACCACATCTTCTTTATCCATTCATCTGTCGATGGACCTCTTGGCTCTTTCCATAGTTTGGCTATTGTGGACATTGCTGCTATAAACATCGGTCTTCACCCAGTTCTTGATTCCATCCATGATACCAAATTCTTGACCTAGAATCTGAGTCTAAGATGGATTCTCCTAGCTTTTAAAGTGCAAAATGAAAAACTTACTTTATTTCAAACAAACACAAATGTATACACATATTCCATGGATCTTAGAGATTAATTCAATTTGGAAGCCCTGGCAACCCAGAATCTTCAAGTAAAGAAATGATCATGGAACACTGAATCAGATGGGAATAAGAAAACCCTGGCCTCCCCAGAGAAACATTCCTCCTACAGGAGACTCAAGTTTAAGGTTAAGGAAACTCAGCTGGCTTCCCAGTTCCAGTTATCTAGGGTGGAGCTGAGCAAACTTTCAAGTCAGACCAAAAACCCAAGGCATTCCCCATTGCCAATCCATATCATAATCAATGCTGATTGAATGTCTGAATGTAATTTGAATGAAAAGCATTTCAAAGCACGAAGGCTCTGTTCCCAATAAGTTTAGTCTATATAATCAAATACATTCTTTCTGGCCCAATCAGCAGAGGCTTGGCAGAATAAAGGTCCTTGGTATGAGCAAAAAAATCCAAGCTTAAATCTTACAATTGCCCCTTTGAGGGTCGTTGACTCGGCAAGTTTTACAGTGGTGTACTGAAATGAATACTGCCTCTATGCAAAGCAACAGGAGGTCACATTATAATTAGAATGCAATCAGTGGAATTGGTTATGGCTTGGTTTTCTTCCTGAAATGACAATCTACGCCACATCTGCCATTACATTAATATTTTCTGCATTACTAGAAGAACAGAGGGAGGGGGTCGGGTGGAGGGGAAGCCAGTGTCTTTCTGCGGAGCAGCTGATAGAGTTGTCTTTAGCTAGAAGTCCACATGAGCTAATCAAGGCCCAAACAGTTCACCTTTAAAATACCCAAACCATCTGGCAGGCTGTCCCATGATAAATCTCAATGATAAATGTCTCCGTTTTGATGTTACAAAGGAACCGCAGACCTGCTCAGTTTTGGCACAGCTGAAAACATACTGGCAACAGTAGAATAGAACTCAGATGTCCCAAAATAGAGAAGTAAATCATTTTGACCTGCAGGGCATAATATATTTAGAGAAAACCTGATTGTAATAAAAACGTTGGACTCATCACAGTTTCTACTATAGAAGTGGTGATATATTTTTTTGTAATACTTTTCAGTTTAGTGAAAACTCCAGCATGTACAATTTACAAGCCTCATTCTTTTTGTTTTGTTTTTTTTTTTCCCCTTCCCTTTTCTTCTTTTTTGTCTTCAGACCTCTCTTTCTGCCACTTGTAGGCTACAACAGTCTTGTCTCTCTGGTTCTCAGACATCCTGTGGGGGAACTGTTGGGGCAAGCATGCCTTCAGAATGATTAATCCACTCCCCTTCAGAGGTCTGTTTTGCTGGGCTCACGGCCACTGCCAAGAAAGGACAGACTGTGACCACCAGCACCAGGAAGTGAAGGCACAGCCTCTAAATTCAAGGTTAGCCTAGACCTAATGTCCAGAGGGAATCGTAAAATAAATTATGTTGTGTGGCTTGGGAAGGTAGATTTTATGTCCAGCCAAACTTCAGAAACAAATTATGGAGTGGTCAGTTGGCCTTATTTATTTCATCTTTCCCCCCTACAAAGTTAGGAAATTAATTAAACATGGATACAGAGTGTCAAGGGCAAGGTACTAAAGCCTCCGAATGTTAGGCCCCTATCCCCCCTTCCCTATCCTGACACACAGCTCCACAACCCTCACTAGCTCTGAAGCTCAGCATGAAGGATCTCAGCCTAACAGAGGGGTGGCCAATAAAAACAGGGCCTTGTTGGCTCAAGGTCTCTTGGGGAACTGCCTGGGACCATGGGACAACTGAGCAAAGCACAATCTCCTCCACTCTGGTCTGGTTCACTGTAACAGCCTGACCAATTCCCTCCATGGCTGCCAGGGTCCCTTTCTGGTGAGTAATAGGAAAGACACATTTCCCATCTGCCTCCTGACACATGGTTGAATACACTGGTTTTGCTCATGTACCCAAAAGGGGAGTCAGAAATAGGCATGGAAGGTGACATGTTTCCAGTGAAAAAGTTCTCAATCTCACTCTCTAGATCTCAAGACAAAGTAGGGAAAAGGGTGAGGCCCATCTTTGTCTCCAGAGACAATCTCCCTGGGTGAAGCAGAGTTATGTGGAGCAGGGCAAGGTGCTTTAAAGTTCATGGGGCCTGCAGCAGTGAGAGTCTGCAACTACTCAGACAATCTGGAAAATGAGGGCAAATCAATTTGAGGTAACTATTCTCAATAAAACTTTTAAAAAATATATACTGACAGTGCATTTGGAGGGGAAAAGACACAATAATTTATTGGCTGTTGGCAACTCAACTGGAGACAAGTTAGCCCATACCGCCTTGTCTGCCCTGGGCCAAACAACACATATCTAGCTATTTGTCCTCTCATAAGTCAGTTCTAGAGGTGCAGAGAGGAAACCCCCACTGGATCACCGGCATCCCCAGCTCTTTTATAATTTTTCTAGCTTTCACCTGTATCCCCTCCAGGTCACTGACATCTCGCTGGTTCAGAGTGTTTAGAAAAGAATAAGGTATTTCAGCTGACATTCTGGAAGGTTCAGTGAGGGGAGTAGAAAAGGGGGCAGGATGGGGCTCCCTACTCTATGGGATAAGAGAACGAATTTGAACAGCTACAGCTGAAAGAACTGCATCGCCACTTTCTTCCCCCACCATATGGTCTCTCCCTCTCATATCTGATTTATAGCTCCTGATCACTCCAGATCCTTTGACTAGGCCACTTTCCAAATGTCTTCCTACTGTTGAATATTTGGGTGCCAATATTTCCCCCAGGGAAAAGAAGAGACAAAGAATAATGATGTCCTGACTTCTGCTCTGCCCCCACCCTTTCTCCACCCTGCAGTATTTCTGGTCTTGTTTTAATCATCTGGGAAAGGAAACCTAGGCCATCTCTTTTTCCTTGTCTAATATTTAAATCAAGATAAGTTGGAATTACATTTGCCTGAAAAGACTGAGTAAAACATATTCAAAAACCATGTATTTAGCAATGCTAGTGTGTTGTATATATACAGCTATATTACTGTCCAGTGGTTTCCCACCAAGAGCCTAACAATCAATTCATTTGGAAAAAAGATTACTTATAGGAGTGTGTGTTAGTCAAGTCACAAGGAGTATAGGATTGCCCTCTTTCTCAAGCCCTTCAAACTTGCCACTTCCAGCCATTGTCTTCAATCAGAAATGCTCGAGTTCCAGGGTCAAAAGCACAGCACATGATAGGATACTAAAATTTTCAACTGACTCATCAACCCCAATCTACCAATTGGGTTTGAATCTTCTCTTTTACAAGGTATTTTTTTTGTATCAAGCAGCCTCCCCCCCCGAAAAAAATTAAATAAATAAAATCCTGTTGGTGCTACTCTTGTATGATGCCCTTATACTTATGTGGTTTATATATTATTTCCACCAATTCTTTTAAAAATCATGTTTTCAGACTGTTTTAGGAATATTATTATTTTCTGATTGCCTCTAAGTGTTGGAAAATACTCACTCATTCAGGTGATAATTATCAACTGCCAGGCACCATACTGGACTTAGAGCTACAAAGAGTTTTCAAAGAATTTGACAATCTAGCTAGAATAATCTAAGGTAAGTCTTACATTAAGGGAAAATAATAATGGAATCTGATCTGAACACACACCAGAGAAAAGGAAAGCAAAAGAACATATAAACAAAAAACCATAAATGGCCTTAATTCACATGGTATGGAGGCAATACACTTTCCACTTTGGGGAATAAATTCAAATGTACTCATCAGTGACTATTGTCTGTGTTATGAGGTGATGACATTCGTGGCATATAAGAGAAGCCAAAGCTGCCCTCTGATAAGCCAAGTCTGTATTTCATTCCTATCCTGATCACCCATGTTGAATAGGCAGAGGGGAAATGACTACATTTGTCTTCTTAAAAAAAAAAAAAAACTACAGGGGAAGTTCCAGCTGAGATAGTTGGGCTGTGAATCCAAAGATGCATATTATATAAAAAAGCAGCAATAATGAGGCAATTATGAGAGCCAGCCAAGGATACAGTGGGGTGGCATAATTGAGCAGGAGCTCTGTAAATTTGGATCTGATCATGAACTAGAAATATGGTTTGATTCATTCAGGTTGGTCGCACTTCACACCAGGGGAGATTGCACTTACTTGCTCCTCCTGTAGTTATTTCTCTGCAGTGCCTTATTTAATCTCAGTGATGGGGGTCTTTTCACCTTTTCAAGGTCAGGAGGATGGGCTAGCTTTAAGTGGAAGGTTCAGAAGAAACATGTCTGGAACTCAAAAGCCCACCTCTCTTCTTAAGTTTGCTCCAGTTCTGGGAATTAAGCCCAAAAGAAGGCATAAAAGAGATGAATCACATCTCTTTCATTGTTTGATTTTATTTTGTATGCTATATGGGTAACGACCAACATGTCTTGGGAAATGACAATGGGAAAAATCTCTTGGGGAGATTAGGTCTTTATGCCTTTTCAGTGATTAATGCATGTCTGGGCATACTCTCACTCAACCAATTACTAAAATATAAAAATAAAGCAAATTAAGGTTGGCAATGATAACTTCCCTTTCTAAAATTAATAATAACAGTAGTAGAGGAGTTGTAGCAGTAATGGTAGTAGTGCTGGTGGTGATGGTAGTAGTGAGCCTCCTTTTAGTTTGTTGTGAATAGTCACACATGCCTTCCCCACCTCCCCAATCCATGCTTGGTCCAACGGCCAGCTTCTTTCATGGAATCGGCTCTCCACTACAAAGCTGGGTGAGCTAACTCTGAAAAATAATACAAGATTTTCATCTAAGGAGCTATAACTGACTGTGGTCTAACCACAAAGGGAAGAAATTTATGAAAGATTCTTAATTCTCAGGCAGGGAATACATTCTTCTCCAATATGATGCCTATGAAAAATCTTCACAAGATCAATTTTCATCTTTGAAGAATTTGTTTTACTAGTTGACAAAATATAACTGCCAGTGAAAAACTGGAGAATCTTGCTATTTGTGAAAAGATGAGAGTGATATAAGATATCTGGGTTCTTCTGGTCAATTCACCTGACTTTTTCCTGTGCTCAAAAAGCAAAGGTTCTCAGAAAATGGATTGGAACCTCCCAATGGCCTACAACTTCCTCTTCTGGTGTCTACATTTATAAATGCTATTTCTCAAAGTTCTGTTTCTGAGAATGCCTTTTCAAATTAAAATACAATGATTACTTTCTTGCTGTTGCATTATATTTAGTAACACCGTATTAATTCTGGCTGTGTTAGGCTATAAATGGCAACTTCAAGGAGGATATGGCTTGTGTGAGTTTCTATTTCACAAAACTTGAGAGCTATCATCTGGGATAAGTCTGTTACCTTGACCTAATAAGCCTTCTAATTCCCCTACCACAAAATGGGAGAGTTGATGCTACCTTTTCTGTTCCACTGCAAATGAAGATGGGATTATCAAGATAATATTGAAAACCAAGCTATATAACCTAAATATATTAATATAAGTCATCACCAGAAAGGACAGTAAAATGTACTAAACAGTTGAGATTGTTTCTAACTTATCAATATTACTAGAGTTTGGCCTTACTCCTTTTTTAGCTCTGTAAATACAACTACTCAGACGGGGAACAATGAAACACCATCCTGAGCTAAGACTAAATTTTAATAACCCAGATAGTAAAGAAGAATTGTTAAAATATTATTTATGCCAAAGTACCAAGACTCTGTGGTGGTGGAGTCTCTATAAATCCACAGAGATAAGATTTGCATAGATCTCAAAGAAGACCAAAAAAAAAAAAATTTTATTACCTGACCTCCAATCTATTAACATGAAAAACTTACGAGCATAAATGATTGGGCTCCATGAAAGACATGAGTGATGAGAATCACAAACTGGGCCAATCCAAAGACTTTTATTATTTTGATTAAAGAAAGAAGACTGGACTGCATGAATAGCTTTCTGGTTGTTTTATTCTATTCTGAATAAGGTCACCAAGGGAGAATAATTTTCACTACCAAAAATTAGCCTAAGCCTTAGTTTAATTTGCATGGCTTTCCACCCTAAGTGTGGATTCTGTCAAGCATAAACTATATTTACCAGACATAATGGATCTTGGCAGGTCAGAAAATTGCAGTTTGGTCTCTATTACACATAAACCACCAATGGAGAAAATGCTATCAGGATTGCCAATAAAATACATAGTGGGATATCCTTACTTATCCTGCAGGCAGCAATACTGACATCCATTCTGGTCTCCCACAAAAATAAATAAATAAATAAATAAATAAATAAATAAATAAATAAATAAATAAATAAAAATTTAAAAAAATATATATAAAAAAAATAAAGTCTCATCAGCTTCCATACAACTGTAGGCTGCTCATCATGGAGAGAGTGCCAGATGATCATAGTGAACCCCAGTCTCTTCATCTGCAGCTAATGGCCCTCCAGAAGCAAATGAACAAACCACCTTCTCTGGAATAATCTTTAAGTTGCTATAGAAAAAGAAGAATGCTTCCTCCCAGATCCCTGGTTTCCTAAATTTCTGGGAATGTTATGACATTCTGCCAAAATACATCTCCAGCACAGATGACCTTTACAGAGTATTGATTAGGGGTTTTGTTCCTCTTCATAGTTGCCAAATTGTGGATAACTTTATCAAAGAATGGAGTCACTACAGAGAGAGAGTGTTTCCTTTGGATTGTAACTTCTTGGATTCTATGACCATCATAAGTTTGAAAATTCCTAAATCTCTTTTTCTAGAGCCAAAAATACTATCTCCGCTTGAATACACAAACAGGCTCTAAAATGGAACTCATCACCTCTGGTGAAGCCCTCCCACATCCCCTGAAAATCTTTTCCATATTGGTACACATGTCAGTGAATGGCACTGCTATTCAGGGGTAACATGCAAAAGACTTAATCAGGGGGCCTGACCAATCAGAATGGACACTGGCCACTGAGCTGGAGCAGGGTCCTAGAGCACTACCCTTCCCCAACTGTTCTCAGCATTAACTCTTAATTAGGGAATTGTGAGGCAGACTGGCAGTATGGAAGTTCCAGGGGAAAGTCAGAGCAATGTTGGGAGGAGCAACGAAGGGGCACTCTGGGCTCTTGAGAGAGCTGTCATAAAAGTATGTCAATATTTTAAAAACCAGGGTGACTGTAAGAGTACATTCTGGCTGAATACCAGCCTTGGTGCCATCATTCATTCAACCTGGAGAATCCTTATCTTTTTGTTCTATTTCATCTGCAATCCAGACAGTCACTAAATCCTTTCAATTCTATTTTCTGGTTCTCACCATCACCACCACCCTCATACCAGTACATTGGTTGCATTATTGATGCCTTATCATCTTGACTGGATTCGTACAACTTCCTACCTCGTCTCCCTGCCTCCATTCTTGCTCTACTCCCACCCTTCTACCTACTCCCAGAGGACTCATTCTAAAGGTTTAATTGACAGATATTACTCCAAAGAAGATAGATAAATGACCAATAAGCATATGCAAAGATGCTCAATATTACTAATAATTAGGAAAATGCAAATCAAAACCATAGTGAGATACCACTTCACAACCTTTTGGATATATATTATTTAAAAATATAGTAAAAATAAAATAACAAGCATTGGTGAAAATGAAAAAAAAAAACTGGAAAACTTGTACACTACTGGTCAAATTGTAAAATTGTGCAACTGCTTTGGAAAACAGTATGGTAGTTCCTAAAAAAATTAAAAATAAAATTCCCATATGATCCAGTAATTTAAATTCCAAGTATATTTATAAAAGAATTAAAAACAGGGTCTCAGGGGCACCTGGGTGGTTCAGTCAGTTAAGCGTCTGATTCTTGATCTCAGCTCAGGTCTTGATTCCAGGATCTTGAGTTCAAGCTGTGCTGGGCTCCACGCTGGGCATGGAGCCTACTTAAAAACTAAAAAAAATGGGGCACCTGAGTGGCTCAGTCGTCAAGCGTCTGCCTTCGGCTCAGGTCATGATCCCGGGGTCCTGGGATTGAGCCCCGCATCGGGCTCCCTGCTCTGTGGGAAGCCTGTTTCTCCCTCTCCCACTCCCCGCTGCTTGTGTTCCCTCTCTCGCTGTGTGTCTCTCTCTGTCAAATAAATAAAATATTTTAAAAAACCCTAAAAAAATAATAAACAAACATACAAAAAACCCAGGATCTCAAAGAGATATTTTACAACCATGTTCATAGCAGCATTATTTTTTTAAAAGATTTTATTTATTTATTTGACACAGAGAGAGAGAGCATAAGCAGGGGGAGCGGCAGGACAGAGGGAGAGGGAGAAGCAGGCTCCCTGCGGAGTAGGGAGCCCAATGTGGGGCTCAATCCCAAGACCCTGGGATCATGACCCAAGCCGAAGGCAGTTGCTTAACCAACTGAGCCCCCCAGGCACTCTTTATAGCATCATTATTCACAATCGCCAAAAGGTGGAAAAAACCCGTATATCCAACAATGGATAAATGGATAAACAAAATGTGGTATATGCATACAATGGAATATTATTCAACCTTAAAAAGGAAGGAAGTTCTGACACAAGCTATAACATGGATGATCCTTGAAGATATTATGCTAAGTCACAAGCGAAAAATATTGTATGATTCTATTTATATGATGTACCTAGAACGGTCAAATTCATAAAGACAGATAATAGAATGGTGATTGCCAGGGCTGGGGGAAGGAAAGTTATTGCTTAATGGGTTCAGAGTTTCAGTTTTGCGAGATGAAAAGTTTTGGAAATGGATGGTGGTGATGGTTATATAACAATGTGAATGTACTTAATGCCACTGAACTGTACACTTAAAAGTGATTAAAATGGTAAATTTTATGTTCTATATATTTTACCACAATAAAAAACATAAATGTAAAATAAATATACAGCTAATTACTGGGGAAAAAAAGAGTGAATTCAGTCATATCACTAAGAGATCCCTCAGTATGGTGACCAAACTCTTTAGCACATTATTGGATTTCCCAGGTCCTTATGATTTGACCCCTGCCCATTTCTCCAACTTCATCACTTGAAATTTACCATCTAAGTTCTAAATTCCAGTGCTGGGCGCTCTTTAATGTTGCCTGAATATGCTGTGCTCCCTTGCCTGGGGACTTCATAACATGCTATTTGCTCTTCCTATCCCAGCCATCCATCCCATACCCCAGCTAAGTACATTTTATTAATCCTTCAAGTCTCAAGCTAGAGTTTTTATTAAGTTTATTTTAATTCCAGTATAGTTAATATACAGGGTTGTATTAGTTTCAGGTGTATGCTACAATTCTATACATTACTTAGTGCTCATCATAAGTGCACTCCTTAATCCCCATCACCTATTTCACCGACCCCCCACCTCCTCTCTGGTAACCATCAGTTTGTTCTCTATCATTAAGAATCTGTTTCTTGGTTTGTCTCTCTTTTTTTCCTTTCATTTCTTAAATTCCACATATGAGTGAAATCACTTGGTATTTATCTTCCTGTGACTGATTTATTTTGCTTATCATAATACTCTCTAGCTCCATCCATGTTGTCAGAAATGGCAAGATTCCATTCCTTTTTATCGATGAATAATATTCCAGTGTGTGTGTGTGTGTGTGTGTGTATACACACACCACATCTTCTTTATCCATTCATCTATTGATGGACACTTGGGTTGCTTCTATAATTTGGCTATTGTATATAATGCTGCAATAACCATAGGGGTGTGTGTATCCCTTTAAATTAGTGTTTTTGTATTTTGGGGGTAAATACCCAGTAGTGTGACTGCCATTTCATAGGGTAGCTCTATTTTTAACTTTTTGAGGGAACTCCATACTGTTTTTCATGGTGGCTGCACCAGTTTGCCTTCTCACCAATAGTGCACAAGAGCTCTTTTTTCTCCACATCCTTGCCAACACATGTTGTTTCTTGTGTTTTTGATTTTAGCCATTCTGACAGGTGTGAGGTGATATCTCATTGTAGTTTTCACTTGCACTTTCCTGATGATGAGTGATGTGGAGCATCTCTTCATGTGTCTGCTGGCCAACTGTAGGTCTTCTTTGGAGAAATGTCTCTTCATGTCTTCTGCCCATTTTTAATTGGGTGTGTGTGTGTGTGTGTGTATTGAATTGTGTAATTTCTTTCTATTAATTCTTCAATTTAGATATCACTTAACCCAGGAAGTTTTTCTTGACCTGTTCCTTCTTTCCTACTCCAAGTAAGAGTTAGGTAGATGTCCTGCATATTCCCATAGCAACCTGACTACCTTAACTGATGGACTCTGAAGCCAGACTGCCTAAGTTTGAAGCCCAATTTTGCCACTTACTATGTAACCTTAGGCAAGTTACTTATTTCTCTGACTGTAGTTTCTTCTTTAAAAATGAGGATAATAATATGTTCCACCTCATGGATTGTCATGGGGATTAAATGAGTTAATCAATGGACAGCAGGCTGAACAGTGTCTACCACAGAGTGTAGTCTCAAACAATATCTCCAACCACTTTGATTTTCAGCAATGTGACCTTAACACTCCTCCCACCAAGCTGGAGGGTCTATGTTCCCTCCCCTTGAATCTGAGTAGGCATGTGACTCACCTATAATCAAAAGAATGTGCCTAATTTCCAAGGTTACATCAGAAACACTTCCAATTAAGCTTCTGCTTTGCTGACTGGAATGACAGTCAACTTGGGCTTGAAGCCCTGAGTACCATGTAAGTCCAACTACCCTGGAACTGTGATACCATGAAGAAACCAAGCACAGGAAGTCTGAAGGCCTTTCAGACAGAAATACAATTCTCCCAGCCCAGGCCCAGATATATTAGTGTATAAGCATGAGCCTTAAGATAATTCCAATCTCTAGTCAGTTCATCCTCAACATTCAAGCCTTCCCAGCTGAGGCTACAGATATTGTGGGGCAGAGAAAAGCCATCCCCTTATCCTGTCTGGATCTCTACACCACAGAATCCATGAGCGTAATAAAATGGTTATTTTAGTCACTCAAGTTTTAGTGTAATTTGTTATGGCAGAATAGAAAGTAGAACAGCTATATACTATACATAGTTTCTATCTTCATCATTATCATTACCATTATTCTCATCATTAAATTATCATAGCACTTAATACAATAATATTTATACCATAAATGTCTATTGACCTACCTATAGCCCTCATTAGATTCTAAGCTTCATGTTTCACTATCTAGCATAGTACCAGATATATATACTAAATTTTTTGTCCAAAGAACTAATAAACTCTTTGAAACCAACTAGATCTCCAGTGCTCTGATATAGAGTCAGCCTAATAGTTACACAAACAAGATGACAGAACAATGTTTGGCCCAGCCATAAAAGTCACTCATACTCTGCCTTATACACAGTGAAAAGCATCATTGATATTTTGTGAATTTCCCCCAAGTCTTCAGTATGTTTATTAAATTGAGATGTTCTATGCATCTTTTCTACTTTTTTCCACCTATAATATTATAGGCATAATTTCATGTTATTCTTTAGGAACTTATTTTCATTGATTAAATAATAGTCTATCATCTGAATACACCACACTTTCATCTATTGTTAGATATTTAGTGTTTTCCATTTCCCTTAATATAAACAGTGCTATGAAGAATTACTTAATATCATATTTAATAGTGAGAAACACTTTCCCACTAAGACCAAGTACAAGACAATAATGTCCTCCCTCACCACTCCTTTTGAACATTATACTGTAAGTCCTTACTAATGCAATAAGGCAAGAAAAGGAAAGAAAAGGTATACAGATTAGAAGGATATAAAACTGTCCTTGTTTACAGATACTATGACAATCTATGTAGAAAATCTGAAAGAATAAACAAAAAAGCCCTCCTGGAACTATTTTTTTTTAATTTTTTTATTGTTATGTTAATCACCATACATCATTAGTTTTTGATGTAGTGTTCCATGATTCATTGTTTGTGCATAACACCCAGTGCTCCATGCAGAATGTGCCCTCTTTAATACCCATCACCAGGCTAACCCATCCTCCTCCTGGAACTATTAAGCAATTATAGCAAGGTTCTAGGATACAAGGTTAATAAACAAGTCAATTTCCCTTTTATATATCAAAACTGAACAAATGGAATTCAAAATTATAAACATAATGCCATTTATATTAACACCCTAAATGAAATACTTTGGTATAAATTTTACAAAATATGCAAAAGATCTATATAAGGAAAACTATAAAACTCCAATGAACTAAATTAAAGGAAAACTAAGGAAGTGGAGAGATATTCCATGTTCATGGATAGGAATACTCAACGTTGTCAAGATGCCAGTTCTTCCCAAACTGATCTATAGATTCAATGCAAAGCCAATCAAAATCCCTGCAAGTTATTTTGTGGATATTGACAAAATGATTCTAAAGTTTCAATGGCAAGGCAAAAGACTCAGAGTAGCCAACACAATATAGAAAGAGAAAAAGTTAGAGGACAGACACTATCTGACTTTGAGACTTATTACAAAACTACAGTAAGACAGTGTGGTACTGGTCAAAGAATAGACAAATAGAACAATGGAACAGGATAGAAGCATCCTTCAGTAGGTAAATGTATAAACTCTGGTATATTCAGACAATGAAATATTATTCAATGCTAAAAAGGAATGAGCTATCAAGCCATGAACAGACATGAAGGAAACTTTAATGCATGTTACTAAGAGAAAGAAGCCAATGTGA
This sequence comes from Halichoerus grypus, assembly GCF_964656455.1. Classification (NCBI taxonomy): domain Eukaryota; kingdom Metazoa; phylum Chordata; class Mammalia; order Carnivora; family Phocidae; genus Halichoerus; species Halichoerus grypus. The sequence goes on from NC_135718.1 coordinate 49,738,957, forward strand.
GAAGGCAAATACTATATGATTCTATATGACATCTGGGAAAGGCAAAACTATGGAGATAGTAAAAGATTAGTGATTGCCAGGCGTAGAGGGAAGAGTGAATAGGCAGAGCACAGAGGATTTTTAGAGCAGTGAAAATACTCTGATACTATAACGATGGATACATGTCATTATACATATGTCCAAACCCAAAAAATGTACAAAACCAAAACTCAACGGTAATGTAAACTATGGACTTTGAGTGATAATGATGTGTCAGTATAGGTTCATCAATTATAACAAATATACTATTCAGGTAGAGGATGCTGATAATGGGGGGAGGCTATGAGGGCATGAGATATACAGAAAATCTTTGTACCTTCCTCTAAATTTTGTTGTGAACCTAAAACTACTCTAAACAATAATATCTTAAAAATTACTTTTAGCTTTATATATAAATCTGTGGCTGTACCTTTGATTGTATCCTCTGAATAGATTCCTAAAAATAGAATCATTGAACCAAAGGCTAACTACCATATTTTCATATTGATAATAAAAATGGCATTGCCTCCCAGAAATATCAGAATAAGTTAATTCTAGAAGGAAGAAAAAGAGTGCCATTATATTCTTACATTCAATAAGTAATACTATTTTTTAACTCCAAATTCTTTTATTAACAAATATTTCCTTTCTAATAAGTTTGAACTTTCTATGTTCACCTACGTTTCTAATTTTGCTTAGTCACCTCTTTAATCCATTTTTCTTTCTACTGTGTTTTTTTTTGGTAGAACTTCAAAAGTTCTCCCTACAGTAGAAGACTGAATCTTTATATTTTTATATATTATCTTTTAGTTTGTCTTAATTTTGCTTATAATGTTATAGATACAGAATATTTAAACATTTTTAATGTTATAAAATCTGTCAATGATTTATTTTATGGAAGTTTGATATTATTTTAACATTTTTCACAGATTACAACATCTGCCCTAGTCTATCACAGTTCTCAAATATGGCCTGAGATTGTAATAATTAAGCCATCCTATCATCTTTCAAGTGTTAAGAACATGTCATTCCACCAAGATCAAGGCTGCCAAATAAAACTGCAAAGAAATTATATTTTATCTCCTAATCCCATCTTCTATACCCTACTCCTAGGGTAGCTATTGCAAAGACATCAACTTTATAGATCCCTATTATCACATTTTATTTAGCCTAACCATCCTCCCAGCATAGAAGATGGACCCATTAGTGAGTATCACCTTTAAATGGTCAGCAGCATTAGCAACTTTCAAGTTTGGGGGTAGTGGGTCTAAATATTTTAACAGAATTCCTAGCTTTGGTGTTAAAGATAATTTGTTTATGGTTTTAATAAATATTTACTGAGCACTCACTTTGTGACCTAGCTAAGGCTAAGGACATAAAAAGGAGTAACATATTGTCTCTAACCTTAAGGAGATCCTAACCTTGTTAAATGTAGAGGAGATTAACATAAACACTTGTTTTAATAATAGTCAGAGATGGTGAATTGATAAAATCATTCAAAATAATATTTATGTTACTGAGCTAACTGGAAGAATTTTCCCATTTTAGAGCTCTAATCAAGTCTCCAAAGTCACTCTAGATTTTCTTTGCCTTCTTTGTTTTAAGTCATTTTGTTGCATAATTGCTGGAGTAAAATTCACCAGAGGAAAGATGAATCAGCTAAGGTGTATTATTAGCAGCAAATATTTATTGAGCACTTACTATAGGCACTCTGGAGATATTAAGAATCATGAGGCATAGTTCCCACCCAATAACAGTTTAAAGTCAATTCAGTAAAATAAAATGCATCTACATTAAATGACAATTTTAATAAAAGGCAAATGAACAGAGAAGCATATGAGTGCTATAAAGAGTCAAAGGAGAGAGTATTCACATTAGGGAATGAAGGTCAGATAGGATATGAATGAGATCAGGAAACTCAATGGGAAGAAGACTCTGGGGCCTTCCTAGAAATGTAGGACATGTTTACTGACAGTGAGGATAAATTTCTTCTTGGCTTAAGTTATCTTTAGATATCTAAGTTCATTTTTATTGTCTCAATAGCAGTTGATACATAGCAATTTATAGGTAGTAGGTGTTTTTGAGGATATTTAGTTCCACCCATTCATTTATTTGAGATACAGCAAATTTAGGCCAAGAGATGGCATATTAGTAAAGTAGATTCAGGACACAAGGCTGCCACTTTACACTCCTCCTGCCTCTCTCTACTACTAGAATCTGAAAAGCTAGAATACTTGAGTTCAGAGATTACAGACAGACCATTCACACTACAATTCTACCTCCTTCATTCTAAGGTCCCTTCTGAAAGTATCATCCCTTTGGGGGACTTCTAGAATACACTCGTGTGATGAGGCATTCAATAAAGACCACTATGGACGTTATTGTATAAATTGGTAGGTACTTATTTTTAGAGCTCCCTTAGACTGTTTAAGAAGTACCAACTGAAATACAGTACACCCGATTGCTACATAAAAGTAAAAGCAAAATAAAAGTTTCAGGTAAAGCAGAGCCATAAATCTAGAAATTTAAGCTCCTCTCCTCAGGCAACTGAAAGCCCATTCCGCATTTCCTCTTACTCGCTGACAGCCTCTTGGGCATTCAAATAGGAAAGAGTTGAAAACCAGGATTTCCGGTCCAATCTAATACTGGACAACACTTAATGGCTTAAGTAGATTAATAATACTCTTGTTATTGGAATTTTGCCTTTCACCACCTTTCACTGTAAACTTTGCCTGTACTTGATCTACAGGGAGGCTGAATGTTGAAGAGTCTTTTACCAGATCTGCTCTTATTCAGCACCCCGTCTGGAAATGACAACCCAATTTCGACACCAATCAATCAGTAAGAATTTATTGACTGCTACTATGTTCCCCACACTACCTATGATAGTGGCAGAGATCTGGAAGATTATGAAATATGTTCATTTTCTCAAAGAAGTTAGAATCCAACTGGGTTTTCAAAATTTACATATATGAAACAAATATAAATCCAAACAAAATCCATCAGTAGAAAACTCCCAGACTTAGAGGGTCTAGAATCTATAAGCTAAATGGAAGAGCTCAAGGAAGCAATCAGAGCCAAGGGATTATGGAGCCCTTAATGGGGAGGAAAGCCCTGAACTGGCCTCAAAGGATGCATAGAATGTGCAGAAGGAAACAGCAGAGGGAAGAGAGTTCTAAAACAAAGTAACAATATGAGGGAAGACAAGTCACACTGTGGGAACCTGAAGAAAACTTTACTGGAGGATACATGGTTGGAGTAGTATGAAATAACTTTGGTTAGTAAAAGAAAATTAGAAGTTAGACTGGTCTGCATAGAATGCTTGACGTAAAATATGAAAATCTATTTTCAAACATGTTCCTCTCCATTTAATGGTATCATTTGGATGGCTGAAGCTTCTCTGACATCTGTAATATCTTGCTAAGATATCTCATGCAGAAGATACTTAAACATCAGTTGAAGAAATGAATGAATAAGCTGATCAATAGATAAATGTGTAAGAGTAAATTTTATACCTAAATACATGAATCCAAGCATGTTTTTAAAATACGAAAAGTAACAAAAATTTTACTATAAATGTCATGCTATCCTCAGCCAAACACCTGAAGTACAAAGAAACCATTTAATTCCATAAGAATGATTGAACATGTACCATAGATATATCATAGTCAAGAGGATGGCTGAGAACCTTGCTCTTTTGGAATTAACAATTTAGCAGAGGTAGAGGTAGGGTGGGAAGAAAAAGAAGAAGAAGTGAGGGAGGGAAAAATGGTGGGGGGGAGCATTGAATGAAAGAAGGAGAAAGGAAAAGAAAAAGGAAAGGAAAGAGAAAAAGAAATTAAATCAGACATCAAGTGTTACAAAGAAAGTGACACACAGAACTGATGGAAAGTGGCTGGTGGGTGGGTAGGTTAAGCTTCTTTAAACTGAGGGTCTCAGAAAACCTCTCTGAGGAGTTAACAGTAGAGCTGAAACTTCAATGACAAGAAAAAGCCAATCTCACAAAGATTTTAGGGTGGAGACTTCTTGGTCAGGGTGAACAGCCCTGTGTGGAAAAGACATGGGTGTCATAGCTTAAGGAACAGAAAGGTGGCCACTGTGTCTCAAGTACGTTGCAGAGCTGGGGACAGAAGGACAGGAGCTGGGGGTGAGGGCTGGGGGGCAGGGCCCATTCACAAGAGGATTGGAAGTTCCGAAGTCCTCAGCTAAGGACAAGGCATTAGGAGGCACAATTACTGGAGGGGCAAAAGACAGCCCAGCACTCACGGGGCATGCTTTCTGTAGGAAATGCCCATTCTCATCAGAGTGTGTATTTGTCTCTGAGCCTGGAGACATGGTTGTAAATTCAGATCAGACCTCAAGATTCCGGAACCATTTCCTGATTTATCTATAGACAATGGAGAGCTGTAGCTTGAGGATTCTACTCATTTTTCACAATGGTTAATGCGGTGACTCCCACCCCTATAAAAATCACTGCAAACAGTAATTGTCCTTTTCCTGTGGTGAACTGTAATACAGGGAAAAAGGCCCTTATAAACAGTGCCTCTGCTGCTGTATTTCTCTTCTTTCTTGGTATGGGACAGCCCAGGGAAGAGTATTCAGAGTCTCATGGCACAAGCCCATGATTCATAAAGATGGCTGCTTCTTTCAGGTCCTGACTCAGCCTAGGCAAGAGCAGAAGCAGAAACTTCCCTTCCAGATGTGCAATGAGGGGAGAAAGTCACTCCTTCCTCAGGGGACAAAACAGTGCTTTGAATTTCAAAGGCGGATGCCCCAGAGGCCCCACCAGACTCATTCCACAAAAATGTTTGATGAATTACCATGGCAGGCATCAACTTTGCAGATTAATGACCAAAAGAGTTTAGTTTATGTCTCAGTGGAAGAAGATAAATTTTCTCTTGGCTTTGAGAATCTGAGGGATTGAGAAACCCAGCTAACCACAGCACCTCTCTCTTCATTCACAATGCTTTACCATGGGTCGTTTACTTCTACATCCCCTTTCAGCGGGTTTTTATAAATTTAAGTGAAACAGACAGCATGTCTGTGTTCTGCTTTTTTTGCAATATGATGGCAACCAAGTGATTAGAAATTGTCTTTGGGTTGGTGTAGTCGGTGGAAAATCATTGAGGTTTGTTGTGAAATTTGTTCTCAACTCATAACTCAACTAGACACTGAATGGCTATTTTCCCAACTTTAGACCAGGCTGCTAAAAAGTACTGGCATCCAACTAAAATATATGTCAAGGCCAAACCCCCATCCTGTGTGTATGTGCATGTGCGTATGTGTGTATTTTACACAGTCTAGAGTTCCAACCCAGGAGTAGTAAAGCTACTTTACAAACTAAAACCTAAGCCCAGGAGTCAGGGTTATGATTATTTTTCCTGCCCTCCCCTTATTTCTCCACCTCAACAAGGCCTTGTGCTTTCACCTCCCGTTAAATATTATGGACAATGTTTCCATATGTAAAGATATTATTACTTGCCTACTCCCACGTCATATTTTTCATGCAGCACCATTTATATAAACCGATTGATCACCTTTCTTGAACGATTATGATCTGCCTAGACCTGCACTAGGTCTAGGTCTTGGGGATACAAGGGAAGAACAAGGCAAGAAATCTATCTCACGATGAATCTGAGGAGAAATTATGTGAAATGTTACAGAACCCTACAGGAGGACAGCTGAGTAGGAAGGCATGTGGGACATCAAAGTACATAGCTAGAAAATGGTCCAGACAAAGTTTTGAAAGTAGAGGGGGTCTTCATGGGACCATGAAGTACAGGTAGGAGTAAGACAGGATCCAAAGAGAGAAAGGGGATATTCTGTCCTAAGCACAGTGACATGGATGTGAGGGTGGGAAAGCAGAGTATGGGTCTTCCCTTTGAGAAGGGGTAGATGATAAGGATGGGACACATCATGATGGCTTGGAACACCAAAAAGGAGAGGTGAACAGAGAATCCTTACCAGTTACTGAGAAAGGGTGAGTGAAGGGTGCAATGATGAAAATAAAACTTTCATTTTCCAACTACTCAGAGTCAATTTTGAAAGAACTGGCAGGTAGATGATGCACATTATCTTACTGATATATATGGACAATTGTCAATTCTATTTTGGGTTCTTATTAGAGAATTGAAAATTTAATATATTTCCCTTTTTTCAATTAGCACAAACAGAAAAATGAAGATAACCAATCTCAAATAAATGACATTTTAAAATGACATAAAAAGATTCCTAAAGGATATAAAATAGTTTGAGAGTCACGGGCAAGGAAATTTCCTTTCTACTCAGAAGCCAATGTGCAGGGCTACTTGTACCATGTAAGAGCAATTAATCAGAATCAGATTTGCTTTCCTGCCTCAAACCAGGACAGGCTCAGGAAAAGCACACTGGTGGCAAGTAGGATAACCAGCTTTTCAGAAAGGTGACCCAGGGTGCACCCATATTAGAAACCCCTCCTCCAAAAAATAATATATAATAAATGATTTTATATATATATATATATATATATATATATATAACTACTTTAACATAAAAATATATGAAAAATGGGTTTTATTTGAAACTCTATAATTGTTCTATAGTATTTACCTTTCAGTTACATAAATCCTATTATGTAAGACAAAAAGAATTAGTTAACAGTGGCAATTAATTATAATTAATAGTAGCACTGACTAAACAGATAATAAATGTGAGAAAAAATGACATTATTTTTATGTTTCTGTCTTCTGATACAAATTTATTTTAACTCTTCTAAAACTTTTTATTGGGTATTTAACTTTTGTAGGCTGTATTATTGTATATTCTTAAAGTATATAAATATGAGACTTTTAAAGGGAGAGTGAAAATACAATAGAAACAGATTTACCTATATTTAGTAAAAAATAACATTTCTTTCTCTCCGATAATATAATAGGGTATCTTTACTCTTGCTGTTTCCTTTTCCAATAATGCTTCTCTGGACTGCCCGCAGCCTTCAAGACACCCTTCCTTTACGTGGTGGTAAAGCTGAACACAGTCACATGTAAAATTCCGTTGGACTTATGGTTATGTTCTTATCAAGCTCACATTACACTGCTCTGGTGTCAATCCAATGTGGTGACACCAAGCTAAACAGCCTATCAACAAAAGCATCTCAGCATGGAACACTCTGGTGTTTCCTTACTAGCAAGAGCAGGGTTTTAGCCTGGAATCCATTTCCAGCTCTCCAAAAACTATTCCTCCACTTGGTATCTACATGCCTATTTTGATGGGCCAGAAGTCTGTCGATCAGCTTTGCTGCATGTATGAATTCATCACAGAAACTGTCCGTGTCCAACATGCTCATCGTTTTTAAAACACTATGAAGTGTATTGGATGTCATAGTAAGTTCAACTTCTTTTTCTCAGGGAAAATGATTTTAAAGCACTGAGGTAATTCAAACTTGTGAATTCAAAACTTTCCTCAACTTGTAAAATCAAAGTTGGATTCCAAGTAATTACAGTTTTAGTAAATAAGGAAATTGAGAAAAGTCCTGTTTGACTTGGCTGTCCTCTGGTGACATTTTTTTGTTCATTTAGAAGCAGGCTTATTTCTAAAAAGTGAGTCTTTTTTTTACTTCGTGCATGAGTTTTTGTCATATCCTACATAGAACATCAAATAACTCAGGTATAATTCTTTCCTAGGCTTCTTGTGGCCTCTTCATAGATCATCGAAGAGTTTTGGAGAAACAGCAAATAAATTTCTGTTTTACTATAATACTGTCCTCCATTCTCATTCCCAATGTATTCCCAATTAGTGAAGTACATTCTTCTTACCCCACTCTTTGAAGATAAGATTTAGAGCAGGCCAACATTTTAACATCATTTCTATGGCCCTCAATACTGATAGCCATCTTGTAGGCACATACCTAAAAAGGCTAATTCTTTCTATTTCTATCAAGTCCAAAAGCTCAAGTGCTTCTGTTTTGAGGAACCTAAAAGTGACTGAAAATTTCATTTTGTGAGTTTCAATATCACAGGTAAGTAAATCACACCCCTTTTTAGCAGTGTTGTAGACAGGGTGTAAGGATATTCAGCAGGTGAGATGGTTCCATTTGTTTGGTAAGAAATTTAAACGCTGAATGGAGTTACTAATACCTACACTGTCTGCTAATATGCAGGTAAATAAGCAAAGTCTAGCTTGGATAGGATATCTAGGATATCAACAATCTTTTGTTTTATGGTTTCTACAGTTTCATTAAAATCTTCAGAAATCAAGATGATCTGAAACTACAGTTTTCAAGTCCAAATACTGAAGAGTTAGAAGGAACATTACTTTGTTGCTGTGGCTCAAGGAATCACTTGACATGTTAAGGAAACCATGGTTGTTGGACAGATCTGACAAAATTAGCTCTATTCTGTAAGAGGGCAACACATCTGTTACCCAATATTATCCCCCAGGACATTTTAACTGAAATTTATAAACCAGGCAATGTAATTTAAATCAGTGTCATAGAGATCAAGGGAACAATATGATAATGTTACTTGTTTGGGTGGTATACCCAAGATAATTCAGCAGAGACTATTTTCAACTAAGCCCTGGTGTCTTCTTGGGAAACACAAAAGCTTCTGACTAATTTAGAAGTTCTTGTGTGTCTCATCCTAAAATGGTGAGATTCAGTCTCCCTATGTGCTTTCATATCTCCCTTCTCCACCATGTCCAATTTTCTGCATGTTTTGCAAGACGCTCTCCTTTGGTTATTGATTTCCCCAATCTAGTTGTATGAGTCCTTCCATCTGTCACTATTTACCAGTCATTTAACCTTCTTCTTCTGGGGTTTCTAGGTCATGCTGGCATTGGTATTATAATCACCCTCATTTTCATTATCTGAACTCTTAGAAAATATAGTCACAATATTCACAATGTCAAAACTTAAACTGGCGCTGTGGTGATGCAAAGCACAATTAATCAACAAACAGAGTCAAAGATAGATGGACCGTGAATACTCATAATTACAATGTACTTAAGGTATACACTCAAGTTGCATCAATTGGAGTGAAACAACAATGGTTGATTCATTAGTGTGAACTTCAAATCACGGTTGGCAATAGAAGGGGGAAACAGTGACAGCAACTAAGGAAGATAAATAATCTATGCATTATCTATTTAGCACTAAAAACAGCATTGCTTTCTGCATCTATATTTGGGCTGCCATATGGGTTTTATACTTTTTCCTGAACCTCTGGCGTCCATCACCAAAAAATAAGATTTTCTGTATCCCAGGGATGGAATTTCTGGGATATGGGACTCTCAGTTCTAAAACCAGGACAGTTGTTCATGCTAGCAGGACTCAAACATTATTCAGCATAAATTCTTACAAAGTTTGAAGCAGAAAAGAACCATAAAGTCAATCATCTTATCAAGACATGATGAAACAATACATAGAATAGGCCATCAGGGAAATCATGATCCATATTTGAAAATGGGCTATATGCAGAAAAAGATGTCTATCTGAGAACTGACCAATTGGACCTACACAAAGTTGGAGACATTCAGGATGGCTCAAATCAATACAACTGATGATCATGACATTAAAAAATATAGAAGGAACAAAATCTGGTGCAGATGAGAATAAATCTCTGTACCTTTACTTTTACACATCATCAAAGCTAAGCTCTCAATTCTAAAGCAAATATCAAAACATTAATAAACCCCTATTCTAATGGGTTTAAATATCTTATATTTTTATTTTTTTGTTATTTATTATAAGTAGGCTATTAGTGACTCTTCCTCCCCATCCATATAGCCAATGCTGATTGGCTGTTTCCAAAACAGATACTCATCTGAAAATGAGCCCGTTTCTATTAGTAATGAATTAAACTTTTTATTTGGGGAAACTTTAGAGGAATATGTGAACATATTTAGCTAAACTCAGTGGAAGCATCACCAGGGACTATTCCTGCTCATTCATCAAAAATGCTCTAATTTATATCTGGAGCAGTACTTCCCAAAATTCAGAAACACTATGTTAAAAAATTATGTAGTTAAATATATTTGAGGAACACTGGGCTTAAAAAGTGTCCAACAGTATTCCTTATTATAGATTCCACATATTTTTTAAGATTTTATTTATTTTAGAGAGAGAGAGAGAGAGAGAGCGCAAGTGGGGGGGAGGGGGAGAGGGAGAGGGAGAGAGAGAATCTTAAGCAGGCTCCACGCCTGGCATGAAGCCCAGTGTGGGGCTTGATCTCACAACCCTGAGATCATAACCTGAGCTGAAATCAAGAGTCGGACGCTTAACCAATTGAGCCACCCAGGTGTCCCCACATATTTTTTAAAAGGCTCACATGCAATGAGCACATTAAGAGTTGGAAAACACTTCTCTGAAGCCGTGTTCCACAAACTACAGTTTGGGATACACTGATATAAATATAACAAAATGTTAAAATAAGATTCTGTTTTAAGTTCAGTTGAAGTCCCAAGACAATAGGAACCAACTAGACCTATATACCAAGAAGAGGTGCTGGATTACCCAAACAGGACTTGTGACAGAGGTGTCTGAGTACTGGATTTGCAAACACTGGCTGAACACATCTCTCTGTATTCTCAAAAAGATACTGGCTAGGCTATGAGAAGAGTTTGGAGTTGAGAAGTGGGGATTTTTTAAAAAAGATTTATTTATTTTAGAGAAAGAGAGAGAAGCGGGGGGGGGGGGGGCAAAGGGAGAGGGAAAGAACCCTCGAGCAGGCTCCTGGCCAAGCACAGAGCCAGACATGGGGCTTGATCCCAGGACTCTGAGATCATGACCTGACCCGAAATCAAGAGCCAGATGCTTTATCAACTGAGCCACCCAGGCACCCGAGAAGCAGGGATTTCTTTAAAGATTTTTTTTGAAACTTTTAGGTTTGCCTGCAATGCTTTATCCACATGGAAAAGAGCTAAGGGTTCTTCCCTCATGTCAAGCGAATGACAGGGAGTTCAATGGCTCACTTAGGTAGGTAGCTTGGTATGTGCCCCCTGCACTTTCAGGGTCAGAGGGAACTGATTTCTGATTTAAACATGAAAACTTTAACAAGTGAAAGAAAGACTGCGGCTGAAGCTGCCTGCTAGGTGGCTCAAGAAAGGAGGCCTGATTTGAGAATCTAACTCTACCTCACTACTAGAAAGTCAAAAACCCGTATCTCCATTGAGGAAGTGAAGGCCAAGTGCAAGACAAAGCACCATAGGACAGTCTTGGATCCTGCATTGTTGGAGGTAAAGAGACCTCAGCAGAGAAAAGTCCCCAGATGCCTAGGGTGTGAAGAAGGAATCCGAAGTGCACAGCCTCAGGAGATGGATTTATCATCAAGAGAAGTGCAACGGAGAGGACCCCAGCTGTTCATGAAACAGCCTGCAAGAAGGGCCAACCTAAACATCTGCCACTGGAAGAGCAAGCCAGCAGATGGGCATCAGCTAAGCAAGTTTGATCCTGCCTCCCACTTCTCTCCCATCTCCCCACCCAACTCACCTGGTGTGTGGGAATGGGGAGAGGATGAAAGAATAAAGGAGGAAGCTACCCAGCACACAGAAGATGCATTACCTATGGATGAATTGCAGAGTTTTCATTCTTACCCGAGACTTTTCATATTGATAACTGAACCAAGACTTGTTTGGAGACTCAGGTAGAGCACTTATTATTATCTAAGAGTGAGTAGCAAGCTCTGGGCACCCACTGAAATTTTATTCAGAAGCAGAAGAATATCTAGTCCTACCAAGCGAATTTAGAAACGCAGTTGTGAGGAAAAAATTAATTTGTGTTACACCCTACCATGTAACACTCAACTGACATTGTATTAAAAGTACCATTGGCTTGCTGGAAAGTACCTGAGGTCGATCCTGTCATTTGGTGACCCAGAGCCCTACTGCAAGGAGGAGAAAGGCAAGCACTACCTTGCATTTTTATGGCAGTTTCAAGTCCAGCATCTCAACTGGCTCTCCCAACCCTATGAGGCAGCTGGATAGGTATGACTGTTCCTAATTTTACAGAGGGCAAAACTGAGGATCAAATCTGGGACTTGACTTAGCTAAAGTCTAAAAGCTCAAGCACTGGCAGCTCTAACTTTAAGAACTCTTGTCATCCAAACTCCTTGTTCAGTGATTTTTCCAACATATATGTTATTTTCTTTAAAGGACAGGATAAAAGGTCACTTACAAACACTAGAATCCATTTCTCTTACATGATTGGAAATAATTTCTCAGTGAATAAAACTGAAATAATTATAGCTGTTAGGTTTTTTTAGATAGCAACATCAGCTTTGAAATAAAGTCAAGAGCAGCATAAAACAATATGACCCCAGGCAGAGTAGATTAAAGCCTTTTCCAAATCCAGGCCAGTTGCTCTTTATAGCTGGATGGATTTTGTTTTTCTTCCCTTAAATAATTTTCAGTGGTAGTGTGTGTGTGTGTGGGGGGAGGCTCTTTGATTACACTAAAACAAAATCTCGTATACAAGCAACTCCTTTGGCATAAAGCACAAGGTCAATTATCACTTTTTTTTTCCTTCCATTTTTTTCCCCACTGGCACAAAATCTAAGAAAAGCCTCAAGGTGCAAATGATTTGCAGTCTATTTAACATCATGGTTATTTATTTTTATGAGACCTCATTATTGCTCTTTACCCTAAATTATAGGTACATTCTTGGCTCCATTTCCCACTCTTCGCAAGCCCCAGAATAGTGGGGTTTTTTTCCCTATATTTCTAAATAATCTTCAATACTTCATCAATCAAATATTTAACAATCTCACAGATGATGTGTGGGACCAAGGCTAAGATCTGTGAAATCCAGTAGTCTAAGCCAGAACTTTGTGCCTATATTATGCCACTGGAGTTATTTCCACTCCATTTTTCCCTAAACATTCCTTGAAGAGAACTATTCTCCATCTACATGTCCTGATCCAGTTCCTAGAAACTGAAAAAGTGTTGTAGAATTGAACTATCCATAACCCTATAAAGGTCACGTTACCATTACCCCTTTTTTAAGACAAAGCACACTGAGCCTCAAAAAGATGAAGTAACCTTCCCAAGTCATAGAACTAGCTAAGAGAAAGTCAGAACTTGAATCTAGATACCCTGAGTTCCAGTGTCTGTGTGCTGATATTACACTCCCTGTCTTTGGCAATTCCTTCCATAGAATGTTCCCTGTAAGCTCAAAGTGACAGAGCTACAGTTATTTTGTTTACTTAACCCAATGAATAAAAAACCTTGTTTTTAAGAAACAGAACTCTAACTTTTTTCATGGAGAAAAGTTGTTTATGCCCAATAAACTAATAAGAAAGTGAGGGAGGATAAGGAACAAATGAAAAAAGGAAGAAAAGAAGGAAGGAAGGAAGGAAGGAAGGAAGACAGGAAAGACAAAGACAGAAAAAGTGGGAGGGGATAGACAAAAAGAATAAGGAAGAGCATTCCATGTTATCAAGTCAAGTCATCAAACTGAGTTTGAACCTGCCTTTCCAGTTTTATTTACCACTTCATCCTATGCTCCTATTAAACTGGTCTATGCTATACTGGCTGTACTGAGGATAAGGAACTAAAAAAAATGGATTTGTATATTGATCTTCTATCCCGCAACCTGCTAAATTCACTTATTAGTTCTAGTAGCTTTTCATAAATTCCACAGTATTTTCTATGTAGATGATCATTTCATCTACAAATAAAGACAGTTTTTATTCTTCCTTTCCAGTCTAGATGCCTTTTCTTTCTTTTTATTCTTGTCTCACTCCACTGGCAAAAAGCTTCAGTACAATGCTGAGCAGAGGTAGCAAGCATGTATTTGTATATATTTTTAATAACAAAAATAATTATTTTGCAGGTATTGAGTAGAACCTAGGGAAGTTATAGGTGAGTAAGAATCAGTCCCCAGAGGGGGAAGAGCAAGATGGTGGAGGAGAAGGAGACCTAAATTTCGTCTGGTCCCAGGAATTCAGCTAGATAGGGATCAAACCATTCTGAACACCTACGAACTCAACAGGAGATCAAAGAAAAGAATAGCAGCAACTCTCTGAACAGAAAAGCGGCCACTTTCTGGAAGGTAGGAAGTGCGGAGAAGTGAATCTGAGGCGATACTCAGGAGGATAGATGGCGGGGGAGGGGGCCTCCATCGGCCCCTACCTGCAAGTTATGATAGAGCAGCATAGCACAAAATCAGAACTTTTAGAAGTCGGCTCCGCTGAGGGACGTCACTCCAGTGGCTAAGCAGGGGATGGAACCCTCTCTGGGACAGTGTGGTCTCAGGACCCTCAGGGTAACAGAAAGACCGAGGGTGCCTGAGTGCGGCAGAGCTCCCAGGTATCGGAGTGGGGAAGCCGGCTGCAGAGACGGAGCCGAGGAGCGGGCTCTCAGCTCGGGGTTGCCATAAACTGTGATCTGCGGCACAGTCGGGCCACTGCTCCTCCAGCAGGGACCCAACAAGCGGCAGATCCGGGGAGACTCCCCTTCCTCCCCCGGGAGGAGCGGCGCGGGAGCGCACCGCAGGGATCTTCTGGGTTTGGAGACTCCAAATGGGGTCGGGTGCCAGAGATAGAAATGCTCGGTCACAGGCCGGGTGAGCACAGAGTGCGGCCAGAGACTGGGGACATGGGAGTGACTGACTGCTTTTCTCTGGGGGTGCACTGAGGAGTGGGGTCCCGAGTTCTCAGCTCCTCTGGGGCAGAGATTGGGAGGCCGCCATGTTCACTCTCATCCTCCAAAGCTGTATGGAAAGCTTGCAGGGAACAAAAGCTCCCGAGAGCAAACCCGAGCAGATTACTTAGCCCTGACCGACAAGGGTGGGGCAATTCCACCTCCGGCAAAGACATTTGGAAACCACGGCAACAGGCCCCTCCCCCAGAAGATCAGCGAGAACAGCCAGCCAAGACCAAGTTTACCGATCAATGAGAACGGGAGAACTCCAGCACTACGGGAATACTGCACATAGAATTCATCGTTTTTTTTTACCATGATTCTTTAGTCTTTCAAAGTTAATTTTTTTAATTTTCTTTTTTTTTGAATTTTTCTTTTTCCCTTTTTCAACCAACATCTTATCAATCCCTTTTTTAAAATATCTTTTTTATTTTTCATTTTTAGAGTCATATTCTATCCCTTCATAGTAGTTAACCTTATTTTTGGCATTATATATATATATATATATATATATATATATGCATACATAGGTTGTTCTCTCTTTAAAATTTTGGGATACAGTTTCTTCTAACAGACCAAAACATACCCTAAATCTCTAGTGCATGGCTTTGTTCCAATCTCCTGCCTGATCACATTCTCTCCTTTTTTTTTTTTTTAAATCCTCTTCTTTCTTTTCTCAACCAACTTCTTATGTTATCAATTCCTTTTAGAAAATCTTTTATAATTTTCATCTTTACAGTCATATTCCATCCCTTCATTGTATTTACCCTTATTTTTTTACATATATAAGCTTTTCTTTCTTTAAAATTTTGGGAGGCACTTTCTTCTAACAGACCAAAATACACCCAAAATCTAGTGTGTGGCACTGATCTATGCACAAGCCTGATCATATTTGATCATATTCTGGTTTATTTTGTTTGTTTTTTATCTTTTTCTTTTCCTTTTTTTTTTTCTTTTTCTTTTTCTTTCTTTCCCTTTCTTTCCCCCCAGTTTCAGGTCTCTTCTGATTTGTTTAGTGTATATTTTTCTGGGGTTGTTGTTACCCTGTGAGCATTTTGTTCTCTCATTCATCTATTCTCCTCTGGACAAAATGATAAGATGGAAAAAAATCACCTCAAAAAAAAGAACAAGAGGCAGTACCGACTGCCAGGGACCTAATCAATATGGACATTAGTAAGACGTCGGAACTAGAGTTCAGAATGAGAATTTTAAAGATACTAGCTGGGCTTGAGAAAAGCATGGAAGATATTAGAGAAACCCCTTCTGGAGAAATAAAGGAACTAAAATCTAACCAAGTCGAAATCAAAAAGGCTATTAATGAGGTGCAATCAAAAATAGAGGCTCTAACTACTAGGATAAATGAGGCAGAAGAGAGAATCAGTGATATAGAAGACCAAATGATGGAAAATAAAGAAGCTGAGAAAAGGAGAGATAAACAAGTACTGGATCACGAGGGCAGAATTTGAGAGATAACTGATACCATAAGACAAAACAACATAAGAATAATTGGGATCCCAGAAGAAGAAGAAAGAGAGAGAGGGGCAGAAGGTATATTGGAGCAAATTATAGCAGAGAACTTCCCTAATTTGGGGAAGAAAACAGGCATCAAAATCCAGGAGGCACAGAGAACCCCCCTCAAAATCAATAAAAATAGGTCAACACCCCAACATCTAATAGTAAAACTTATGAGTCTCAGACACAAAGAGAAAATCCTGAAAGCAGCTCGGGAGAAGAGATCTGTAACCTACAATGGTAGAAACATTAGATTGGCAACAGACCTATCCACAGAGACCTGGCAGGCCAGAAAGGACTGGCAGGATATATTCAGAGCACTAAATGAGAAAAATATGCAGCCAAGAATACTATATCCAGCTAGGCTGTCATTGAAAATAGAAGGAGAGATAAAAAGCTTCCAGGACAAACAAAAACTAAAGGAATCTGCAAACACGAATCCAGCCCTACAAGAAATATTGAAGGGGATTCCCTAAGCAAAGAGAGAGCCTAAAAGTAACATAGCCCAGAAAGGAACACAGACAATATACAGTAACAGTCACCTTACAGGCAATACAATGGCACTAAATTCCTATCTTTCAATAGTTACCCTGAATGTAAATGAGCTAAATACCCCAATCAAAAGACACAGGCTATCAGATTGGATTAAAAAACAAGACCCATTGATATGCTGTCTGCAAGAGACTCATTTAGACCCAAAGACACCCCCAGATTGAAAGTGAGGGAGTAGAAAACCATTTACCATGCTAATGGACACCAAAAGAAAGCTGGGGTGGCAATCCTTATATCAGACAAATTAGACTTTAAACCAAAAACTATAATAAGAGATGAGGAAGGACACTATATCATACTTAAAGGGTCTATCCAACAAGAAGATCTAACAATTTTAATATCTATGCCCCTAACATGGGAGCAGCCAATTACATAAGCCAATTAATAACAAAAGCAAAGAAACGCATCGACAACAATACAATAATAGTGGGGGACTTTAACACCCCCCTCACTGAAATGGACAGATCATCTAAGCAAAAGATCAACAAGGAAATAAAGACTTTAGATGACACACTGGGCCAAATGGACTTCACAGATATATTCAGAACATTCCATCCCAAAGCAACAGAATACACATTCTTCTCTAGTGCCCATGGAATATTCTCCAGAATAGATCACATCCTAGGTCACAAATCAGGTCTCAACTGGTACCAAAAGACTGTGATCATTCCCTGCATATTTTCAGACCACAATGCTTTGAAACTAGAACTCAATTACAAGAGGATAGTTGGAAAGAACTCAAATACATGGAGGCTAAAGAGCATCCTACTAAAGAATGAATGGGTCAACCAGGAAATTGAAGAATTTAAAAAAATTCATGACAACAAATGAAAATGAAAACACAAATGTTCAAAATCTTTGGGATGCAGCAAAGGCAGTCCTAAGAGGAAAGTATATAGCAATACAGGCCTTTCTCAAGAAACAAGAAAGGTCTCAAATACAAACATAACCCTACACCTAAAGGAGCTGGAGAAAGAACAGCAAATAAAGACTAAACCCAGCAAGAGAAGAGAAATAATAAAGATCAGAGCAGAAATCAATGAAATAGAAACCAAAAGGACAGTAAGAACAAATCAACGAAACTAGGAGCTGGTTCTTTGAAAGAATTAACAAGATTGATAAACCCCTGGCCAGACATATCAAAAAGAAAAGAGAAATGACCCAAATAAATAAAATCATGAAAGAGGAGAGATCACAACCAACACCAAAGAAATACAAACAATTATAAGAACATATTATGAGCAACTATATGCCAGCAAATTAGATAATCTGGAAGAAATAGATGCATTCCTAGAGATGTATCAACTACCAAAACTGAACCAGGAAGAAATAGAAAACCTGAACAGACCTATAACCACAAAGGAAATTGAAGCAGTCATCAAAAATCTCCCAACAAACAAAAGCCCAGGGCCAGATGGCTTCCCAGGGGAATTTCACCAAACATTTAAAGAAGAATTAATACCTATTCTTCTGAAACTCTTCCAAAAAATAGAAATGGAACGAAACTTACAAACTCGTTTTATGAGGCCACCATTACCTTGATCCCCAAACCCAGACAAAGACCCCATCAAAAAGGAGAATTACAGACCAATATCCTTGATGAACATGGATGCAAAAATTCTCACCAAAATACTAGCCAATAGGATCCAACAGTACATTAAAAGGATTATTCACCATGACCAAGTGGGATTTATCCCTGGGCTGCAAGGTTGGTTCAACATCCGCAAATCAATCAATGTGATACAATACATTAATAAAGGAAAGAACAAGAACCATATGATCCTCTCAATAGATGCAGAAAAAGCATTTGACAAAGGACAGCATCCTTTCTTGATCAAAACTCTTCAGAGTATAGGGATAGAGGGTACATACCTCAATATCATAAAAGCCATCTATGAAAAACCCACAGCGAATATCATTCTCAATGGGGAAGAACGGAGAGCTTTCCCCCTAAGGTCAGGAACACGGCAGGGATGTCCACTATCACCACTGTTATTCAACATAGTATTAGAAGTCCTAGCTACAGCAATCAGACAACAAAAAGAAATCAAGGGCATCCAAATTGGCAAAGAAGTAGTCAAACTCTCACTCCTTGCAGATGATATGATTCTTTATGTGGAAAACCCAAAAGACTCCACCCCAAAACTGCTAGAACTCATACAGGAATTCAGTAAAGTGGCAGGATATAAAATCAATGCCCAGAAATCAGTGGCATTCCTATATACCAACAACAAGACAGAAGAAAGAGAAATTAAGGTGTTGATCCCATTTACAATTGCACCCAAAACCATAAGATACCTAGGAATAAATCTAACCAAAGAGGCAAAGAATCTGTGCTCAGAAAACTATAAAATACTCATGAAAGAAATTGAGGAAGACACAAAGAAATGGAAAAATGTTCCATGCTCATGGATTGGAAGAACAAGTATTGTGAAGATGTCAATGTTACCTAGAGCAATCTACACATTTAAAGCAATCCCTATCAAAATACCATCCACTTTTTTCAAAGAAATGGAACAAATAATCCTAAAATTTGTATGGAACCAGAAAAGACCCCGAATAGCCAGAGGAATATTAAAAAAGAAAAGCAAAGCTGGTGGCATCACAATTCCGGACTTCAAGCTCTATTACAAAGCTGTCATCATCAAGACAGTATGATACTGGTACAAAACCGACACATAGATCAGTGCAACAGAATAGAGAGCCCAGAAATGGACCCTCAACTCTATGGTCAACTAATCTTTGACAAAGCAGGAAAGAATGTCCAATGGAAAAAAGATAGCCTCTTCACCAAATGGTGTTGGGAAAATTGGACAGCCACATGCAGAAGAATGAAACTGGACCATTTCCTTACACCACACACAAACACAAATAGACTCCAAATGGTTGAAAGACCTAAATATGAGACAGGAGTCCATCAAAATCCTAAAGGAGAACACAGGCAGCAACCTCTTCGACCTCAGTCGCAGCAACTTCTTCCTAGAAACATCGCCAAAGGCAAGGGAAGCAAGGGCAAAAATGAACTATTGGGACTTCATCAAGATAAAAAGCTTTTGCATAGCAAAAGAAACAGTCAACAAAACCAAAAGACAACCGACAGAATGGGAGAAGATACTTGCAAATGACATATCAGATAAAGGGCTAGTATCCAAAATCTATAAAGAACTTATCAAACTCAACACCCAAAGAATAAAGGATCCAATCAAGAAATGGGCAGAAGACATGAACAGACATTTTTCCAAAGAAGACATCCAAACGGCTAACAGACACATGAAAAAATGCTCAAGATCGCTCAGCATCAGAGAAATCCAAATCAAAACCTCAATGAGATACCACCTCACACCAGTCAGAATGGCTAAAATTAACAAGTCAGGAAACGACAGATGTTGGCGGGGATGCAGAGAAAGGGGAACCCTCCTACACTGTTGGTGGGAATGCAAGCTGGTGCAGCCACTCTGGAAAATAGTATGGAGGTTCCTCAAAAAGTTGAAAATAGAGCTACCATATGACCCAGCAATTGCACTACTGGGTATTTACCCCAAAGATACAAATGTAGGGAT
Source organism: Halichoerus grypus (assembly GCF_964656455.1). Classification (NCBI taxonomy): domain Eukaryota; kingdom Metazoa; phylum Chordata; class Mammalia; order Carnivora; family Phocidae; genus Halichoerus; species Halichoerus grypus. Next base: position 49,759,212 of record NC_135718.1, read on the forward strand.
CCGAAGGGGTACGTGCACCCTGATGTTTATAGCAGCAGTGTCCACAATAGCCAAACTGTGGAAAGAGCCAAGATGTCCATCGACAGAAGAATGGATAAAGATGTGGTATATATATACAATGGAATATTATGCAGCCATCAAAAAAATGAAATCTTGCCATTTGCAACAACGTGGATGGAACTGGAGGGTATTATGCTGAGTGAAATAAGTCAATCAGAGAAAGACATGTATCATATGATCTCACTGATAGGCGGAATTCTTAATCTCAGGAAACAGGCTGAGGGTTGCTGGAGTGGTGGGGGGTGGGAGGGATGGCTTGGCTCGGTGACAGACATTCGGGAGGGTATGTGCTATGGTGAGCACTGTGAATTGTCTGAGACTGTTGAATCACAGACCTGTACCTCTGAAACAAATAACACATTATATGTTAAAAAAGAAAAGAAGAAGAAGAAGAAGATAGCAGGAAGGGAAAAATGAAGGGGGGGAAATCGGAGGGGAAGATGAACCATGAGAGACTATGGACTCTGAGAAACAAACTGAGGGTTCTAAAGGGGGAGGGGATGGGTTAGCCTGGTGATGGGTTAAAGAGGGCACATACTGAATGGAGCACTGGGTGTTATACGCAAACAATGACTCATGGAACACTACATCAAAAACTAATGATGTAATGTATGGTGATTAACATAACATAATAATAAAAAAAAAAGAATTAGTCCCCAACTTAAGGATGTCATGACCTGGTGGAGGACCTCTTTTTAGTGGTAAGATGGACAACCAAATAAAACTCCAAAGATAAACCAGGACAGGTCCTTGAATAATAAAAGTAACAACAGCAGCGATAGGAGCCTTAATATTTACAGAAGGATTGATATAGGCCAGGATCTATTGAAAGTTCCTGATATGTATTAACTCATTTGACTCCTATATCTTATCCCCATTTTATAGGTAGGGAATAAGAGACACAGGAAGATAAGTGACTTGTGTCCCTATAGCCAGTGTTCTTAAGTGCTTGACTAAATTGCCTTCATCTTCATTAACAGGTATTGAGTGTCTACTCTTTGCTAATTACTATGTCACTTTCAATTACTTTAATTATTACAATAATCTTGTTTTATAAATGAAGGAACTGAGGTTCAGAGACTTTCAGTGACCTCTCCAAGGTCACCCAACTAGCACAAGACTCAAACTGAGGTGTTCTCACTCCAAATTCAATATCCTTTCCACCACCCTCTTATTCCTCTTCAAATAGCTAATATTTATATAGTACTTTGCAGCTTATAAAACTCATGATCACATTTATGTCTTAAATGGCACTTAAAGAAATTGAGATTTTATTCACTAGGCAAAGGAGAACCTTGGTCCGTTTTTAAGAGAAAGGAAAATGTGAATGAGAGAAGAGGTGTTTCTGGAAGGCCAGGGCAGCATTGTGCTAGATGGACTTGCCAGGGCAAGTGTACAAGCCCAGGAGTCAGGAGACACTGCAACTCTCAGGAGGATCCACATTCACCTCTGAACCTATGAGTCCTTCCCTCCAAACTCATTTGCCAGTCAGAAGAAGTCCCATTTTAAATAATGTTCCTGGAGAGAACTCCCAGAAGAGCAGAGATAATAAAAGTATTTCTTATGTCACTTCTCCCTGCACTTAACTTTCAGGAATATTTTTGTTAACTGAGAAGAGCACACCAAGGAACAATTATCACTGATACAAGGAGAAAACGGACGGTAGATTTCCTCAGCCATGTCCTGTCGGTGTCAACAATTTAACTAAACATATAATAGTCATAACCTCATCAGTGTTAAATTTTCTAGGTTTCTGGCACATAGCTCTTCATCTCCCTCATTAAGTTTATAGAGTGTTCTTTGGTACATTTGCTCAATATGAGGATTTCAGTTTCAACTGGCATATATTGGAGTCAAATAGGGGAATGGTTTTTCTGCCTTAAGTAGTTAGCAGAATAAGAGAACATATGAAATGGCCCAATGCCCAAAGCCAGGTACTTGGCAAATAACAGCAGATATATTTGACCCCATCCATCACAATCCTGCCCCATTCACTGGGGGGTGGATCCAACACAGGTAGGCCAACCAAGCTAGAAATATGAACAGTTATTTTGTTTTCATTTTCTTCCTTGCTGCATGCCCTGCATACTATTCCCTGCTCAGGGACTCCCCTCATTCAGAAATGGAGTCTTGAGGTCCTCATGATTACACTCCCACCAGGATGGTGACTCCAAACAAATTTCCCCAACCCAAATCTATCCCAATCCCTCTTCATTTTATCCTAATTTTAACATGTTAGCGTTATATACTCAACTAGGTCAGTTGAAAATGATTGTTGCAATATCATTCAGGCTAATATTTAAGGGATAGCAAGCTTGATGTGATTTCATTCCCAGGGGTATCTACGTTTTAAAAAGGAATGTCTTAACCTATAGATGAAGTTAAACTATAAAGATAGAGCACCATGGAGCTTCAGGGTGGGGGCTCTTCCAGCATCCATCAAAAATGCCCTGTGAGAAACAGCTAAACCCTCATCGGCATACTTAGGCCTCAACTCTCCATCTGTCACATAGGGATATAACCCCGACTTTATAGGATTATTATAATATAGGGATATAATATGACCTCACAGGATTACTGTGGGGATTAAACCACTTGGTTAATCATTGTTATAAACCTCTCAGAAAGCTATAAATTACTATGCAGAAGTGAGAGTTTCTAGTGACTTCTGAGTTTTACCTTTAACCCACTTGATCTACCTCCATTGGGGTCTGAAGAGATGGGAAACCCCCTGCACAATGAGTCTATTTCAGTCAGATAGGATTGTGACTTCTAGCTCTACTACTTGCTGAGCTCAACTACAGATTAGTTATCCAAGCTCTAGTTTCTCAACCACCCACAAAAATATAGTCCCAATTTCTTGGATGGGCTGCAGAGAGACCACTTTTACCACTGGCAACAGAGATCGTCCTGGACCTACTCACTAAGTTGTCATACCAACACTGTGTGAACCAATAACTGAGCCAAGAACATGCTTCAAGAAGATAAAACTTGCCACTATTTCACTTTGAACGAGAGCTCCACTCCCAACCATAACAAATCTTTATATTTTTATTGAGAATGGGTTTTATAGCACTTCAAAGCCTGCTGTCTTCTTCCCAAGATATTAAGGCATGGTGTATACCTTCTTTCACTACTTTGCATGCCTAGTTTCCTTAGAATATTAGGGGTGTACTTGATTATCTATAAGTAATTAAATTCTAGATATTTGAGGGGTATTAAATTATGGGAAAATGAGGATTTCATAATTCCTGATCAAAATGTCACAGAAGGATAGTACTGAAGAATATCCTGGGACATTCACTTTATCTTACAGAGTGGGGAACTGAGACCTGACCTTAAAGCCACATACTGGAGTTATGAGGCAGATCTGAAATGTGGACCTGCGGATGGTATATCTACTCTACCATATAGTGTCCCTTCCCCTCTGTTGTGCATGCCATTGGCACTAATGCAATCAGTAGGTGCCCTTTCTTATAACTACCCTATTTTGCCATTGTTCTCTAGGAATTAATAAATAAATAACATCCCACCCATATTTTAATCTTCTTCTACCCGTCCCATGGTTTTCTCATCTTTCCTCCTCAGATTTCAGGTCAGTGCTGTGAACTAATAGGCCTTTAACTCAACACGTTTGCAATGACCAATGGAATGGATGCATAAATGGCTGCCCAAGTACCTGTCACCAGCACTTGTTCTCTGTCATAAGATACAACCACAAGGACACTGGGGAAAATGGGGGTGTGGAGGACAGCTCAATGGGCCACCTGCAGTAATGTTCTGTGGCCTATAGCCAGTGTGCATACTTTGAGAGAGAAGAGAGAAGGGACCTCCATGGGGATGGGAAGAATGCTGCCCCCTGCCAACCATCTCTGTGGTGGTAAGGCTGATGACAGCATGCAGAGCACACAACGCTGGCTCGATGCCAAACATCTGGGCTCAAAACCAAGCAACCAAGTTGTTCAAATCAAAGAAAACCTAATCAACAAATATTTTCAATGCCTACTATGTGCATTCAGAGAGCCGTGGTTAGAATGGATGACATTTGAGTCTTACTCAGCCCTACAAATTCCACTGTTCTCTGTTCCAGATGCCTGATATTATATTAATCAAATATTCATGTTTTGAACTGAGCATCTGTTGTCATATGTTGATGTACAGACAAAACCAAAAGTAATGAATTATTTCTCCAGTACATTAATGGTACTCTTGTCAAGCTCCCTAGAGTGAGGCTGAGGATAGTTTACCTCAAGCCACCGGCCATTTCTAAGATTGCCATCCTTCTTGCTGTTTCCTGCTCTATCAGAATGCAGAGAAGCTAGGAGGGCCATGCTCCCTCTCTTAGCTCCAGGGAGATATTCAGGTGAGGACACCACCAGAGGCAACATCTTTCTGAAATCACTGGTTGCCTTTAGGCTCCAAAGCACTCAATGCCAAGAGGGAAACTTGTGCATAATTTGGCATCTGTGGTACTCCAAGAACAAAGGATATAATATCCCTTTGTTTCTGGACATCCTAAAGTAAAAATGACATCTTGGCTGACAATTATGATTTTGCATTCTATTATAAATCATGTTATTTCTGAAAGAACTTAAAGCAGGTGAATGAACAGTCAGTTGCCTCCTTTCTGGCATTTCACCTATGAGGACTGCCAGGGCCTTTACTAATATTACCACCAAGGACTGTAGTTATGAAATGAATAAAGTCAAGGGATTTGCTTTTAGCTTGCTTTAGGCCATTTACTGTTTTCATTCTTCAATAAGAAGAAACAGCCACTGAGGTGAAGATGGGAAGATCTCTCCATATGTGATGGCGGTCTCTGATTTTTCAAGGTCCCCTAAGCTGTTGTCAAATAGGCTTTGTACACACTTCAGTTAGTACAATCTTGCTTGCCTTCCCTGCTTTCACAATGACCTCTAAGCTACTCAAAGTCATCAGGTTCTTCCAGAGGCCTCACCTCCTCCAGGCACTATGGCACCAAGGACAAGGACCTGCACGATAATTATGACAGGGAGTTTATGGATAAGGAAAGAGGAACCACTAAAGCCATGCTTGCTCATCACATTCCCAAAAGGAAATTAGAGGTGAGAGAATCTGGAAATTTGGGTATCAACACCCTGGGGTTTGTGGCTCCCTCCTTAAAAGTGTGAAATCGAAGACCCATTGGTCATTTCCCTTTTAAACTAACCCTGCCCACTGGACAGGGTGATCTCTGCAGCTGGTTTGCTCCATGAGCCACCAGGTTTTCTTATTGTCTATGCTCAGCTTAAGAAAAAGTACATTAAAAAGTATTTTTCTCAGGAATTTCACCTCTAAATCTCTGCTTCCTTTCCTAGGCACATGAATCAAACTGGACAACCTATAGGAAAACTAAAAATTCCTATATCCATGGACTATGCTATTCTGGACAGTGCTCTGAATAAAATTAGAAAAAGACACCCCACGGGGAGGATGCACCTACAGACACATAGCTTGACGAGTGGAGCCTGGGCCAGATTTTGATCCTGCTGACTTGCCTCCTTGGTTTATGGAAATCTGGTAGTACTATCTCACTCTTAAACCCAGAAGCTGGATTAGGTTCTAAATTATCTGTCTCCTCTCTTCTGAGCTCCACTCTGATCCCCTGTACTATAGAAAATACCCCAAGTCTCTTTTCAAGAAGAAAGCTTTCCGAAATGCTTCATCAACAACAAAAGTTTCAACCCAGAAGTCGAAACTCCTTTTATATTCTCAACCCCACCCCCAGCCCATTAATGACCTCACAGAGGAGAAAGGGTTTGGGAGACGGGTGGAGGATATCCATACCTCCTCTTGCCTCTATCTACATCCTACTAATTTTGTTCTACCTTTCTCATTTGACCCTTTACTACAGTAGTTCTCCACTAACTCAACTTTTTTGTTACCAACTTTGCTTGTCTGCCCCAAAATGGAAAGACAAAAATTCTAAAGCAACAGTGCCTATACTCTTCCCATGCCAACACCTCTGTGGAATTTTGTAACCCAAAGATGACCCTAGCCTACATGCTGGAATTTCTTTACCATTGAAGAACTATTTCTGCAAAAAATTTTGAAGTTGTCATGTTCATTTAAAAAATAAGATGATAAAACACACACACAAGCCATTATTTGTAAAATGCCTACAGATGATGAAGAGGAATGCATATCAATATATACACATGCATGCAGATGAACGAGGGAAAACATGTGTATGTGTCTACCCATGGAGGCCAAGACAAACTTTTCAACTGAAGAGAGTGATTAAATACTAAGGAAAATGACAGGAATCAAGAGCGATTTCAAATTTCTTGTAGTTGTCCTTCTACTACACACTGCAGACTAAAAAATAAAAAAGTATTCTCAGAATTCCATTTAAATTTGATACCTAAATTAGCTTCAAAAAGCAGTCACATGGGTGGCATATATGCAGGGGTTACCAAGCAGGGGTCTCATTGTGGTATGAGAATGATTGCTAGCTAGAAAGGGGGATTTTCTAGTTCTCTTCTGGTATTGCTTAGCTAAATAAACTCTGACACCTCTGCCCTTCAGTGTTTGATATCTTAGATTCTTTCCAGGATTTACTAGTGTTCTGTGGTTATATTACTTAAAAGTTATGTGGATATTTAGAATAATGACTACCATGTCCATGATAACCACCAATGCCACCACCATTATCATCCTGACTTCTTTTCTTTCTAGAACAATTTGCAATTGCCCGGCTATACCTGTACCTTAAAGAGGTGAACAAAAACTGATTTCCCCAGTATGCAAGGAAGAATAGATAGAGAATTTTTAGACTTAAACAATAAATCTGGGTGGTGCCAATTTCAAACTTCACAAATGCCAAAGAGCCCAGTGCAAGACTGTTTCAAACTCTAATGATGGAAGACCCTTCTAACTGGGTTTCCACAGTAGCTATCAAGGGTAATAATGGAAAGTCCAAGAAAAACTTGATCTTCAGAGAGCTTGGGCTCTGCTTATGGTCTTGAGTGTGGGCCAGGTGCTGACTTTTCAAATGCTTCCCAAATACTCCCTAACCTAACAATTTGGGACATTCAGTGCTAACTCAGTGTGTCTTCCTTTTACCACGAGCACTCATGCAACTGTTTATACTGCTTATAACTTACAAGGTTGGACGTGTCATTCCTCCACTACACAAAAAATTAGACTTGGCTTCTTAACCCAAAGATATCCTAAATAAGAAGGTCATTTTGTTTTTGTTTTTGTTTTAATATAGGGCGTGTCATGAATTGGCACACCATCCTTGCACAGGAGCCATGCTAATCTTCTCTGTACCATTCCAATTTTAGGATATGTGCTGCTAAAGCAAGCACAAGGTCTATTTGAGAGACAGAATGGTAAGTGGTAAAAATCACAGGTTTTGGAATCACACAGAGCAGCAATAACTTTAAGTATCTATGTTAAGAGAGGGTAGCACCTGAGAATACCCAGACGTGTTTGTTGCATGGATTATTCTTCCCTTACCTCATTTGGATACAGTTGTTGGCACATAGATGTACTCAATAAATATTTATTGAATGAAATTAATCCATTCTCATATTGAACAAATTTACTTTCACTTAAAGGGGACTCCATAATCTTTAAGTAATCTGATACTGTGCTCCTTGCAATTTCTTTAAGGTAGAGTTCCGGGTTTGAGACATTGGTGTCTTTGTTACCTCATCCATAAAGCTTCCCTGACAGCTCCAGTCTAACTTGCTCTCTTTTTTCTGACTCCCTGTTATACTTATTCCAGGTTCCACTCACTTTGGCACACATACGATATCTTATCTTGCCATGTAAAATGTGTTTCATAAACACATCATCCTTCCTAAAAGCCTATAAGTTTTTCAAGGGCAAAGGCCATGTTTGATATTTATTTTGTATGTCTCATAGTACACAACACAATCTAGAGCCCATAGCAGGCTCTGAACAAGTACCTGTTAAATTGAGTTGCATTTTAAGGACAGCATTCCATTGCCAGCGATGATTTTGTTTCAGAAAATTATCAAAAGGCTGTATTCACCACTCATTTCACCCAAATTAAGCCCATGGGTCTCTACACTTGAAGTGCTAGTTAGGAAGCAGAGGATCAGAAAGCAGCTGCTTACTTTCAACAAAGAAGAGATTGCATTTCAGCAATGGATTGCAGGATTTCACGTATTAGTCACTAGCGACTCCTGGACAAACCCTGTGGTCTTATCAGGAATAAAAAGTAACCAAGAGACATGTCAAATAACAATTTCCAATTACTCTTCTGTAACGCATTTCTGCCACTTGGGAAAACCCCCAAGGGATCTGTTGCCCCTTATCAGCTCAGATCGGGCTTACCTTTCAAATAGGTAACACTCGGCAGCACCCAGTTCAGCCTCAGTATTACAATGTCCTTCTCTGACACTCGCATTCTCTTGTGAAGTCTTCAATATTGGCTTACAGTGTCACTGGAGACCTGGCCCAAATGTGGAAGGTCTCCTGATATTATACCCTGAACCATCTGCAATGGAGTGGGATGGGGATAACAAACACCTGCAGTGAGCTGTTGTCACTAAGGTTTCCTAAGCCTTAACTTGCACTGAGATGTTGAATGTGAGCACAAAGACTCATGCAGCACCTTTGCATCGTCAACTCCAGCCAAACGGCAAAGAAATAAGAGAGTCTTAACTTTGATACTCAAAACACAGAACAGCATTTCTACCCTCCAGATCACAGAAAGCAGGCCACAAACTAATTGAAAAAATCTTTGGTATTAGGGATGTTAAAACTGAGGATCTGCAAAAAACCAGAAATCACATGTCCCCTTTATTACAAAGTAATGGGAAAGAATTTGGAAAAACCAGGAAACATCTCTGGGTTCATAAATCAGCCCAGTTGGAGGGAAATGCAAATGGCCAGCACCTGGAATGAGCCTTCATCTGGAGCCCGGAGAGCAGCAAGGCTGTTCACTGTGATTAATGACTTGAGTGAAAGGTCTCAGTTGAGGCTGAACAATTAACTTGTTCTCTCCACATCTCAGAACTCTCCACAGCATAACTATGTCTTCCCTGATTGTTCATATTTACTAAAATGCAAGCCAGTCTGCGAAGCTTCGAACATGTCATTGGACTATTTCTGACAACTGGGAGAGTCCTGGTGTTTGACAGGACTCCTTTCATCAAATCATTTGTGTTGACTCTGCATGCACGTCTCAACCTTTCAGTTCCTTTTCAAGTTTAAGAACTATCTTAAAAGAGGCAATGGCATTGGCCTCGATCTGTCGAAGAAAAAAAATTTCAGCTCAGAGGATTGCAAATGGACAGCATATGGCCTGGCTTGTTTCTGGTCATTCCCCAAAAAAAGTTCTTAGGGAATTGAATGTCCATGAGATTAATGGTTCCCTCCTGTCCTGCCTTTATCCTCTGGAATAGGTTTCTCTAATCTCTTTCAGACCCTCTCAAACATTTACATTAAACCAATCATTCCTCCTGAATCTACAACCAAGACTCTGATAAGACCTATTAGAACCTAAGGAAGTCTCCAAACCTCCCTCCCTTTCTCCTGGAGGTGAATTTGTAGATGGGAAAAAAAGACAGGTACCCCAGAACCTCATTTTGTATGTGGAAGTACCCAAGGAATCTGGTTTCTTCATTTGACCTTCTAAACCTATTTCATTTGTGACAAATGGATGTACCCAAAGTGGATACGGCCCCACACGTAGTAGGATTGGAAGGGTACTAAGCAGCGTGGCTAAGAACATCCACCCCACTGGCCTGCCACAAGAGCTGATCCTTTACCTCCCCTTTACAACCCTGTCCACAACCACTTTTGTCAGTGAAGGCATCCTGCCTCCAGAAAATACAAAGATACATCAAAAACAATAGTAACAACAATGATAACAATAACAGAAGCAGGAACAACAATAACATGTATATAGTATTTACTATGGGCCACAAACTCTCTAAAACACTTCCCTTATATCAACTCATATGATCCTCACAACAACGCTACTAAGATAGGTGTTGCTATTATATCCAATTTACAGAGAGAGAGAGAGAGAATAGCCAAGTAACTTACCCAAGAGCACAAAGCCAGGAAGTGGCAAAGCCAGGATTCAAACCCAGGTCTCAGACTGAAGCTCTTCATGCTATCCTATAAAACCCTATATTGTAACTATACTCTCTAGAAGTATTGGTCCCCACCTGCAACTGCTGATGAGATTAGAGAAGCAACCCTTCCAGCACATCACCCACTTAGGAGTCAGGCTTGGTAAGTCCTGTTTCTGCTACTCAGTGTGTAACTTCAAATGAGTTCTGAATCTCTGAGCTTTAGTTGTCCTCATCTGTAAAATCAGTATTGTACTAAGACCTACCTTATAAAGGTTTTTGTGAGAATTGGTGAGATAATGCATATGCAGGACAGTACAGTGCCTAGAACATGGTAGTTGTAATAATCATAGCTATGGTTATTATTAATCTGATTAGCTAATACTAACTAAAGCAGCTGGAGAAGATGAGCAGAAATGATCACAGCTTGGAATGTAGATATGAAAAAGCAGATCAGTGTGGTGACCCAAAGAGATTAGGATACTAGGATAGTAAGAAGTACTGGTAAGGGATACCTACGTTCCCGGTCTGACCCAATTTACACAGCCTCCAGGTTAGCTTATCTCCACGAAAGAAAAAATTCTAATTTTAAAAATATACTACATCAAGAAAGAACAAAAACATGTCCAGACTGGGAGAATTAGAATATTCTCCCTGAAGTTCCTGGTGCAAAAGCAAGACAGTGAGGCATCCTTCACAGCCTCCTACGGCTGCTCTAGCATCAAGCTCGGAGCTGCACCCTTCGTTCTGCATTTGCTACATGCTCTTGCCGACCCTGACACATCACATTCTTTGCATCAATAAGGACCGGTGCCAGAACACACTAAATTGCCTTTGAGTGCATTTAACTGATCTAGTATTTTTTTATGATTCTTTCTTGTTGTACCATTTTTCACTTTTGACTTTATAATTCTCTGCTGACTTTAAATAAAGCGTTGCCAGACTACCCAAGGTGGTTTTTAATAGAGATTTAGGGGCTAGGTTGTGCTGTGGTTTGGATTCAGATTCTACTCCAGCAACAAGGGGAAATTAACTAGGTCGTTTCATCTCAAGTGCCCATTTATACTCAGAATGGACAGAGAGTTTATCTTCTTCTAAGCCTTGTAATCATGACACTATAAAGTGAGTTTCAAGAAATTATAAATTAGGTAGCAATAGCTTCTCCACCACAAAACCACAACATAGTGTCCCTGTAAGCCTAGATGACTGGGATATACAAAGCCAGCAGGGGAATCACTTGCTGAGTGACAGGGAGGAATTTAACCACATTATGTACTATGCCAAAGACAATGCTTGTTCTCCTTAAGTTGGGAAACTCAAATGACCCTACACCAGCTATGTCAGCCTGCCTCCAGACCCTCCTCCTTCCTCTGTGCTGTCCCTAGTCCCCACTGTCTTCTGCTCAAATGGAAGCCAGTTGGCCTTTAATCACTGGGAAAGGTGACCTGACTAGCAAAAAACCTGAGTCGGATAAGCAGTCAGTCCCAAAAACTGACATGTCATTTTTAGAGAGAATAATCTTAACTATATCTTGAAAATATTAAATTAAATTAAATTAAAAAATAACTCCGTATGATTTTGGCTTTGTCTTGCTTTTCATGATCATGCAATGCTTGTTTCATTACAAAGGGGATAGACATCACAGGTAAAGCACTGAGAACAAAAGTTTTAAAAAATATCTCTCTACCCATCACCAAGCTTACAAATAAACAAATCTCTTCAGTTGTTCCTCTCAGATTGGATTTCTTTGCCTCCACTTACCACCAGTGGTAAATGCAACCTTGAACTTCGAGTTTTTCATTCCATGGTTTTCTTCCTCGTTTGCCACTTATGAAATGACCCTTTTAAAATATTGTTTTAATTGGCATTTTTGAACTTTATATAAATGATCTCAGTGAGTTTCTTTCTCTCCCTATCTTATAGATTCATCCATGTTGAATGTTACTCAACTTTATTTAATAAACTATTTGGGTTGTTTCCAGTTTTTCTGTCTGTTTTGTTTTCTTTTGTTTAGCTATTACTGATAATGGTGTAAATATAGTTCATATTGATCTGAACATGTTCAATAGTTTGTCCTGGGTTAGTGTCCTGGGAAGAAAATTATGAAATTTTAGGGTTTGCATATATTCAAATTCACTAGATAGTAACAAATTTTGTTCCACAGTAGATATGCTAATTCATACTTCCACCAGAACAGCTTTTGAGTTTTTGTTGCTCTACAGCTTTGCCAGCACTTGGTACTGCCAGATTTTTAAATTTTGCTGAACCAGTAAGTACAAAATGTATCTAGTGGTTTTAATTTACATTTCCACATTTAATTTTGTATAGATCATCACTGAGCAATTTTTAGGGAGTTTGAAAAGAAATTCTTTTTTCAAAATAAGCATGAAATGCAGTGTTTATATTGAGTAGGTGTGATTTTATGGCTACACAGAAAGATACCATGTACATATGGGGCACCTGGGTAGCTCAGTGGGTTAAGCGTCTGTCTCTTGGTTTCAGATCAGGTCATGATCTCATGGGTCATAAGATCGAGCCCCACATCAGGCTCCATGCTCAGCAGGGAGTCTGCTTGAGATTCTCTCCCTCTGCCCCTCCCCCCACTAGCACACGCTCTCTCCCTAAAATAAATATTTTTTTAAAAAGAAAGAGACCATGTACATAGACATATAAGAATGTCTATGCTACCCAGAGCAATCTATACCTTCAATGCCATCCCGATCAAAATTCCAATGATATTTTTCAAAGTGCTGGAACAAACAATCCTAAAATTTGTATGGAATCAGAAAAGACCCCGAATCGCCAAGGAAATGTTGAAAAAGAAAAACAAAGCTGGGGGCATCACGTTACCCAATTTCAAGCTATATTACAAAGCAGTGATCACCAAGACTGCATGGTACCGGCACAAAAACAGACATATAGACCAATGGAACAGAATAGAGAGCCCAGATACGGACCCTCAACTCTATGGTCAAATAATCTTCGACAAAGCAGGAAAAAATACGCAATGGAAAAAAGACAGTCTCTTCAATAAATGGTGCTGGGAAAACTAGACAGCCACATGCAGAAGAATGAAACTCGACCATTCTCTAACACCATACACAAAGATAAACTCAAAATGGATGAAAGACCTCAGTGTGAGACAGGAATCCATCAAAATCCTAGAGGAGAACATAGGCAGTAACCTCTCTGACGTCAGCCACAGCAACTTCTTTCAAGATACATCTCCAAAAGCTAGTGAAACAAAAGCAAAAATGAACTTTTGGGACTTTATCAAGATAAAAAGCTTCTGTACAGCAAAGGCAACAGTCAACAAAAGAAAGAGGCAACCCACAGAATGGGAGAAGATATTTGCAAATGACACTACAGATAAAGGGCTGGTATCCAAGATCTATAAAGAACTTCTCAAACTCAACACCCAAAAAAACAAATAATCAAGTCAAAAAATGGGCAGAAGACATGAACAGACACTTCTCCAAAGAAGACATACAAATGGCTAACAGACACATGAAAAAATGTTCATCATCATTAGCCATCAGGGAAATTCACATCAAAACCGCATTGAGATACCACCTTACACCAGTTAGAATGGCAAAAATGGACAGGGCAAGAAACAACACATGTTGGAGAGGTTGTGGAGAAAGGGGAACCCTCCTACACTGTTGGTGGGAACACAAGTTGGTACAGCCACTTTGGAAAACAGTGTGGAATTTCCTCAAAAAATTAAAAACAGAACTACCCTATGACCCAGCAATTGCACTCCTGGGTATTTACCCCAAAGACACAGATGTAGTGCAAAGAAGGGCCATATGCACCCCAATGTTCATAGCAGCAATGTCTGCAGTAGCCAAACTGTGTTAAGAGCGAAGATGCCCTTCAAAAGATGAATGGATAAAGAAGATGTGGTCCATATATACAATGAAATATTACTCAGGCATCAGAAAGGATGAATACCCAACTTTCACATCAACATGGATGAGACTGGAGAAGATTATGCTAAGTGAAATAAGTCAAGCAGAGAAAGTCAATTATCATATGGTTTCACTTATTTGTGGAACATAAGGAATAGCATGGAGGACCTTAGGAGAAGGAAGGGAAAAATGAAGGGAGGGAAATCGGATAGAGAGATGAACCATGAGAGACTATGGACTCTGAGAAACAAACAGGGTTTTAGAAGGGAGGAGGGTGGGGGGATGGGTGAGCCTGGTGATGGGTATTAAGGAGGGCACATACTGCATGGAGCACTGGATGTTATATGAAAACAATGAATCGTGGATCACCACATCAAAAACTAATGATGTATTGTATGGTGACTAACATAACATAAAAAAAAAAAAAAAGAATGAATATACCTATTTCTCTATCTGCTATCATACTTACAGCAGGACTGGCAAGCTAGAGCCCATAGGACAAATCTGGCCCACCACCTGCTTTTGTAAATAACTTTTTATTGGAACTTAGCTATGCTTATTTGCTTATGTATTACCTAAGAATATTTTCACACTACAGTGACAGAGTTGAGTAGTCACAATGAGGACCACCTGGCCTGCAGAGCCTAAAATACTATCGGGCCCTTTACAGTAAAAGTTTGCTGACCCATGACTTAGAGCATCTCTACTTGTATGCATAGAAGCTCACATTCAATGTGTCGCCTCGAATCTGTTCCTCCCCAAATGCCATTCCTCTAGAATGGCTTTACCTTCTACAGTTAGTCAGGCTAAAAACCTGACAGTCACCTCCTGCTCTTGCCTCCTAGTCACTGTTTACAACTAATTAGTGAATACCATCCAAGTATTCAATCTTCCCCACACCAGTCCTGTGAAGTCCCTTCTCTACACCCATGGCTGGCCCTTTGGTCAAGCCTTACACACTGACTTAGGCAACCCTTCACCCAATGACCCAGTCCTTGGTGTCCCCAAGTTTCACAGCACTTGGAACACTTTACTACATTTATCTGTTTGAGTTTCTGTTATCTCCACCTCAACTGTACATTTTTTAAGAGGAGGGCAGAGAAGACTTGGGAAAAGAGCTTCCTTGTCAGTATCATTTAACGTAGTGGTCCTCAAATTGTTGTACATGGAGAAATCACCAGAAGAGCTCATGAAAAATAACAGATGCCAGGGTGTCACCCCAGGCCCACTGAATCAGGAAGCCCTGGAGATAGGTGCTCAAGCATCTTCACATGATGGATGCTCCCTGGGAGATTCTTAGGTAGGCTTGAGAAGCACATATCAAATCAAAGCTTCCTGAATACTCCCCTTAGTTCTATTCCACTCTATCACATTGTCCATGACGGGTAGCTAACACTGCGTAGGATTCCCCCCACACCTTTGCTTGGAAACTAGAGCTTCCCTAAGTTTCTCCACACTCCTTCAGTGGCCCAGAGTAAGCCTGATTTTAGAGGAAAATTGTATCCTTTATTTAGGGCTGAATTCTGATCTTCAATCTCTGTTTTTCATTGAATTGCTAGTATTCCTGGTTAATGATGGGAACTACCCCCTACACTGCGCAACTTCTCTTGCTCAGCATATAAAAAAATATGAATCTCCTGTTATAACTTAGTACCGTTTCCTTGTATATACTATACTACCTAGTACCTGCCTAAGGGAAGACATGTAAACATTTGTACAATGTATACAAGAATGTGGGGTTTTTTTTAAATTTTTACTATCTTCTTCATTTTCAACATACTACAGATCATTTAATATGTAAAAAACCAAATGTTAATAGAAGGGTTAGACCAAAGACAATACCAATAAGATGCTGTTAGTATTTATTAGAGATTTTTCTTATTAGACTTAATTTTTTCCTAAATTGCATGTGACCCATTATCATTATGCTTGGTGGATAATATAACAAAACAAAATTACCAGTCCATTTTACTCAAGGATAAAGCCTAAGCTTCCTTGGGTTTTATAACACCAAGCATAGCACAAATTTAAGAAATTTTTCCAGTGCTGCACTCAGTGATTTTTAGGGGTCTATTTTCCCCAGAGGCATGTAAGTACTAAAATTGCATTGGATTGCGTTTTGCTCTCAGCGGGTGAGAAAGTGCATAGTCAATGGGTTATTTGCCATTCTTTATTTCCATTTTATGCACTCACACGGAGGTATCTCTCAGGTGGTTGTTGAAGTTTACTAGACACTCAGGAGCCATCTTGTGCTTTCTCTAAATGACACTTACAATCTATAACCGAAGGGGTTGTCTACGAAGCCATTGGTGCAGTATACCTAAACTCTGCTTGTGTTAATTCAGGTCACAGAGACCAGATCTTTTGCTATGAGATTCCAATAGGGGGGAAATTGCATCCATGTATCTGAACAATATCTATAGGTCTCCAAACAGAGATACAAGGTCTGATTTAGATGCTGATAATGACAGAACATTTGAAATCAGTAGATAGGGGATAAAGGCCTTCAGGATATACAGATCAATTAGTAACAAAGGGGTTATGCAAAAATCACACCAGTGATTTTGCTATACCTTTATTTATCTATAATAAAAGCACTAAATTCTGTAAATGCAGTGTTAGTCTGCTTTTTTTCAACTGGATAGCTCCAATTAACCATCATTTTCATGCTTCACTAGGGCTCTGATCACTGATGCTCTTAACAGGATTCCTGAAATACTGAAAAAGCCAGAAGTGCTTTCTTGGATCATCAAGAAAAATTAAAATTCATTCAGTGTAGTTCTATTGTTAAGTGTATGTTATTGGGGGGGGCAGCTTGGAACAGAGGGAAGAACACAGACCTCAGCATTAGAACCTGGTTTTGAACCTCACAAAGGACACATAGTAGCCCTGGGACCTTGGGTAAACTACATAATATCTCTCTAAGCTTCAATTTCCTCATAAATAAAATGGGGATAATATCCAGCTTCAGGAGATATTTCTAAGATTAAATGAGACCACGAACATATGTAAAATACTAGCACAGCACCTGGCTCTAAATAAATCACTCAATAAATAGCAGCTATTATTAATATTAATATCTTCCTTCCCATTTTCAGTAAATCAGTGAGCCATGCAATATATGCAGGTACCTCTTTACTTTTTCTCTGTATCTTTATTTACCAGAGTATTTGATTCCTATAACTATCCCATCCTGCAACAATGACAGAGTATAGAAATTCTACTGTGGATTCTCAACACTGGATTATTTAAATTTGAAGAAGCAAAGGAACATTTTCAAAGAAACTATTTCTTTATCACAGTCCTTGAGAAAACAAAGTTTCAAAGTCTCCACAATGGTTACAAATCACCCAAAGCTCCTGCCCTCTTTGGATTTTTTATTATTTTTACTAATACTATTACTTAAGTAAAATATTAGCATATTTTAAGAAAAATTCAGATACTGAAAAAGCTAGTCTTTTTGCCCTTCTTCTACTCTTTACCACTCCAATCTGGGTATTCCCCCAAAAGTAACTACTGTAGGGGTTTTGTGTCCATCTTTTAAAAATTGTTCCTATGCATTTGTACACACATGTGTTTCTGTGTATGTGCGTGTGTGTGAGATTTTGTGCTTGTAAATACATAAATTCTATGACAATGTACAAATGTTTTAGACTCAAATGTTTTTTGCTCAAAAATATGTCCTGAAGCCATTCTGTTAAAATCTTATTTACCTTTTTTTTTTAAACTTACCTTAACTTTTTAAAAACTGCCATATAGCATTCAATATCATGATTTACCATATTTTAACCATTCCTTTCCTGACAGGCATATAATTTGTCTTTGCATTTTTTTTTTCACTACAAGAAAAACATTGCAATGAACATCATTCTGTATACTATCCTTTCGACACGTGTAACTTAGGTTATAGGCTATATGAATTTTATTTCAGCCTTTAAAAAAATCCAATTTATTTTAAGTCATGGTTAAAAGTTTAAAAATAAATAGAAGTGTACAGTGAACCGTCTTTCTCCCACCCTAGTCTTCCCATGTACCTGGTTTACCCCATCCACAGGTAGTCACTATTATCATCCATCTTTTTTTAACACATGGATTCTTATTGTTCCACCTTTTATGCGTAAATAATAGTATGCTATATATATTGTTCTGTACCTTGTTTTATCCCCTTAATGATATATACTGCATAGATTCACATATTAAGTATGTAGGAGCTTCCTAATTCTTTTGACAGAGTTACACAATATTCTACATATTGGATATTCCATAATTAATGATTCTCAACTGATAGCTCTTTTGCTATTTTCAATGGTTAGCTATCACATTTACTCTATAATAAATACTATCCTACATATGTCATTTTATATATGCAATCATTTCTAGGAGTACAATTGCTGATCTGTTTTTATACTAGGCTGTTAATCATTTTATTACTGATTTCTATGAACACTTCATATATAAGAAATATAATCTATCATTGCCTGTGATATAATTTCCAAATATTAAGTTCACTGTCTTTTGACTTTGCTTAAAGTCTTTCCCTCCTTATGTAAAAGGTTTTTTTTTTTTTTTTTTTTTTTTAAGATTTTATTTATTTGACAGAGAGAGAGAGAGAGAGAGAGAGCACAGACAGGGGAAGCAGCAGAGGGAGAGGGAGAAGCAGGCTCCCCAGTGAGCAGGGAGCCCAACTCGGGGTTTGATCCCGGGACTCCAGGATCATGACCTGAGCTGAAGGCAGATGCTTAACCAACTGAGCCACCCAGGCACCCCTGTAAAAGGTTTTTTAAAAAAATAAAATCAATACGTTTTTAATAAGTTAAAAATTTTAATAGGTTGTATGTTTTCAATATTTAAAAAATATTTTAATAGGTTAATTTTTTTTAATTTTTTGTTTTTTAAAATTACAGCTTTTGAATTGAGTTCTCAGTTTTCTTTAAGCACTTTTATGGTTTCTTCTTCATTTCCACTTAAATGTTAATCCATTTGTAATCTGTCCTGGTGTAAGGTATGAGATATGGATCTAATTTTTTTTTCCAAATAGCTACACATTTGCCCCAAGAACATATATTGAATAGCCCATCTCTTCCCTGTCAGTCTGAGATACCCCTTTATCACGTACTAAATCCCACATGACACTGAGTTCTCAATTTCCTATTCTATTCAATCAGTCTGTTCAGTGATCTGTTTGCCAGTACCACTTTGCTTTAATTATTGAGGCTTTAGAATGTAGTTGATATCCAGTAGAGCTAATTTCCCCCCTCATTATAATTCTTTTTCAGAATCATACCAGCTATTACTTTTGCTTATTTTCTCATCTAAACTTCAGGTTCACTTTTTCCAGTTTAAAAGGAATTAAAAAAAAAAAAAACCTTTGGTAGTTTTATAGTTTCATAATAAATTTACATTTTAACAACAACAACAACAACAAAAAACACATTGACATATTTATGGTCTTGAGTTTTCCTATAATATGGTAGGTCTGTCCATAACTTCAAGCCTTCTTTTGTGTCCCAGAGGGTTTTAAAGTTTTCTTCATGAAGATATTATACATTTTTGTTAATGTATGATTAAAATATTCCCAATTTATTATTTTTTATGTTGCTTCTGCAAATGGTGTCTTTCATTCAAAATACTCTCCAACTGGGTTTTTTTTTTTTTTTTTAATTTTATCCAACTGGTTTTTGTTCCACTAATTGTATATTAACTTTATGCTTTATTTCATTCCCTGAATTCTCTTGTTAGTCTTTCAGTTGGTTCTCTTGAGTTTCCAATTGTCAAATCAAATCAAATCATCTGTAAGCATGACAGTTTGGCCGTATGCTTTCCATTTTCATGTCTGTTGTTTCTTTCTCCTGTCTAATTACATTGGTTAGTATTTCCAGTAAAACATTAAATAACAGTGGTGGTAATAGATAACTTATCTTGTCCTTACATTAATAAAAACACTTCTTATGTTTGCCCATTAAGTTTGCCATTGGCTTGTGGACTGAGATGGATGTGTTTTATCACATTAAGGACATATACATCTATTTTTATATGCTTTTTACCAAAATTTGTTATTGAATTTGGCAAAGATCTTTCAGCAACTATGCAATTATGGCTTTCATCTTTAGATCTATTAAAAAGATTGAATAAATGGATATTTTAACATTGAAATTTCATTGCATACTTGGAATAAATCTCAGTTGGCCATGATGTTTTACTCTGCTGTTTATGCTGCTGGATATTATTTAAAATTACTTTATTTAGGATTTTTGTACCTATATTCATAGCTGAGATGAGTATGTAATTTTCTCTGTAATCCTTGTCCATTTTTCTGTAAATACTTTATGCACTTGATAAAAAGATTTTAGAAGTACTCCCTTATCTATGTTCTCAAACAGTTTAAATAGTTTTGGAATCACCCCTGTGGTATGCAGGAACCAGCTTACACCAACTCATAAGAGTCAACTGTGCACATCTCTTCCCAACACCACAATGAGTGATGTTATACTGGTATTTGGAATCAGTCATGGTGGAAATATTGATGCCACAGAAGTTGGAAAACACTATAGATCAAGGTGTTTTTATTTTTTATTATTATCCTTATCATCATTATGATCATCATCATTTGCATAGACCCAGTTGTTAAACATCTAACAGAATCATCTTCTTAACAAAATCACCTTCTATTCTAAAGTTTGGTAAAACTTCCCTGGAAAACCACCTGGACTTCACAGTTTTGTGTGGGGTTGTGAGAGGTTTTTATGTACTTTATTTGCCTATGGAAATCAATGTTTCAACTTTCTATCTCTTCTGGAGTCAGTTTACAGAAATTTCATTTTCTTAAAAAATTATCCACTTGATCTAGATTTTTAATATTTGCACAAAATTCAACAAAGTTGGTTCTTATGATCCTTTTAATTTTCTCTTCTGTGACTTTTCATTTTATGTTTTATATATTTGTATTTTCTTTAATTTCCCTTGACTTTGTTTTTAAAAAAAACAGCTCTTGAATTATTTATTATACTCTTTTGTTTTATAATTTATTTATATCTGTTTTTAGCTTTAATAATTAATCCCTTCTGCTTTCCTTTGGTTTACTTAGCTGAGTGTTTTTTGAGTCAGATGTTTCATTTATCTTTTGCATTCTTTTGCTTTTAATATATGTACTTAAATATATGTATGGTTTTCTTCTCAGAATGGCCTTAGATCTACTCCATAAGTTCTGACAGGTAATGACTTCATTATCATATTTCTCTGGTTATTCTACAATTTGAGCTTGTATGTTATCTTTGACTTGAGATTTAAGAGTATTAAAATGTTTCTGAGTGGAAGGGCTTTTTGCAGTCCGATTTTCTTATCAATTTTTAGTTTCATCATCCAGTGACCTGAGAGTTTTTACACTTCCTCTACTTCCTGAAATTCATTAAAATGTATAACTCAGTATATTATTATGGAAGGCTATATTTGCCAAAAATGATCAGAGCAGTATTTCTGGACTCACATGCTCTTCTAGAACTTTGCTACTCCCCATCAAGAGGCAGAACTTATTTTTCCTTCCCTTAAACCTGAGCAGGACTTTGGTGATTACCTTGATGAACAGAAGACAGTTAAAGTAATGCTACATAAATTCTGAGATACAGGTCATAAAAGACAATATGGCTTCTGTCTGGCTCTTACTCTCTCTTGGGAATCTTTTGCCCTTTGAACTCAGCCATTATGCTATGAGGAAGCCCAAACTTGCATATAAAGGAAGACCACATGGACCCCACATGGAGAGGAACTGAGGTCCCCAGCTGATAACCAGCATCAACCACCAAGCATAGGAGTATGTGCATTCTCAGATGATTCTAGTTCCTAGACTTCAAATCTTCTATTGAGGCCCCAGACATTAAAGAGCAGAGATAAGTCATTCCCACTGTCCTCTCTCAGAATTCCTGACCCATGGAATCTTCAAACTTACTAAACCATTGTCCTGTGCCACTATATGACTTCTTTGTCTCTCATTTGACGCTCTTTTGCTTAAATTCTACCTTGTGATATTTAAACTGTAACCCCTGCTGTAATCCCTCTTCTATGCTTTTGTTTCAACTTTTCTGAGTCAATTTGTCTCTTTTTCTCTTATATAACACAGAGAATTGGATTTTGCCTTATGATTCAAACTGAAGGTATTTTAAACAGGTAAATAAAACACATTTACATTTTGTCCTAATACAAATATGATGGGTCTTAGTTCAGTCATGTTATATTTCATATGGGCGGAGCTGAGTAGTTGTAACAGGTATCTTCTGTCTCTCAAAGCCTAAAACACTTCATATTTGATCCTTCATAGAAAATGTTTGCTAATCCTTGATGTAAATAATATTGACTGCAAATAATGTTCTATTTACCACAATCTTTATTGTTCCTTTTGGTTTTTGTTGTTATTGTTGCACATCTTATTGCTTAGGCTAGCATCTCCAGGGGAATGTGGACTAGTCCTTCCTTGCTTATTCAAGGACTATAATGGGAATATTTTTAACCCTCTGTTCTTCTCTATGCAGGTTGCTGTAGGTTTTTGGCAGATAATTTTAATCAAGTTAGAGAAGTTTCCATGTATTCCTTATTTGCTAAGAGATGTGGGTAAAAGTTGTTATTAAATGTCATGAGTTTTTTTCTTTTGCATCTATTAATATGACCACATATAATCTATTTTTCTTTTTAATATGCCCATATGACAAGTTTACTGATAAATTCTAATAGTAAACTAACCTTTCAATTTTGACATAAATCCTAATTGGGCATGAAGTGGTATTTTTTATTACTACATCACTAAATCTTATTAATTTCTCATAGAGGATACTTTTACCACATTTGTAAAAGAGATTGACCTACAGTTTCATTTTCATGTGTGTTCATTATCTTGTTTAGGTCAGTTATGGAATCCTAGTTAGATGAAATGAGAAATGTTCACTGTTTTTCATTTTCTGGAATAAATTTAGGAAGTTTCTCCTCTTTGAGGGATATATGATTATTTTTTTCAGTTTCTTCTATAGTCTTTTTCTCTATTTAGATTCATAGTCCTTCTTGTGACAATATTGGTAACTATAATTGCCTTAAAATTGCCTGTTTTAGATTTTAAAATTTAGTGATAAAAACTCTAGAGTTTTCAATCTTCTTATTCCTAATGTTAGATGTTCATCTCTATTTTTTCTTTAGATTTGCTAGGTTCATCTTTAAAAAAATAAACTATTTGTTGGTACTATTGATAAAGTATATTGTACATTGTTTCTATTTTATTAAGTTTTAGTTTAATTCAGTCATTTCATATGTCATTGGGTTTGTTGTTGCTTAATTAGGATTTTTGGAAACCCAACCCATTTAAA
Organism: Halichoerus grypus; assembly: GCF_964656455.1. NCBI lineage: Eukaryota > Metazoa > Chordata > Mammalia > Carnivora > Phocidae > Halichoerus > Halichoerus grypus. Next base: position 49,782,603 of record NC_135718.1, read on the forward strand.
AAATTTTTTATTCCTTGTTTCATTTTTATATTTTCAAGGGAACAAAATCCTTTAATTACATTTTGGGCTACATCCCACAGTTTTTAATATACTATAGTGCTGTCACTTCCACTTACTTTTAAAGAATAATTTATGTTTATATTTTCTCATAAACCTAAAAGTTTCATTTATTTCTAATTCTGTAAGGCTTTTTCTTTCCTTTACCCTGCCCACCCCCACCCCCACCTCCAGAAGGTCTTCTTTTTTGAAGCTGATTTCTAAGCCTGCCAGTAGTTCCCTGCACTTATTAAAGTCCTGAAGCCGGTCCTACATTTTTTAACTCTCTTGCATCAAAGCTGTGATGAATCCCTTCAATCTTATCCTTTTATCTATCTTGCAGAGAATCTACATAGGTTCTGATCTTCCTTTCCAGTTAATTATTGGTGTTGTTTTTTTCTTTTCCCTATAGAAAGTAGAATAATATCATTTCTATCATTTCAGTTAATGCCTTAAAATGGCTTCCTGCCTAAGGGACAGTAAATGGCCTATAAGATGCTAAAGTTCTGGCTTCTCATATTGTTCTGACTTCATCTATGCTTCCCCCACCACATTCCTCCCCTGATAGATTATTTACCCAGCTATACTGACCTCCTAGTTCTACTTTATGTATTTCAGGCATGCTCCTACTTCATAGCCTTGTACATGCCCCTTCTTCTGCTTAGATTACTTTTCTCTCAGATATTCTCCAGTTTCCATCTCTCACCTCCTTCAAGTTATTACTCCAATGCCACTTTTTCAGGGGTGATTCCTCTGGCTATCAAGTCTCAAATTACCAACACAAACTCCTTCATCTCTTTTGCCTGCTTTTGTTTTCATCTTAGTATTTATTCTTAGTCTTCATCCTACTCTATGCTGCTTATATTTTTATCTTAATGATTCTTTCAGTAGAATGTAAGCTCTTTGAAGGCAAAGATTTTTGTCGGCTTTATTCATCACTCTATACCTAATGCTCAGAGCAGTGCTTGGTACATAGTTTGTGTTCAGTAGATAGCTCTTGAATTAATAAATTTCTAGGGATTCAGAAGAAGAAAAGGAGGCTTTAGAACATGTTCTTTGTGCTTTGTTCTCCTTGTGCTTTACAATCTTCCAGATATGCCACCATTTATTGCCCTGCCTAACCTGTTCTCCACGGGACTTTGGTTATTTGTACATTGTGTGAAGTTCTAGAAAAATTCCAAAGGAGCAGATGAAAAAAGGGAGAAATAAGACATAAGAAGGAATGCTCTCTCAAGAAGAAGAAAATTTGTGGGGGAGGATGGTTCTATGGGTTTCTTTAATCAAAAACAAAGAAAGGGACTGCATGTTATCCTCTTTGACTATTCTTGATTGTGAAGAAACTGATGAAGTAGAGCAAGATAAATAAAGGAATAAAGAGCTAATCCACAAGAGGGAAGACTGTTTTTATTGCTCTTACACAGATGTCTGTCCTCAGAACACAGGAAAGTTTTTTTTCCTTTGGGGGAGGGTGGGAATAAGAGTAGGGGAGCAGCAATTTAAATTGGAATCGCTAGGCAGTCTGTGTTTAGGAATTAGAATTGCATTATTTTCCTGGCTCCCCACCCCCTCTTGTCTTTTAGTTGAGAAACATTTGCCCTGGAACAGCACACAGAGTTTGCATTAGCATCCCTGAGGATAGAACTTTGACCCCACAGACTAAGGAAGCTACAAATGGAAAATTCCAAGTTGCTGTACTCTTTTATTTTCATGCTAATGCTTCTGCAGAGAGTATTTAAAGAAACAGATGCACAAGAATAATAAAGAGTTGAGGACTAAGAATGCCTCTGACAACAGTGGAGTGTTTTTCCAGCACAGCCTTGTATCTTTCTGTGCTTGCACAAGTTCAGAGGGGTCAAGGTGAAACCCTGGTTTTATTTTATGAAAAAGCTAAACTAACATAGAAAAACCCTGGGTCTGGGTTTCAAATCCTGATTGGATTTGAAAGTTGCTGCTTCACTTTACTTCCTTCAGGCTACACTATTCAACTCACAAAGACAGATGAGCGTATCCTTCAGTAAAAGCCCTTGGGTAATGGTGATTTCCCAATCTCCCTTGCCTGTTGACACTCAACTTCAACAATACTCATCCTTTCCTCAGATCCAACCTGGATGGCGCCCACTGTATGTTCAGCCCCCTGGCTATTTCCATTGTCCTCCCAACAAAAAGAAAAACTTCTCATCTTTTTCTTAGAATAACTTCATCCTGGGTATAATAAATTCTCAAATGCAAGACATATCAGAGCACTACACTCTGAAAAGCCAGATAGTTTCAATATTCTTCTCTTAATATGCAAACAAATTTATATTTTACTTTACCATACACATCCTTCACAGAGGAGAAGCTAACCAAAAACATAAAATCATCATATCTAACCCCTGCTTTAAGATTATTTCTCACACACCGCTCCTCTGGACTATGGCCAGAAATTAAACAAGAACTCTACTTGGTCTCCCCCCAAGTTCTCTTTCACACCCTGAAACCACCCAGGGAGTGTTCCTCCAGGTGTGTCACCTATACAAATGGGATGGCTTTTAGAATGTTTATATTCAAAGTCCTTAGGAGCAATAAATGGGTGGAAATAGGTGAGTGGAGACAGAAGGGATGGAGGATCTGTTTTGAAACTGCATTTCTGTATCAAGTACACACTCCTCTCTCTTGTTTTGTAGGTTTATAAAAGGTGACTATGAGAAAGAACTCTTAAGACAATTGGAAGTAGGGAGTGGGCGGAGTCTAGCCCTTTCTGTACGTCTGAGCAGAAAGAACTTAGCAATGGCCACTCCCAAGTGATATGATCAACCCAGCTTTTTCATTCCAACCTATTTGCTTTCAACTTAGGTCTCACGTTCCCCCAAGGCTACCTCCCAATACTTTCCTCTTCACTCACTGAATGTCCCTCCTCTGTACCCTTGCAGCTTGACTTCTGCTTTCTGTGTGTAGGGCCTTATTTCCAGAGTTAGACTACAGGATTCCTGAAGGCAGAGCCCACAGCTTCTTCTGCATCTCCTACAATCCCCAGTGCAGGGTTCCTCTCAAAAAAAAAAAAAAAAAAAAGTGGTTGGCTGACTGATTGAAGAAACAGAAACAGGTCCCCGCAGTGACCTGAAGCATATGGAATTCTGATTAAGGGAAGTGAAAAGTCAAAAAGCCCAATATTGCACCCTTTATAAAGTACATGTATCCCATCAAATCTGAGGTTATTGGAAAAGTAACAGCCCTCTCCCCCAACCAGCCCCAACCAAAAATTTCATTAGAATGGATAAAGAACCAGAGCCGTAAATATTCATGGCTGGGAGGGGGAAGCTGGAGGACAGCGGGCTGAACTGAGCAGGTGTTCACCTCACTCAATTTCAATCCATTTGCAGCCAACAACGTCATTGTTTGGCCTTCTTGCGCTCACCGACAGGCCATTTTTCATGATTTTACCATTTCTGGCCAAATGCAAACTTTTTAATTAAATGTACCACATGATTCCAGATGTTTGTTTATTTGTTCCAAAAACGTTGTAAAATCTCTACATGAGGAAAAACCTGGGGCAGGGGGAAAGTTTTCTACAAGATACAGGGAAATGAATGAATTAGAACTGGGATGGGGAGGTGAACGCTGGGCAGAGCTCTCAGCAGAACAATCTAGACCAAAACCATGGGCTTCAAAAAGCTCTCCTTCCAGAAACCCAAGATTTGGGGATAAAATAATACACTGGGCACTTACTTACTAGGTTTGTTTTTTTTTTTAAATGTAGCTCATCTTGAGCCAAAGATCAGAATGAGAACAAATTTTTGTGGCTGCTCTGCCTGCTTATTGTCTGTTTGTTCCTGTTGCTATGAGCCCCACTACATTAATTCCAGCAGCCTCCCACTTAACAGGCCAGATTAGAGCTTATGCATGAGTGGTAGGGGAGCATCCTGCATGGGGGGTAGGGGGGAAGCAAGAGAGCAGCTACAGGCAGAGACCACAGCTTCCCATCTACCATGCCAGCTTCCTCTCAGCCTTCTGTTCTCTCCTACCAACTCTAAACATAATCAGTTCCTAAGTCAGTCTATTGCATTTGCTCCACAATGTTTCTCATATTCCTACTCTTCTTCTCTGTTCCCTCAGCCAGCCAGCCACTCCAGGTCTTCATCATCAATGCTAGATTATTTCAACATTATCCTAACTGATGCTGGTCTCTCAGTTTCCGTTTCAAAAGCCAACATCAGAAATACTTTGAATAAGATGGGGAGGAAAAGCACTAACTGTCCATTTTCTCTGAGGCCTGAGCCAGAGACACCCTGTGACCAAATCATCAGCAACCTTGAACAACAATTCCATAGTGGCCATAAGGTTTCCTTTACATTGCCCTCACCCCTGCTCCACTGGCAGTGTCCTGGCCCCAGCTGTCTTCCCCATCTGTTACCAAGTTGTTTACTAAATTACCTTTGCTAGAAACCTGCTCTTTGGGGGCACTTCAGTCTGCAGTCACATAGCCTTTTATCAAGAAATCCAAAGCTTCTAAAACTTAAATGCCATCCCACAGTGGCCTCCTCAATTCCAGACTCTTTTCTTTCCAATTTCCCCCTCCTACTGCTTGCAGATTAATAATCCCATAGCACAGCTTTAAATCAAATCTAGATACTTCTGCCTCTTCAAGGCCTGCCATAATATGGATCCATCCTACATATGTAAACTCATTTCTGACTTTTTCAAAACCGGGTCTCCTCTTACCCCTGTGCTTCTTCTTTACCCATTTCCCTTTTTTTTGGGGGGGGGGTCGGGGGAAGGGGGATGCCCTTCTTCTGCCCTCCATCTACTCATGCCCTACTTGTCCTTTAAAGCTCAAGGCCAACATCCTCCAAACAGCCATGCCTGACTATTCTAGTCTTTACTGATTCCCATCTTTTCTAAACATTTACAGCACTTATAACTTTTACCAAGTAAGGCAACTCTTACTTATATAATACATGATATCTAGTTTGGTTGGCATTGTTTCATTTTGGTATGTCCTCAATCAAACCATAAATTCTTAGAAGACAGATACCATGCTCTCTCTTCCTGAATATTCCACAAACCCTAACACAACATACTTTGTACACAGCAGATACTAAGTAAAGGCAGGGGATGCTGGAGGACTCCTTAAATGAAGGTGCTCAGAGCAATGTTTGTTGCTGCAGAAGTCATATTTGGCCATGTCTCAATTCTTCACTTGGAGTGGAAGGGATAAGAAATAGCCCATGACTCTAAAACTTCAGGACATTTGGAATCTTCAATCCTGTCAATCCCAGACTCTCCATTTTTTAAGACAGAGGGACATGTTTTCACCACCATTTTTTATTTGGACTGCCTTTTGGGGGAAGGGTTATCTCTTATCCTGCAGAAGTAAAGCTCCTGTTGGGAGTACAAGGCATGATTCCATTTTTCCCTCCTTGCTTTGCTTCTGAAACAGAAGAGCCAAATTCGTAGCCCCTCTGTGTCTACAAGTGCACAACAATTCTGCCCAAAGAGTAGAAATAAAGCAATCATGGAGACTGCAAATGAAAAATCATCCTTGGAGAAAAACGATAGGAAATGGACCCCTATGGATTTCAAATGCTTAAAGGAGGCTGCTTAAAGTTCCTGGCTGAAGTCCATGCCAGTCTTGGTAATAGTCTAACAGATTCATCCATCTTCAGATTCCACTTGGCTTGCTCTTCCATCACTGCCACCTTCCCAGACAGCGAGTGCACACATGCACATCTATCTATATATATGCGGAAGTTTTAATCTACACTACCCTCCATTCCAATCCACCCAGCCCCGCTCGGTACAGAGTGAAGCTATTGACCCTGCAAAGCAGCAGAGAGATGAATTTGATGACCCAGACTAGAGTTTTTAAACCATTTCAGCAAGGTCTAGAATCAAAGGAAAGTACAATTTATTCAGCACTTAGTAAAGTCCTTTTACTTTGGAACGGAGCGCACACACTGAAAATAGACTCCCGCTGCCACGCAGATAAAATAAACCTGTCAACCACTACTGTCAAATCACTAGTCACCTCGATTAAATAAAGGAAACTTTAGCATCTCTCAGCATCTGAGAATTCCACCAAGATTATAAGCCCATAAAAGCATTATGAAGGAAAGAAAACTAACGTAATGGGTTCTGTTGAAATGTCATCAGAGGAAGCATTTTACATAATTAGAAAATGCTAATCATAGCTCTGCCCAAGGAACCAACACACTCTTTCCCTACACAGCCAGGGCAAAGTCACGGCACAGAGTCTTAAAGAGGGGAGCTGAGGCCATGCACTTATCTAGCAGGACCCACAGAAGAAACATGTCCCTGTCAACAGCAAGGAGGCCATCCTAGCCAACTGCTAAAGTGATTTTGTCTTATTTCTTCTCCCTCCCTCTCGCTCTCTTTCACAGCTTTTAATACACTTTCTATGGAGAAGAGTTGGATCTGCCATACTTCTGTGAACCTTCAGTGACTCAGAGATGTTTTCTGAGAAATCATCTGATAGCTCCTTTGAAAAAAAATAATCAAAATATTTTGGAAAACAGAAAGCAAGAAATAAGCAGGCTGCTTTAGTCATAGGGTCTGATCTCAGGTGGGACCTACCTGGCAAAGTCACCATAACCATCGGATTGCTTATTTCATCTTTTTCAATGGTCAATGAGAACAATGAACAATAGACAAAAAGACACCTTGATGCTGAACTAATAAGATAACCTAAATAAATGCATCTATTTTCATTGAGTCTGTGCTATTATTCTGTGTAGATTTTGTTTATAACGATCAAACCTACTTAGCTTTCATGTTCCCTGTGGGTTGACAAGGCAAGATGGTACGACTATAAAAAACAGGAAAATAATTTTTTTTATGTTGTCTGAAAGAGACAGATTGCCTCCAAATCCTCTAAGCCTAAAATAAATTGTGATGAGCAGTTTGGTTATCAAGCAGCCCCATCTTGAGCCCTCCTGAAAGTATTCTGTTCACTGGCATGCAGTTTTTCTGGGCAACATCTCCCCATCCCAAACATCTTTGTCTACATTGCCACATCTTCACACACATCCATTAATTTTCCTCTTATTCATTTCACTTTGGCTTATTTAAATAGTTGAAGCAAAACACTCTGTATTTATGGCTTCTGTGAAAATGTATTTTATGATATCTCTTGCTAAAACTGTTTAAAAAATAAAAATAAAAAAATCCCTGCAGTTTTTCTTTCCACCTTTTTCTAGTTTGGATGGCACACATTGAGCTGCTTCATGGAGATATACAAAAAAATCAATTCCTAAGCATAAAATGCAACTCACATTAAGGAAACTGCAAACAAGAACTAATTATGATGAGTTGCTATGTAAATCATTCTATGACAGTCCCAGCAATCAATTTCAAACACAAATAGACCAAGCCCTGGCTGGAGAAGAGGATGAGCACCTAACAACTGTATCAAAAATAATGGCACGATTGCCAAGGATGGGCGGAAGGAGGATGGCTACCATCTCCAAGCAAGTTTCCACAGATGTCCTCTCAATTTCCTGCATTCTTTTTTTCATACATCTAAAGGCTGATGCTCAATGCGACCAGGTAACGATGACATACCATAAGCATCAGAGAAGAAAAGAGTAATTCAGAGATGCTCACTGGGCTTGCAATCACTTTGTAAAATGTGCACACAAATGCACTGGAACAGGACCCTCAGTGTGATCGCTACTGGAAATGTTGGATCATGGTATGCATGTGGGACTGCCTGTTATCACTTTGCATCACCACCAGCCTCTTCTAAGGTTTTCTCTGCAACTCAGAGGAGGAACTGGAAATTGCATTTCTGAGACGTCCCTTGGTACGTGGTTCTAGGTTAGAATGAGCCAAAGAGAGACACTTTGGAGTACGACTTGGAAATCCAGAGAGAAAGAGGAACAGGGCAATGCCTCGGTAGTTCTCTTGTTTGAAGCAGTGTCCACGTGGCCGCTGCAGATAGACAACATCAGTAGTAGATTCCCAGGTGTTCCTGAGATGTGCAGAAACTTCAGCCAGCTCTCGAGAATCACCAGCCTCCCTGCAAGACTGAGACTCTGGGTGGGGTCCTCCCTGAATGGACCAGCCTCTCTCTCATTCCTTAACATTAAACCCCTTTATCATGTGAATACATAATGGGCCTTCTATTTTCCCTATCTGAATTCAGACTGATGTCATAGTATCTACCTCTTTGGTTTTTCAAACTGTCTCTGTTCTTGAATTTATAGATTTTTAATTTAAAAGAAGGGATGGAAGGAGAGTAACAGACAATTCTTTTGACGGAAGAGGCAAGGACGCTATACTTAACTAGAGACTTAGCAGAGGCTGTAGAAATTCACCCCTGGCAGTGGACATTTCCAGGCCATTTCTCTGCTTGTAATTTCTTCTTCCCTCTAGCACAATGCCACAGTCAGTCCTGCATTTGCTTCATGTCCTGTGTGAAGGACAAATGTCAGGGGTGGCCTGGGAATCAAGGACACAGAACTCGGACTTTTTCTTCCTTGCCTCTGTCACTGAGTGGCTCAGTCTCCCCCAGCAATTTTTGGTGCTTTCCTCTGTTAAATGGCAATAATAATATTTACCCTCCTTCCTTTATAGGGTTGTCTTGAGGATAATATGGTCAACTCGCTAAATAGAAATGTTTTCCGCAAAAGACACAGTGGTCTATATAAATGCAAATTCCATTTCTAACAGCTACCAGATAGAGTGGCAATACCTGATATGCAGGTATATGTCCATGCACATAACATATTTAAAGAAACATTTCTCCAACAAACACTCCAACACTCCTCCTAATGTGGATACCCACAACCCACAGAGGATATAGTAAGCAGACTGCCACTAGGTAATAACTGGGATTCCTGACACAGCCCCACGGCCGCTGTAGACTCCAAGGACATGTTTAGACCTAGAGAAGAACTCTCAGAGAGGTTTCAGGTGCACCATTCTAAAGCCACATCTCTACCACAGCCTGCATCTTATGGCGCATCCAGGCCCTTCTTTGAGAGCTTCTGTTACTAGTAAAATAATTCCACTAGTTGCTTCAGTTCATCCTATTTCCTTCCTACCATCAAAACACCAGAGTTTGGAAACTATGACATTAAAATTATTATCTATTTGGAAGTTATATAAAGTGGCTAAATGCTGTATGAAAATGAATCAATACATATGGTCCCGACTCTGATGATTTGGGTTTGTGAAAGCAACAGAGTTGAGGTCTGAGGTCCACAAGGCTGGCCTTTCCTTCCCCTATCACCTACTCCCAAAGGAAGATGGGTCTCCTTTCTCAGACACAATGAAGTTATCTCACATATCTAAATTACTGACTTTCCCCTGGGTTTCTACCATTCGTCATTTACTGAACAAATATTTCTCGCACTCCTATTAAGCAGGAAGCCCTGTGCCAGGCATTGCAGGTATAGTAGTGAGCAAATAGACACAATCTCCTCCATTGCCTCCAACAACTTATAGACTGTCCAGGAAGACACTGGAAAAAAAGCCTGAAAAATGAACACTGACCCAATATAAATGTGTGGGGTGAGATCAGAAAAGTCTTCCTTACAGCTGTGATAGTTAAGCTGATACCTGAGGGATGAGCAGCAGTCAGTGATGTGCAAGAGAAGAAAGATGAGAATCTGTACTCCCTTCAGGGAGCTTTCATTTATAAAGAGTTCAAGACCTACATATACTTAACCTCTTTCACACAAAGCAGAACATAAAAAATTGCACTAAGGAGATAGAAACAAATATTCTAAGTACCTCAGAAAGGGGAAAAATCAATATAGAAAAATATTCATACAAGAAGCAAAAAGTACTGTGGATTACTATCCCTACAATGCATGGATTAACTATAAATTACAGATGGAAAAATAGAGTCCCCCATCTCCTGATAATTATTCTGGGCCCAGATTTCCTTTATATTTGAATCGGTAGTCCTTAGGACACGAATCTTGGGTCTATCATACTCGACATTGGAAGTAACATAAAAGGACAAGTAAAGGGAAAATGGCATGTATAGAAAAATAGCAATTTGCACATGAACTACTGCCCACCAGTTTATGTAGTTGTTGGTGCGGAATGAAAAGAGATTGGGAACTGGATGAATCAAAAATTATTTGCAAATAGAACTTCCACTTCAGATTTTTTAGACCAAGTTTCAGACATCATGGAGGATTTCACTTGGGCAAGAACTGATGTAATTTGCCTTCACAATGTGAAAGAGCCTCTCTGGATAAACATTTGTAAGCAGTTTTCATAAAGGTATTAACAAATGATAACCAAATAGTTTGGTGATTTATATGATCAAAAATTTATAATAATTTCTATAACTTAAATATAAAAAAACAAGGTGGCATTGGGGCGCCTGGGTGGCTCAGTCAGTTGAGCATCCAACTCTTGGTTTCAACTCAGGTCACAATCTCCTGGATCGTAAGATGGAGCCTGCATTAGGTTCCTCACTCAGCAGTTGAAGATTCTCTCCCTCTGCCCCTCTCCCCACTTATGTGCACTCTTTCTTTCTCTCTCTAAAATAAATAAATACGTCTTTTAAAAAAAGGTGGCATTAAGTGGTTTCATTCTGGGTGCCTAAAAATCGGGCTTTTACCACTTGTTATTGTATGATTCAGGCCAAGCTAAAATAGATCAGTGTCATCTCTTCCCTGCATGGATCAGTCCTATAATAATTCAACCTTAATGAGATTCTTTGGCTCTCTCTTTAGTGATGTCCACATGACCACAGGCCCAAAGACCTACCTGCCATTTCATGATGCTGACTTGCCTTTTTTCACTACCGGGTACTTAGCATTGATCAAACAACCAGAGCATTAAATTTATAGGCACATTCCTCAGTAAAATTGAGATATCTGTTGCTGGGTCCTCTCAACAACAATGTTGCCATTGATGCTGGGCTCTGATGTCATTGAAGGGCACTTGTTTTAACTCTAAACACCTTGAGCATTTTTCCATATTCCCAATATTACTCAATATACCTTCAAAACTTGTATTCTTAAATTCCATTTCTTTAAGGTTCAGATTTCTTATTTTACCATTACAGTGACAAATGATCTTTGTCCTATTATGGAGGATTATCATTGATCTGATCATGTCCTTCTGTTGTGAAATCTCAATTTCATGGCTAGATCAACTTTTACAAGTAGGCTTAAGGGCTATGAGCTTTCAGTGCCTATGTAGAGTACTCAATGGGCTATGGACTAAAAATACCTTTATTCAAATATAAGAAACCAATAAATAAATCCATGAGGATATAATGCTAGAGTTAATTTGTTATTCTGTCCAGATATGCTATTATTATTTACCTAGGGGAACTCCCCTCCCCTCTCAAAAAAAAAGTCTCTAAAGGAATATGTTTGACACTTCCATAAGGACATTCAGTGAAGGAGGTCTATACATGCCCCTCAAAATATGGCATGTTGGCAGCTATTTGTTCTACCTGCCTTTGAGCAAAGTTGATTTTCACAAAACTGACACTTAATGAACAGAATCATAATTGAACCAAAATATATGTAAATGGAGAAAAGTTCTACTGTTCCCAGACATCAAATAGGCAACACAGGTACCAGTCACAGACACCTGGAATCCTGCATTATAATCTTGATCATTTCCTGCAGAAGAAGAGAGGGCCATTTGCCCAGAGCCCACATGTCTTCTCAGAGTGCCAACTTCACCACTTTTGGGCCTCTCTACAGCCTTTGTTGCCACCCACCCAGCCTACAATGTAGCTGGGATGACAGACCTGGGACAGTACTTATTCAGTGTTCCCTAATTGTATGAGGGGAATTTCCTGCTTGGGGAAATGCTATTTAAAGTATGGAATGCCCTCAAATGAAGACTGTACTTACTTACCATTGGAGGGTAGATTCACAATTAAGAAATGTGGCTGTCGTCATAACCAGGATAAAATGGGGTAAACAAGTTATACTGTAGGGCCTCTTCCTGTCCCTCCAGTTCCAACAAAGGTGACCATACAGTCCTTGGTCTAAGCAACCAGCTTAGGGACAAGGCAATTTTAAATTATATTCCATGCAGACTCCAGAGATGACAATAGGAATTCAAGGCTTTGGAAACACTGGGTAAACCAAATTAATGTTTTGGGATCAGATAATTTAAGGAAAACTGTGCACCAACTCTCTGCAATGTTGTTAGGCAAACTGGAATTCCTTTTAGCTTAATGTAGAGTTCATTCATTTTGAAATTACAGATTTCAACTACTCTACTCCCCAAACAATGATACTTTTACAAATATTAGTGAGTTTCCCAATTCTCTCCATCACTTTTGCTGCAGGTAATGATCTACTTAGTAATTTTTAAGTATTATAATCTCTTTACTTAAAGCAAAAAAAAAAAAAAATCAAATCACAAAATTATATTATAGCATGGATTTATTTGCCTTCCCAGTAGACCGCCACTAAATTCTGTTTAATATGAGTTAAAATCGCTAGGTTTGACAGGTATGGTTTTCTCATCAAGGACTTGAAAAGCACTGTGTTCCTTCTAAAGAGCCGAGGCAGTAATAATGAGCCCAGAGCTCTGCACAGACAAGTGTCCCTCCCTGCAACCACTAAGAGCAATAAAAAGCCGAGCTCCTACCTCGATGATTGGTGAGATCCCTGGAAGCAGAAGGCAGGGGTGTATAGTGGTGCACTGGAGAGGCCGTGATGCGGTCACTGGAAGCCTGTGTAATAAAAGAAAATGTCAACATGAAGTAACACCAAACACTAAATACCTTCATTTACCAAACATGCCTCCTAGGGATCTGGGCCTGGAAGAAATATTATCAACCAAGAGTCTTAGGAAGCGAGGGTTGTCTGTGCTGAGATAATGTTCTGATGAGTGTAGGGTAGCATACAAAGCTTTGAGGAGCCTCGGTACAGGTGGAAGGGCCCTGAGACAAGGGGACCGCTTGTTTATTTCCTGAACTGAAAGGAGGAGGAAGAAGAAGGGAGAGAGGGTGAAGGCCAGAAATGATGGAGAGTTAGATTTCTGTCACAGGCCTTCTTCCAGTACTTCCCACAGATTAAATGTTCACTATGAGATTTCTCTGGAAACCAGTGAGGACGCTGAGCTTTGCCCCAGGGTGGAGGAAAAACGGGGCTGGTTTGCATGGGCCCCGTGGCATTGAGACACACAGAAGCTGAGGGCTCAGCAGCAGGAAGTGACCATACTGAAGAATATAAACCATTGCGCACTTTGCAGTTGGGGTTCTGGCTAAGTTTAACAATAACACTGAAAAACTCATCTGAAATTTGGGATATAATGGTCATCAATAAAATTTTGCCATTCCAAGACCTAAAAGAAAATGATATGAAATGTATCTTGAAGATGATTTTTTATTGTACACAAACAGCTCTTTAACCATCAAACTGTATATAGCGTGACCCGTATGTGTAAGTGGTGCTATCTTTCTTTCTCTCTAGCTCTACAACCATGGGGATGAGGCCAGGAACAGAGGACTACAGCTGTCGGGTCAGCTGTCCCTCAGAACCAATGACCGGTCTGTCACATTCAGAGGGTGGCTGCTTATAGCAAAAAGCATCACCACTGCAATTCTTACTGAGACTTCTGAATCAAATACTACTTTTTTTTTAATATCCAAAAAAGAACATCTGCTAGGATCAAAATCCTAAGCTTACAACCTTTCCAAGCTTCAAGAAAAAGTAAATTTCATTAATGCTACATTTTTCTTTCTGGAATAGGAAATACATTCTATGGGATATATTTGCCCTGTGAGGAGCAGGCCTTTTCTCCAAAGAGATTATCTACATTATAGGAATCAAAACTAAGTAGGAGATTAGACCCACTTACTAGAAAAACCCTTTAAACACCGCTTCTGACATTTGAGATGTTTGATTAAGCGGCTTTCAGTGGAGACTTACAGAAAGAGTTCTGAATGGGGCAGAATCAGAAGCTCTGTCCCTAAGGTAGAGACAGATTTCAGGTAGCATTACTTCACTCCAGCTCCAAGGGAAATATGTGGTGTTTAAAGCTTGATCCAAGGTATTGGGTTCAGAAAGATAAAAGTTCAGTCACTAAGAAAAATGTTTTAAAAAGTAGACAAGATTTGCTAGATACTACATCATTAGATATTTAGGATACTGCAAGAACACAAAAGAGTCAGAAATTAGATTAAATTTCAAATACTAGAGTCACCACATGTCCCTCCATTTGGCAGTCAGGGTCTCCTGTAATCCCCACATGATAAATGAGACAGAGTAACAGTGTTCTAAATATGGCACCTATTCGATGCTTAAGGCAGCATGTATGGGGCAAAGTAATAGGGGCCATCCTTCCATTGATCTACCATACTTCCTTAGTAAAAGGCCACAGTTTCTCTGTCAATGTTTCTATTCCATCTCAATGCTAAAAAGGCCTACAATTCCAGTATGAGTTTTAGGTTGCTATATTGTGATATTTCTTACTGCATTTAATCTCAATTTGGGCTGTTGACAATTTGATGACAGCTTTTCCTAAAATTACTGGAAGAAACTACCTTTCAGCAAATACCTCTGACTGGGCAAAACATTAGAGCTTTATAACCAAGAGTAAAATAGCTATTTACCTTTATTTCCAGGTGTAGTCAAAGCAAAACTGGTATGGCTCGAGTTCTATTTTGCAGTCATCAAACTATGCCTAACGTCTAATTACTTTTCTGCTCAGTGTCCATTTATAAACTCGAG